>NW_004444113.1:2880814-2943768 GCF_000243295.1 Trichechus manatus latirostris
TCTGTCTGCATCAGAATGGGGGAGAGGCAGGGTGGGATGGGGGTGGCCATGTTCACAGGCATGCCTTCCGTTTGTCTGCTGGGTTCTGTGGTAGTAAGCCCCTTCTTGGTAATCTTTTAAGTAAAAGAATGCAGTTGTCGCCACCTCGTCAGACGTGGCACTCCCTTTTTATGATGAGTTTTGCAGGCCCCCCCATGAGGGATTCATGAAATTAGATTCATCAATATTATAACCTACCAACACACATAATTTCAAAATATCAACATAATGCTCTGCCTCTATTTATAAAGAAGAAACCTAAGGAAAGTATTTCATGCTAAAACGCTGGTATTTCAGCATGTCAGTGCCAGTGTTCGGTTTTGACACCCCCAGGAGACGTCCGGGAGTCCGTGCTCACTGAGAACACACTAGCTGTGCGTGCGTCACAGTGGCGATTTCTATACCACCGAAACAAACAAAAACAAAACCGACCCGTTGCTGTGGAGTCGATTCCAACTCATAGCAACCCTGTAGGACAGACAGAGAAGAACTGCCCCATAGGGTTTCCAAAGAGCGGCTGGTGGATTCTGACTGCCAACCTTTTGGTTAGCAGCTGGACCCTTAACCACTGTGCGACTGGGCTCCTTTGTATACCACAAGGGGCATTATAGTTAATGACAGCATTTTTGGTAAAGCTCAAAGCAGTGCTCCCTTGAATTATGTGGTAATTACACTCATAGAATATTGGGTGAATTGACTCAAAAGCAGCGGGTTTGGCTTTTTGTTTTTTGCTTTTATGGTAAAAACTTGGAAAAAATACTTTGTTTCTATATAAAATGGACTCAAGTTCTAGGCTCAGATAAGTATAAATGGGTTTTTCCCTACATAAGTGTCTAGACAGACATTCAGAAATCACATAGAATAATCCCTTATTGTATGGGGCTGTTCCTCGCAGTAGTTAAAGTGCTCAGCTGCTAACTAAAAGGCGGCAGTTTGAACCCACCAGCCTCGCCTCAGGAGAAAGATGTGGCTGGCAGTCGGCTTCCATAGAGATTTACAGCCTTGGAAACCCTATGGGGTGGTTCTCCTCCATCCAGTAGGATTTCTGTGAGTCAGAATTGACTCACAGCAGCAGGTCTAAAGGGAGTGGAACACCTCTGTTGAGAACCACTGATTAACGGATTATTGGCTTTTTTTTTTTTTTTTATGTTTGCTGATTGTTTTTAAAATAACTTACGTTATGAAAGAATTTAAAAACAGGATAAAAATGCCTATAAACCCCATCACTCAGATATAATCACTATTATTGTTTTGTTTTATATTAATCTTGCCTTTTTGTTTTTCTAATATTTTTTTCAGGCAAAAACGGAATCATATACAAACTACTTTTTTTACTTAGCTCTATGCTACTTGATTTTACCCAATTTTTATGTCTCTCTTTTTTTTATCATAGTGAAATAAGTTTTAATCTTGATTTGATCATAAAGTTAGCATATTCCCATGTAAAATACAAACAGTGCATACTCACATGTCTCTGGTTGACATTGAAGGGGTGCTAGCATTAGGACAAGGTGTCTAGGTTGAGGTGAGGTGGGGACAGGGTCAGAGCAGTTTCGTTCTCTGTAACATGTTGGTGATTAATATTGAACATACCACATACCACAGGGAACAGATCTGTCTTGGAAGAAGTACAGCCAGAATGCTCCTTAAAAGGGAGGATGGCGAACCTGTCTCATATACTTTGGACGTGTTATCAGGAGGGACCAGTCCCTGGAGAAGGACATCATGCTTGGTAAAGTAGAGGGTCAGGGGAAAAGAGGAAGACCCTCAGCGAGATGGATTGACACAGTGGCTGCAACAGTGGGCTCAAACGTAGCAACAATTGTGAGGATAGCACAGGACTAGGCAGTGTTTCGTTTTGTTGTATGTGGGATGCTGTGGGTCAGAACACACTCAGCGGCACCTCACAACAACACGTATTAGAGGTGATAAGTGTAAAGTGCCTGCTCTCAGGGGGTGATCCCTAATTGGCCTTTGCTAATCAGCTCAACTTGGTAGCTAACAACAATCCCATCGCTATCAGTCGATTCTGACTCATAGTAAGACAGAGTAGGAGTGTCCCATGGGGTTTCCGAGGCTGTAATCTTTACGGAAGCAGACTGCTGCATCTTTCTCCTGCAGAGCAGCTCATGGGTTCCAACTGGTGACCTTTTGGTTAGCAGCCAAGCGCTTTAACCACTGTGCAACCAGGGCTCCTTAACTGACAACAAGGACCACAATAATCCCTAAATAGGCGTCAGGCTTCTGGAGGGCACGAATGGCATCTTAGCCACCTTTCTGTCTCTGGCCCAGTACCTGGCTCGATAATGCATTGAATGTGACAGAAAATTTGTTAATTGTGTTGGACTGTGAATACACTTCATTTCATGTCTGCCATAGTTATACCTCCATCACGGTAAACAACCATGCTAATTACCACATCAAACCTCAGTAGAGCTTGCCCTAAATGGGATCTTGTATAAGTTTAGAATGAAGATGTTTCTGAAGTTTTTAGCACAACTGATTGTATTTACATCTAGATACAGCTTGAAAATTATTATTATTCAGAAGTCTGCTTGAATACTTTGTTGTGCAGACCTGTGTTTGACACGTGTAGTTAAATGAGTTTGCGTTAGTGTGTTCCTTGAGGAATCCAGGTGTGTTTACCTCAGCCTGTCCTTCCCAGAAGACTCCAAGTCATGTCTCTAGACTCACTGGTACCTTTAGGACATCTCTACAGGTATGGTTTTCTTTCATTGTGGATCCTTTTCTGTTTGAAGATTTTGTTTTTAGATGTTGTGATTAGAGATTTTGTACTACTGGAAATTTGAAAAATATAGTTTGAGAAATTATTTGGCAGTGGGAGGAGAGTTCCTGGATTCTGAAGATTCAAAGCCTGGAGGCTGTAGCCGTGGTTCTCAGACTTCAGGGAGCAGCAGGATCTCCTGGACCACCATCTGGGTTTCTTCTTCAGCGGGTCTGAGATGGGGCCCAGGAATTTCCATTTCTCACAAGTTCCTCAGTAATGCTGGTGCGGCAGGTCTGAGAACCACTGGGCTAAATAAAGTGCTGAGGGAAAGCTAAAGGGGATGATGTGATGGAGGATATAGGGCCCAGTGTGTGTGGGGAGAGAGGGTCCCCAAGATTACTCTGAAGACATGACATGACATGACAGCAGTAAGGAAACACTGGTTTGGGAACCTGAAGAGCAGGATAGTATAAACATAAATGCTGAAAAACACTATGTAATAATTGTGAAGGTCCTTAAAATTAAGCTAATAAAGAGATTGGGAAATAATTTCAAAAAGTTTATTTTACCTTTTTCATTATAAGAGTAGTGCAAGTTGTCATAATGGAAAGCAAGTTGTCATAAATACAGAAACATTTCTGTTATGATAGAGGAAAAATTTTCCAAAACATATTTTATCACGTAAAGATAACTCCTGTTAATTTTTTGTTAATTTCCATGTAGTATCTTTATTGGTTTTATTTTTTCCCGAAAAGGAAGTTTTTATTATTAAAGCAGTGGTATACTCGTTATAATGAAATAAAAAGTTCAGAAGGGTAACTCAGTCTTTCCAGGCACAACTGTTGTTTGCTTTCTGCAATTTACTGTTCAAGATCCCTGTAGTGTGACTATATCTACTGATATGTATTACTCTGACTACAGAGATTTATAACCTCACTATCATTCACTAGCTTTTCATGGCATCCAATATAATTCTGAAGCATCTTTGTAAGCACAGAGTATTCTCTTCTGATAAACATCTTTGTACTTAAGTCTTTTCAGACACCCTGACCTCCCTGCGAATTCCCAGGCATGGAATTGGCAGGTCACAGAGAACATAAAATCTTCAGGCTCTTGATGTGTGTTATCACCTGGTTGTCCTGCAGAATCCCACTGATAACTGTGTGCCTGTTTCACAGCCCCCAAGCGTACGCTGGGTATTGCCATTTCAATGTTTGCCAGTTTGATAGGTGAAAAATAACATCTCTTCATTTCTGTTCGGTTCTCTTGCTGATAAGAAGCTTATTCCTGTTTTTCCATCTGTTAATTGGCCATTTATATTTCTTTCTTTCTTTTTTAATTTCTGCTCTTGTCCTCGTCACATTTTCTTTTGGGAATTATCTCTTTCTTGATTGAAATGAGGTACCTGTATTATGGATATTAATTCCTTAAGTCACATGCTTCAGCCATTTAGTCCCAAGTTTACTTGTGGTATTCTTCTGTTACGCAAGTGTTTAAGTTTGGTTTTTGTTTCTTTCTCAAATCCACCATTATCTTCCATTTTTAAAGTATTTCTGCCCAAGATACCAAACTGGAAAGTTCTCTCTGTCTCCAAGATTTTATAAATATTAACCTGTATTTTCTTCTGAGCACACTTTGATGGTTTCATGTTTCCACTAGCATCTTTAAACCACCGGTAATTTATTTTGATAGATGAGCAAATAAGTTTATGCTGGCATGTGCAAATATGATTTACATTTTCTTATTATTTAATTATTTTGGTCACACTGTGCAAACATTAGGCAAATTTGGGTGGCAGATTAGAGATAAGCCATAAAGTTTTCACGGTGTTCTCTAAAGAACTGGGAATTCTGAGATGCCTGAAAGGGTTTGACATGGAAGTAGAGTTGGGTAGTTGAACCTGAGGGATTTGTATTTCCAGCCACACCTTCTCTCCAGAACTGCAGACTTTCAGGTGGTGGACTGTCTACTAGGCAGATCTTTTTGATCACCAAGTAATAGGCCAAGGAGCCCTGGTGGTGCAGTGTTAAGCGCTCAGCTGCTAGCTAAAAGGTTGGTAGTTTGACCCCACGAGCCACTCCGCGGGAGAAAGATGTGGCAGTCTGCTTCCGTAAAGAGTACAGCCTTGGAAACCCTAGGGGACAGTTCTACTCTGTCCTGTAGGATGACTATGAAGGCAGTGGGTTTTGGAATCATTGGCCATTCAAAATTAGCCTGGCCAAAACAGAATTCCTGATGCTATCCCCGCCCTAATCTGTACATTCCAGACCTTTCTCATCCACCCAGTTGCACAGGACAGAGGACTTCATAGTTATCCTTGATTCCTCTCTCTTTTCTCGTACATCTACCCCATTCTTAAGTCCTCTAGGCTTTCTTTCCAAACTATATCCTGACTCTCCCCACCCCTTACCATTTCACTGTTAGAACAGTGGTCTGGGCCAGTCTCTCTCTCATGCGTTAGCCAGGTCTCCTCCCTGGTTTTCTTGATTCTGCTTTGCCTGCCTGTAATCTGTTCGCCAGGCAGAGGGTGCTGCACTGTGAGTTAGATCATGTTGTTCTGTAGCTTAAACCCTTCAAAGGTTTCCCATGACGCTGAAAATCCAAGCCTCAACTTCAGCGGTCCCTGCTGCTCCTCCGCTTTCCCCTCTTCCACACTCCACATTTTACTTTGCAGCCTCCAACCGGCCTCATTCCTTCAAACGGGTTCTTTCCTTTCTTGGGGTCTTTATATTTGCTGAACCTTCTAGAACTTGCCAGGACTGCCTCTTTGGTATCATTTAACAATCCCTGATGTCTTGTCCTTAGAGAGGCTTCCTTGACTCCCCAGGCTCAAGAAAGCCACCCTCACCTGCAGTCATTGTCTACCTTCTTACCTTCCCTTACTTCGTTGTTATTTTTCTCAAAACCGACCTTGTGTACAACAGAATAAAACACTGCCTGGTCCTGTGCCATCCACACAGTCATTGCTGTTTACTTTCTTTAGAGCGGTTCTTTGTTATATGAACCTGTCATATTTATTGTTTACTTGTTTGTTCACTATCTCCCCATTCCAGAATGTAATCTCCCTGAAGGCAGGGCCTCTTGTTTTGTTCACTTCTGAATCCCAGCACTTAGTCCAGTGCCTGGCTCATGGTAGGTACTTGGTAACCATTTATGATTAACAAAAATTTGAAGATAATTTTCTTAGAAGATAAGGATTTACTTTAAGGATATATGAGGAAGAAAAGATTGCAGTTTGATGTTTCTGTCAGGATTTTAATTTGACGTTACTTCATAAATACATTGGTGCTATGGTTTCTGTCTTTTTAACCTGAAGGGATTAGCACAAATACACATAATAATTTGATACACTTCCTGCCCAGAAATACTTTTCTTTACATGCTGAGTTGCATACCATAAATTGTTTTTATTCTATAATTAGGTATGAGATTATATCATCTCATATTTAGCCTTTTAAACGGATACTTCCTGAATCCCAAGCCAAAGCATTTGTATAGCTTTGTTGTATAAATACGGTGTTCCAGGTGTGTTACTCACATGTTTAAACATACGTCCCCCTTGGTTCTATCTGTATGTGTGTAGTGTTTGTGTTCTTCTGTTGCTCGTTCAGTTGTAAACGCTCTAGGTGATGGTTTCTATGATTCCTTTTTAACTCCTTACCGCACTGATACTGTGATGTGTGCCAGATGACTGCTCGCTAAATATTAGTTAATTCGTGGCAGTTGTACTAGAACAAATTCAGTATTTTAGTCTCTGGCTACTGTATTAATCAGAAAGGAGCCCTGGTGGCACAGTGGTTAAGCCGTCGCTGCTGACCAAAAAGTCAGTGGTTCGATCCCACCAGTCGCTCTGAGGGAGAAAGGTGTGACAGTCTGCTTCCATAAAGATTTATAACCTTGGAAACGTTATGGGACAGTTCTGCCGTGTTCTGTAGGGTCACTATGAGTCGGGATTGACTCGACGGCAAGGGCTTGGGCTATTAATTAGAAACTCATCTCAACTGCGTTTTAGGCTATTGCTTTCTACATTTTAACCAGCAAATCCAACAGATTGCCTTTTGTTTTTGCTATAGATATAGTTTACGTTATATTATTGGGAGCATTAAATTTTACTACAGTTGTTTGCACCATGGATTATACATTTTATGAAAATAAAATTATATTCTTTGTCACATTTACAGCTGTTGCTTTGAGTTCTACTTTATTTAATATTAGTAACTCTTCTGTATTTTTTGATAGATCCTTACTCATCCTTTTAATTTTTCCTGTCTTTTTATTTTGGTATCTTTCTAGTAAGTTTTCTCTGCTCTCTTTTCACAGCAGCCTGCTTTTATGTAATGTTCTTTTGGAAACCCTGGTGGCGCAGTGGTTAAGAGCTCAGCTGCTAACCAAAAGGTTGGCAGTTTCAATCCACCAGGCACTGCTTGGAGACCCTATAGGCAGTTCTGCTCTGTCCTATAGGGTTGCTCTGGGTTGGAATAGACTTGACAACAATGGGTTTTAATGTTCTTTTAGGAGCCCTGGGGGCGCGATGGTTAAAGCACTCGGCTGCCGTTTGAACCCACCAGCTGCTCTGCATGAAAAAGACCTGGTGATTTGCTCCCGTAAAGATTACAGCCTAGAAAACCCTCTGGGGTAGTTCTGCTGTGTCCGGTAGGGTTCCTATGAGTCAGAACCGACTCGAGGGCACCCAGCAACAAGTGTTCTTTTCCTTTTGGGTGATTCTAAAGCAAATATTTTCCAACTTTTAAAATAACTCCCATTTCATTTATTTTATGGAGAAGCGGAGGGTTTCATTCCTCTGGACATTTCTTGTTCTCGTGTCCTGTGGAATATTTTCACTGGTGCCATGTTTCGAGGGTTTTCTTTAAGGAAGAGAATTTCCGACACGTCTAAGGGTTGAGTGAGAGGACTTGGAGCAGAGGGGCCTGCGCAGACCTTTGGAGAGAAAAGAAAGGAAAACAAACTGTGGACTAGTAGCTGCCATCTTGTGCTTCTCACAGCGTTAAGTTGTAAACTGTGGAGGGGGCATACCTAAGGAGGTTACTTATTTCTGCTTCCTGCCCATTGGTGAGTAGTGTTCGTTAATGTAGTATCAGAGTTTAGGCAGGAGAGTAAGAATTGGTCAGCTTGTGTTAAACTATGCTGAGGTAATAACCCCCCACATCTCAGTAGTTTGCAACAACAGAAGTTTATTTCTCACATTCCTGCCCTTTGTGGGTCAGCTGCGGCCGTGTTCCATGGCCTCTTCGTTCCGGGACCCAAGATGAAAGAGTGAAGAGAGCCGTGGCAGAACCTCCCAGGGCTTCTTAGTGCTTCTGCTCAAAACTTGTTGGTAGCCACCGTTGAGTCAATTTTCAACTCATAGCGGCTCCATGTGACAAAGTAGAGCTGCCTCATAGGGTTTTCTAGGCTGTAGTCATTAATCAGCCATGTGGATCATAACAAATTATGGATGCCACTGTGAAGAATGGGAATTCCAACAGTTAATTGTGCTCATGAGGAACCCGTACATTGATGAAGAGGCAGTCATTCAAACACAACAAGGGGATACTGTGTAGTTTAAAATCAGGAAAGGTGTGCGTCAGGGTTGTATCCTTTCACCATACTTACCCAATCTGTATGCTGAGCAAATAACTCAAGAAGCTGGACTACATGAAGAAGAATGTGGTATCAGGATTGGAGGAAGACTCATTAACAACCTGCGATACGCAGATGACACAACTTTGCTTGCTGAAAGTGAAGAGAACTTGAAGCAGTTATTGATGAAGATCAAAGATCACAGCCTTCAGCATGGATTACAGCTCAACATACAGAAAACAAAAATCCTCACAACTGGACCAATAAGCAACATCATGATAAACGGAGAAAGGATTGAAGTTGTCAAGGGTTTCATTTTCCTTGGATCCACAAATCAACACCCACGGAAGCAGCAGTCAAGAAGTCAAAGGATCTATTATTGCATTGGGCAAATCTGCTGCAAAAGACCTCTTTAACATTTTGAAAAGCAAAGATGTCGCCTTGAAGACTAAGGTGTGCCTGACCCAAGCCATGACGTTTTCAGTCATCTCATATGCTGCGATGTAGTATATTTTTGGATGTAGCGACACTTAAAAAAAGGGATCTTGGGTTTTTGTGGGGTATTCAGGGTGAGAAGTTAGAGGGGGAAGGTTTGCAGACTATGCCCTCAGGCTCTACGACAATGAGAATTTACTGGCTGGATCGTTTTATAGGGTCGCTGTGAGTCAGAACTGACTCGACAGCGCTTGACAACAACAGTATCGTTACCATTTCTGGGATCTGTACAGACAGTGGGTCTAATACATGGTACCTGCTTAGTAAATGTTGGCTGAATTCATGGACAAAACTTCTAACAACAGCAAGAAAGTAAACTAATTTTTTTCGTCGTCTTTGCTGCCTTTTACAGCTTAGCTTGAAACAGAGAGTGTGACAGAATTAATTTTAACTTACCCTTGTTTTCTTTGTCCATTCCTGACTCTCTGCCCCTCCATATGAACTAGTCACTTAATCAAAAAAGTCCCTCCCTACTCCCATTCCTTTTCCCACCCCGCCGTGGATGGAGACGAGCAGAATGATGAGAGGTAGATTGGCATGAAAATAAGGTGCCGCCATAATTTTCAGACTCGATATTCAGCTCCTGGAGAATCAAGCTCCACCTCGTTTTTCTTTTTCTTCCTTTATTGTGAGATCACTTTTTCATACCCTGGAATCTGCCCAGTCTTTTGAATGATCTAGAAGTCAGGACTTTCATACTAGAAGATTTTAGTTCTGTTATCTTTTAATGACTGATAAATAGATAAGCTGAATGTGAGTCATTCAAGAACCTAGCTGACGCTTGAACCTTTCTGTTTAGTGCTCTGTGATGGAAGGTTGAAGCACTTTTTAGCCAGCCACTGATCTTCTGTATAAGGAAGCCATTGTACAAGTTCACCATGCCTTGTTCTTTTGCATCATTAATCATTTTCCCTCTAAGCCTTGGAAACATGGCTGAGGCTTGAGTCATCTGGCTCTTCACAGTGCTGGAAATGCACCCTGCTGCGCTGAATGCCTGGAATCTTGGTGGTTCTCAGTGTAGATCTCAGAATTGGTTTGCCTTCCCGTCATGTACTGGTTGAATTCCTTATAAATATGTTACTAAAAGGTAGCTTTTATGTCCATCTTACAAAGAGATCTGATCAGGGCTAAAAACGTTACTGTGTAGATGACATGATAAATCAAACTTTTTATTAAAGTCTTCTGAATAATTAACTATTCTAAATGTGATTTCCAAATATTTTGAAATACCAGCTGTACACCCAGGAGGCTCAGTGACTGCTCTGAGTTTTGATGAATTTCTCTATTTTCCCTTTCTTAGTTGCTATGATTTTAGAAACCTCGGCTCCGCCAAATAGGTTAGGAATGTGTACAGAATGCCTGCTGAGATAATGTGCGTGTTTGCCGGTGAAGCAGAGGCTCCTAAGTAAAGCTTCCAGATGAAAGAGGAGAGGGAAAAGGAGAGCGGACTCACCATGTAGCATCTGTTAGAGACTAACGTCATGCCTGCAAGTTGTTCTTTGTTCTCCATCCCGGATTTTAATTTTCTCTGTTCTCTTAAAGTAGTTTGATTAATTCTGTATTAGACTGTGAGTAACTTCCTAAAGAAATGTGATTCATTGATAACTTTGAATTTGCGTGTGATTACATATTTAATCTAATACACATCTCCTTTAAGAAAAGCGTCCCTTATGAAGGTCGTCTCGCAGGTCCGACATTAATCTTGACTGTCAGGTGTCTCACATTTTTCAGGGAGGCTGAAGTGATCTGGCTGGTGTTCACCAGAGGACTTATTCTGTGTGTAAAAGATACTCGGGGCTTGGCCGCTTTCGGGTTGCAGTTCTTGGCAGGATCCACAAGAGTGAAAATTTCCAAATGTGGATAGCGTGATGTATGAGAATATTTACCAAGATTAAAGTAATCTTTTAAAAATTTAACTTGAATTTAGTTTAATTGAAGATTAGTCCTTGGAAGCTGATAGAAGGGATAGTTAAAATTTTGCTAAGCTTTATTTAAAGCCTAGATGTTTTGGTAAAAAGATTCCTTAGGGTATGCCGTAATTTCTTCTAATTATCTTAGAAAGAGTGTCTCATCAGAATGGAGAAAAAATGACCAGTCATTCTTTCAAATCAAGCTAAATTGCAATGACATGTAAGGGAGAAAACATCTTACCCTAGAGACAGGCAATTTCCCAATTCAGCCTTTTCTTCCTTGAACTACGGAAAATTTATAAAATCATCCTAATTGCTTTATAATGACAAAGAAATTTAAAAAATTAAATAGCTATATTCGTTTTTGAATTCTTGGTTAAGTAACTCCTAAGCTGCTAATTTATCGAAATGGTCTAGTCGAAAAGCAGTTACTTCCTAAAAGTAGCTTTCTTCTCTCTTCTCTGTTTAACTTTTTATGAAAAAATTCCAGCATTTACAAAAACAGGGTCGGGAGTAGACCGCACGTACCGGTTACCCAGCTTCAGTAGCTGTTAACTCACGGCCAGTCTTGTTTCATCCATTCCTCCACCTTTTACCCCAGATGATTTTGAAGCCCATTCCAGACACATTTCATTCAAGCTAGCTGCTTTCCTTAGTGACAGGAGAGGCCAGTGTCCCTCTTGGCAGAAGTACAGAGGCTGGGGGCTGAGTAGACTTTATAAGGAGACTCTGTCTGCATTGAGGAGCTTACGTCCTAAATAAGGAGCTCGTGTTTTCACTGGATATTCTCAGTGTTCAGGGAACCAGGGACTTTCTTCAAGTTTCTCATGTCTTTCAAACGGGAGTATTTGCGAAGTTCTTATCTGTTTGGAAGTTCCTGCAGCAAGTCCAGCTTTAGCCATGGTGTACTGCTTTGGCTGTGCCTTATCTCAGTAGTACTGAAGGGAAGAAAGAATTGTTTCACCAAGAGCTGGCTTTGAAAGGACTTAGATATATTGAGTCTATTTAGGAAGTACCACTTTAACACTGTAACCGGCTTTTAAAGGTACCTCGTAATGATAGCTCTTAAAAAGCACACACAAAACACTTAAAAGTGATCTTTTTTCTAGCAGTCAGTAGGACAAATTAATTCCTCTTTTGAGTCAAAATAAAATTTTCTTTCAAGTACCTGAGATCTGCAAGTATTGGTTGTCTTATCCTTTGTTGTTAGACCTATTCGTTTCCCAGGCCAGTGTTTCTGTTTGTATACTCTGACCCTGCACTTTCAGCTGAATTCCTTGTGTCCTTTGAAGGAGGCATAGAGTTGTCAGTTCATGCTGCTGAGTGTGAGAAATAGAATTCTCACTTTTATCCATGATTTCTGCATCCCAAGTGGCTTTGACGACAGTCATAGTACGTTTCTCAGTTTAGTTCCTTAAAAAAGTAGATTCATCACATTAAATAAATCACTTGATGTATCTTTCTTCTAAAGCTAAAGACAGTTTTTGTCATAATTGTTAATTCTTAAGAGTTTAACTCTTAAACGTAGAAAACTGGGATTCACTTTTCCATTTTACTTTGCTACAATTTAGAGGGTAGTTGTGGTCTTGGCTCTGTGGTAGCTCCAGGTGCCGGACAGAGCTAGATAGGAATCTGTCTGCAGTGTGATAAACATGTGTACATTTCTTCCGTAGCTAAACAGAAGTTATTATGTATACATTCTACCTCTTTCACAAGGGTGTTGTTCGAATTACTATAATTAGGTTTTTTAAGCGTTTGGGAAAACATTTGAGCTGTGCACCAGATAGGTGCTATATAAAAGCAAGGTGTTATTAGCATCTCATTTTTCTTGATTTGCGGTTTTGACACGAGAAACATACATACATACATATATATGTATATATCCAGTATATGTTCTGATAAGTGTTTTGGAATTTGTCCTCTTAGTGTTTTCCGTAGCTGGGATGCTATGAAAGCATTCTCTGCCCTATTTTTAGCACACAGTGATGAGATGGGGTAGATGGCCAAGTTCATGGCAAGTTGAGTAACTGAACTGTTCTAAGTGCTTGCCTGTGCATCCTTCTGACCTCCCCACTTTCAGACTCGAGTTACGGTTCACAGTGACAAGCCTCATTTTGTGTGACTGGACAATCCGAATCACTTTATCTGCTGCTGGCTGTCCCGAGCTCAAGTTTTGCCTCCCCCCGCACACTTATATCTAAAATTTCAAGATGGGTGATCTACTTATCTCCCTACTCTGGGGGAGATTAGTACTGTCTAGTAAAGTCTACTGTGCGCCTTCACGTTTTGTGGCATAAATTAGAGACTCACAAAACTAACAAATGAGCAGATCTGAGACCAGAGCCTGGTCACTAGACTCCTCCATGTTTCTGGGCTCCCATTATGCATTTATGGATGAAATTGTCCTTATTTAGTTTGGCTTGTTTTTGATCATGGCTTCATAGAGTTGATGGCTAATATGTTTGCTATTTTAACACAATTTGAGTATGCCTCATTTATATTTTGCAGAATGCTCATCTTTTAGTCCTAACAATAGCTGGTCAACCTTATACATAGTAGTTAGAGAATTTCCCAGACTCATTAGGATGCTGATAGGCAGGAGCTTGTCACCTAATGAGGCGGTCTGTGATACATTCGGGTACGGAGGGCTCTGATTCCTAGACCTTCAAGCCCTAACAGGGTCTGCCCTGCTGAGTTTGTCGGGGAAGTGTACTCTTCTCACGCTCACCTTGTTAGATGGACCTACTCACGTAGTCGGTTCCTGTGAGGTTTGAAAATGACTTCACTTTTAAGAACAAATGAGATTATTTGCTCAGGAAGCATTCCAAATATATAGGTGGAGACAGCTGTCGGTGGAGTATGAGATGTTCGTGTTCATTCTGTTGCATAACTTGAATTGGCATCCTGTGACAACCCCTTCGCTTTTAAAAGGTTCTTGAAAACCAGTAATAACATACTTTGGTACTGGGTAAATAGAATAAGCAAGAAAACCTCCAATGTTGAACTGAATGTGTTTGATTCTAGGACCAAATCAATAAAGATTGTCTCTGAGAAACCTTGTGCGGTGTGCACATAATGAGGAACTTCCTAACCATTTTGATTTTTATTTCCCAAATTGCAGATTTCTAGAGTACGATCACCTAGTTTATCTAAAAAGCCTCCTTGCCTATATTAGAATATTAAGTTAAAAACAAAGTCATCATTGTTTTAATTCATAGTTTTTTGTTTTGTTTTTTCTTGAAAAAGCACCAGCTTCATTTGTTGGACTATATTTTACACGTGTGAGTCAAAACTCCAAATAAAAGACCAGAATACTACATGGCTGGTGTAATACCTTCATGTTTAGGAAACTGGTGGCTCGTTTCTGCTGTACTCCTTGGAACGTATTTGGGGTCAAATGCAGCTTTTAAAATCATTGTTTCTTTTTTTGCTTTGCTATTTAATTGTGGCTTTGGAGAATTAAAATTAGGCTCTGTTGTGGATTGAATTGTGTTCCCCAAAAATGTGTGTCAAGTTGGCTAGGCCATGATTCCCAATACTGTGTGATTGTCCACCATTTTGTCATCTGATTTGATTTTCCCTATAGGGTCGCTATGAGTCAGAATCGGCTCAACGGCAACGGGTTTTTTGTTTGTTTGTTTGTTTGTTTATGTGTTATAAATCCTACCTCTATAATATTAATGAAGTGGGATTAGTGGCAGTTATGTTACTGAGGCAGGACTCACTCAACAAGATTAGGTTGTATCTTAAGTCAGTCTCTTTTGAGATATATAGAGGGAAGTGAACAGAAAGACTAGGAGACCTAATAGCACCAAGAAAGAAGCACTGGGAGCATAGTGTGCCCTTTGGACCCGGGTCCTTGAGGTGAGAAGCTCCTAGACCGGGGGAAGATTGATGAACAAGGACCTTCCCCCAGAGTTGACAGAGAGAGAAAGCATTCCCTAGGAGCTATCACCCTAAATCTGGACTTCTAGCCTACTAGACTATGAGAGAATAAATTTCTCTTTGTTAAAGCCAACCACGTGTGCTATTCGTATTATAGCAGCACTAGATGACTAAGACAGGTTCCTGAATGTTTTCGTTACTGTTATTGGGTGCCATGGAGGTAACTCCAGTTCATAGCCACCCAATGTGACAGAGTAGAACTGCCCCATGGGGTTTTCTAGGCTGTAATCTTTATGGGAGCAGACTGTCAGGTCTTTATCCTGTGGAACCGCTGGGTGGCTTCAAACCACCAGTCTTATTGGTTTAGCAGCTGAGTACTTAATCATTGGGCCACCAGGGCTTCTTTGGACATTTTTAGGAGCAGACTATAGAAGCAATCTGAATGGGAAAAGATTCCTTATTTAGTTCTCAGTGTATGCGGGTGACCAGTGAAGGGTGATGACATGGGTTACTGGAGTTACTCAGTCCTTTCTTCTTTCATTCGTCCAGTACACAGTCTTGGTGTGTTTTTTATGGGCCAAGCCATGTGACAGAAGCTGGGAATGCAGAGTTGAGTCTGAGAAACAGGTAAATGATTTGTAGGGGATATAGTTCTAAGCTTAGAGGCAACAGTGGAGGAAATCCACTTACGCCATTGTAGGGTCAGAACAGGACATGTGGCCCGAGTTTAGCATGACATAAGAGTTAGCCAGCGTTAAAAGGGAGGATGGAAAGGGAGCACGGATGGAGTTCTGCAAGGGACAAATTCATTTCTTCCGAAAGTATAATTTACTGGCTCATAGCTACTAGTCTGTAGTGATTAAGTAGTAAATAAAATGTTTGTGGTTGCCACATGTTGATATATTAACTTTGAATATTTTTCACTTTGTGTGTTTCTACAACCTGTCTGTGCTTAATTTTTTCCTTTTCGATTTTGTACCTGTTGATGGGCATCATGGACATTCTCTGACCAAATCTGAAATGTGTGTCTAGTTAGGTTTATGCTGCCAGCAGCTTCTGTGCTGCCCCAGAGAGGGCATTCTAAAGAGTAAATCCTGACAGTTTCCTGTTTAAACTTTCAGTGCCTTCCTTGCCTTGGTAGACCAATTTGACATGGTCTGGAACCACGAGTGGGTGGCGCAGGACCGGGCAGTGTTTCGTTCTGTTGTACCTAGGGTCGCTATGAGTCGGCATCCACTCAGCGGCACCTAACAACAACAACGAAGTCCCATCTCCACCCTTATACTCTTGCTCTTGCCCTTGGGATGGTTTCATTCCTCCTGAGTGTTCACCCGCCACCTAGAAGGCACCTGCGAACTTCTCTTCATCCTCCAAGGCGTGTCTGGTCCCTGGTGACCTTGTTCGTCATTTCTCACCTTGTCCTGCTCTGCGTGGTTGCATGAAGCACACTGTGCAGTGTAGCTTGTTTGCTGGCCGGCTCCTGTTCTCAGCGGAGCTTTTGAGCCAAGACCTGTCTTTCCCTCTTTGAATCCTTATGTTTAACACAATGACTGTCAGATAGTAAATAGTCAATAACTGATTTAAGCTTTAGGAGCCTTGGTGGCGCAGTGGTTAAGAGATTGGCTGCTGACTGAAAGGTTGGCAGTTTGAATCCATCAGCTGCTCCTGGGAAGCCCTATGGGGGCAGTTCTACTCTGTCCTATAGGGTCGCTATGAGTCGGAGTTGACTTGATGGCAATGGGTTTGTTTCTTTTTTGGTTTAATGTAATATTTAAACATTTAGTTAATACTTTAGGTTTTATTCTGTCACATTTGCTGGATGATAACTGTGAATGAAAAAAATGCTACCATTTATTGGACTTTTTGTCCGGTGTAAGGTACTGTTCCAAGCGTTTTAAACCAAAAAACCAAACCTGTTTTTCTTGAGTCGATTCTGACTCAGAGCGACCCTATAGGACAGAGTAGAACTGCCCCGTAGGGTTTCCAAGGCTATAATCTTCATGGAAGCAGGCTGCCACCTCTTTCTGCCGCTGAATGGCTGGTGGGTTTAAACCACTGGCCTTTTGGTTAACTGCTGAGCGCTTGACCATTGTGCCACCAAGTGTTTTACTTGTAATAAAATTCAAGTCTCCCAGCAACAACCTTTTGAGTTAGATGCTATTATTATCCTCATTTGACAGACAAAGAACCTAAAACTTAGAAAGAGGCAGTTCAATTCACGTAAGGTCCACAGCCAGTAAGTGCTGAGCTGATACTTCCCGGGACACTTTCCATGTTATGACTTTACATTGTTGATCATATTGTGGACTGGGTCCCCTGCCTGTGCTGGCCGATTAGTTTCTGCTAGCCTACTGGGAGGACCATGTTTTCGCACGAGAAGTTTTGCCTCTATTTTAGGATGGCTGGTGGTCTTGCTGTCAGTACTTCACAAAAACTGTAATTTCCACGGAAGCAACTCATCCAGGTTACGAATGTGACTTGTTCTCGTGTGTGTGTGTGTATGTGTGTGTGTATACATATATACATGTATATATTTCTGTTGTCTTTAAACATTCCTCACAATACATTTTTCAATCAGATTTCTGGATCTCAACTACTGAAATATACATTTTCAGTCCCTAAAGGAAGAAAAATTTTAAATTAGGATTTCACTGATGTTCTGAACATAAAAGGTGATTTTAGACATCAACCAATATTCTATTTCTGTGCAAAACTCTTGATATTTGGGTGACCTGTGTATGTTTTCTAAATGGTAACAAATGAGATATGACCATTTTTATGTGTTTGTCAGTTTGTTGTACTGTGGGGGCCTGCGTGTTGTTGTGATGCTGGAAGCTATACCACTGGTATTCAGATACCAGCAGGGTCACCCACGGCAGACAAGTTTCAGCTGAGCTTCCAGAGTAAGACAGACTAGGAAGAAGGACCCAACAATCTACTTCTGAAAAGAATTAGCCAGTGAAAACCTTATGAATAGCAGCGGAACATTGTCTGATACAATGCTGGAAGATGAGCCCCCCAGGTTGGAAGGCACTCAAAATACCACTGGGGGAGAGCTGCCTCCTCAAAGTAGAGTCGACCTTAATGACGTGGATGGAGTTAAGCTTTCGAGACCTTCATTTGCTGATTTGGCACAACTCAAAATGAGAAGAAACAGCTGCAAACATCTGTTATAATCAGAACTTGGAATATGTGAAGTATGAATCTAGGAAAATTGGAAATTGTTGAAAATGAAGTGGAACGCATAAACATCAATATCCTAAGCATTAGTGAGCTGACATAGACTGGTATTGGCCATTTTGAATCGGACAGTCATACAGTCTACTATGCTGGGAACGACAACTTGAAGAGGAATGGCGTTGCATTCATCGTCAAAAAGAACATTTCAAGATCTATCCTGAAGTACAATGCTGTCAGCGATAGGATAATATCCATACGCCTACAAGGAAGACAAGTTAATATGACTGTTATTCAAATTTATGCACCAACCATTAAGGCCAAAGATGAAGAAATTGAAGATTTTTACCAACTTCTGCAGTCTGAAGTTGATTGCACATGCAGTCAGGATGCATTGATAATTACGTGTGATTGGAATGCGAAAGTTGGAAACAAAGAGGAAGGATCAGTAGTTGGAAGATATGGCCTTGGTGATAGAAACGATGCCAGAGATCACATGATAGAATTTTGCAAGACCTACAACTTCTTCATCGCAAATACCGTTTTTCACCAACATAAATGGTGACTGTACTCATGGATCTTGCCAGATGGAATACACAGTAATCAAATCAACTGCATCTGTGGAAAGAGACAATGGAAAAGCTCAATATCATCAGTCAGAACAAGGCCGGGGGCTGACTGCGGAACAGACCATCAATGCTCATATGCAAGTTCAAGCTGAAACTGAAGAAAATCAGAACAAGTCCACAGGAGCCAAAGTATGATCTTGAGTATATCCCACCTGAATTTAGAGACCATCTCAAGAATAGATTTGACGCGTTGAACACTAATGACCAAAGACCAGACGAATTGTGGAATGACATCAAGGGCATCATACATGAGGAAAACAAGAGGTCATTAGAAAGACAAGAAAGAAAGAAAGAAAAGACCAAAATGGACATCAGAAAAAACTCTGAAACTTGCTGTTAAACGTCAAGTAGCTAAAGCAAAAGGAAGAAATGATGAAGTAGAAGAATTGAACAGAAGATTTCAAAGGGTGGCTCGAGAAGACAAAGTAAAGTGTTATAATGACATGTGCAAAAAGCTGGAGATAGAAAACCAAAAGGGAAGAACACGTTTGGCATTTCTCAAGCTGAAAGAACTGAAGAAAAACTTCAAGCCTCGAGTTGAAATATTAAATGACGCAGGAAGCATCAAAAGAAGATGGAAGGAATACACAGTCATTATACCAGAAAGAATTGGTTGATGTTCAACCATTTCAGGAGGTAGCACATGATCAGGAACCAATGGTTCTGAGGGAAGAAGTCCAAGCTGCAATGAAGGCATTGGTGAAAAACAAGGCTCCAGGAATTGACAGAATATCCATGGAGATGTTTCAACAAACACATGCAGGGCTGGAAGTGCTCACTCATCTATGCCGAGAAATCTGGAAGACAGCTACCTGGCCAACCGACTAGAAGAGATCCATATTTATGCCTATTCCCAAGAAAGGTGATCCAACTGAATGTGAAAATTATCGAACAATATCATTAATATCACACGTAAGTAAAATTTTGCTGAAGATCATTCAAAAGCAGCTGCAGCTTTATATCGACAGGGAACTGCCAGAAATTCAGGCCAAATTCAGAAGGGAGGTGGAACCAAGGATATCATTGCTGATGTTAGATGGATCCTGGCTGAAAGCAGAGAATACCAGAAAGATGTTTACCTATGTTTCATTGACTATGCAAAGGCATTCGACTGTGTGGATCATAAGAAATTACGGATAACATTGTGAACAATGGGAATTCCAGAACACTTAATTGTGCTCACGAGGAACCTGTACATAGACCAAGAGGCAGTCATTCGAACAGAACAAGGGGATGCTGCATGGTTTAAAGTCAGGAAAAGTGTACGTCAGGATTGTATCCTTTCACCATAGCTATTCAGTCTGTATGCTGAGCAGATAATCCGAAAAGCTGGACTAGATTGAAGAAGAACCGGGTATCAGGACTGGAGAAAGACTCATTAACAACCTGTGTTATGCAAATGACACAACCTTGCTTCCTGAAAATGAAGAGGACTTGAAGCAATTACTGATGAAGATCAAAGACCACAGCCTTCAATATGGATTACACCTCAACATAAAGAAAACAAAAATCCTCACACCTGGACCAATAAGCAACATCATGATAAATGGAGAAAAGATTGAAGTTGTCAAGGATTTCATTTTACTTGGCTCCACAATCAACACCCATGGAAGCAGCAGTCAAGAAATCAAAAGACTCACTGCATTGGGCAAATCTGCCGCAGAAGACCTCTTTAAAGTGTTGAGAAGCAAAGATGTCACCTTGAAGACTAAGGTGTGTCTGACCCAAGCCATGGTATTTTCAGTCGCATCATATGCATGCAGAAGCTGGACAGTGAACAAGGAAGACCGAAGAAGAATTGACGCCTTTGAATTGTGGTGTTGACGAACAATATTGAATATACCATGGACTGCCAAAAGAACGAACAAATCTGTCTTGGAAGAAGTGCCGCCAGAATGCTCCTTAAAAGCAAGGACGGCAAGACTATGTCTTACATACTTTGGGCGTGTTGTCAGGAGGGACCAGTCCCTGGAGAGGGACATCATACTTGGTAAAGTAGAGGGTCAGCGAAAAAGAGGAAGACCCTCAAGGAGATGGATTGACACAGTGGCTGCAACAGTGGGCTCAAGCATAACAACGATTGTGAGCATGGTGCAGGACCGGGCAGTGTTTCATTCTGTAGTACATAGGGTCGTTGTGAGTTGGAACCGACTCGATAGCACCTAACAACAACAACATTTCATTGTATGGATATATCATAATCTATCTCACTATTACTATACTGTTAAGCATTTAAGATTATTTCTGTTTTAAAATGTTAAAAATTGAGTCATGATGAAAATCTTTGGTCATGACGAAAATCTTTGGACATATACCTTTGCATTTTGGATTATTTTCATAGGGCAGATTCCTAGGAGTTGAATTATTGGATACAAGGATAAGACCATTTTTATGATCCTTGATACGTATCTTAGCAAATTGCTTTCCAAAGGACTTGTAACAATTTGTCATCCCATCAGTGATGTGAGAGAGGGTTTGTCCTACTGTTAGTAATATTGGAAATCTGTTTTTAACTTACTTATCTTCAGGCCTTACTTCATTCATTTTTGATGAGTTGAGTTGACCTTAAGTAAATTGGCTCAGATTCCCAAGTAAAACTTCTCTTTGACAAAAACTTTCTAAGATACACTTTAAAAGTTGGAGTGCCAAGGAAGTAAAAGCTTTGTCAGGGAATGAAAGGGTTAGTTTGATCATGTCCACATCCGTATGAATGTTACTGGGTGAAGTGCATATTGAAGGAATTAACTTTTCTTCCCTTCAGTAGCAATAGTTATCTGTTCAAAATCTTTTGAATGTTATTTGGAATTTTAAAGCTTAATAGCTATACAGGATTTCGCAATGTTGAGATTAAATTCAGCCAGCTACCACGTGCGTAAACATGCCTGAGCTGGAATTCTAGATCAGTTGGATTGGAATCCAAATACATTTTGAATATAAAATTGGCTTCTACGGTGTTTTTCATATTATGAATAGAATGTGCACTTTGTAAAAGAAAATACCAAATTGAGAAAATCTGAGGTTTCCTTTTTCTTTGATTCCATATCTCAGTGTATTTGTGATTTTTAGCGGAAACTTAGGAACTTCCTTGTCTGTAACTTTATGGTGCAGCTGAATCCACTTAAAGATCCTGAGTGAATCCCACAGTAATGATGACCAGCAGCAGGATCTTTTTCAGCTTTTCTCTGTTTTCTCAGGCTTAAGTATGTCTCAGTGTATCTCTGTCAGCGAAGTGAGATTAGAAATTGGAGTCATGTGTCTGTTGCCTTCTGAAGCTGTCTGGCTTTTATTCGGCTGGCAGTACGTTTACTGTTTTAGTGATGCTAATGTTATTGAACGGTTTTAAGTCCTAAAACTTCGTAGCGGTGATAAATCTTGTTCTGCATGGAGGTCCTCGAGGTCATCTAGCAGAGCTCACTTGGGTTTTGTTAATGGCCGCATTGTCCTTTGCTCCCATTCAGGAGGCTCGAGGAGCCTTGGCGACTCTTCACTGATGTTAACCTAAGGGTAAGGCTTTCCCTTGGACTTGGCCCATTCTTTACACATTGGTAAATACTCTCCAGCTCAGGCAGGAGGCAGCTAGCGTCTCTGTGCTCATCAGCTTGTAATAAGTAGCTAGACAGATTTCCTTTCTCTCCTGAATGGGCAAATACTTGATAGTCCATATCAAAGACTCAAGCAGTTAAAACAAATCTCCATTGAGTTTCCACTTGCTGTTACTCAATCCTTGGCTTCAGGAGTTGGTTGTATTGGAGAAGAGGCTCTAATTGTTGCTGCCCGTTGTGGCACCCTGTCCATGAAGTTGTCAAAGATGTACAGCGTTTGTTTCCAGCTGGGTGCTCATTACCAGGCTCATGTGTAGCCTGTTCGGTTTTGATGGGTATGTTCAAACGTAGAGCCTTTGGTAAGACGAGCACATGACTGTTTATGTGGCATGTTCCATTTCTTCTTTCGCTAAGATCCAGAAGCCCTTACTGAATTCATTCAGTTGCACTGGTTACACTCTTTTGCTTAAAGCTGACTTTAAGATATAGCGGGAGGCCTCACTACCTTCTTGCTCTTTCCCGGGTTGCTGTGTTATTTTGGACAGTTGCTGCTTTCTACATGGTTTCTGTGTATTTTCTTGACCTCTTTCTTGAAGCTAAAGGTGATCTCAAACTTCTTTCTGCCCAGCTTTGACCACTGTTCCTGCAGGTGAACTGATAATACCAGGCTTGTTTTGCTGGCTGTGTTTAGAGGTCTACAGGTTTGATTACTGTATTTTTACACAACTAACATGCGCCTTCTACATTTGTTTGCCAACCGCGCCCTCCACCCTTGAGGTATTTTCATAAGCATTGCTATGCCAGTTTTTTGCTGTAAAAAAAAAAAAATAGCATAGCGTGCTTATGAAAATACCTCGGGGGTGGGGTGGGTGGAGGGCCGAGTGTAATTTGCGTAAAAATACGATATATAGAGGAAAGGTGAGAGTACTAATCATTGCATTGTGTTGACTTAAGACTAAATGTGGTATCCCAGTTGTTATGTTAAAATGTTGAAGTTTTAGTTGCTTCCTTTAAGCATTAAAATGTTGAAGTTTTAATTGCTTCCTTTAAGCGTGCCTGTGCCTTTTTACGTGTTGGAACTTCAGGTTTTATTTGGAAGAAAACAGACTGTCTCTTTTTTAGTGATGTATATACCCAGGTCATTGTTGTTGTTGGTTACAGTTGAGTCATGGTGACCCATGGTGATCCCGTGTGTGCAGGGTAGAACTGTTCCTTAGAGTTTTCACAGCTGTGACCTTTTGGAAGCAGATCACCAGGCCTGTCTTCCCAGGCCTCTGGTGGGTTTGAACTGCCAACCTTTCAGCTAATTGTAGAGCGCTAACAGTTTGTACCACTCAGGTGCTCCTTACCCACATCACACAGATGGTCTTTTCTTCTCCCTTTACCTGGTTTATTATTTTTTTTCTTTTTTTATGGTACAAAACAAGTGTTTACAATTACCTGTGAAATACCAGTGATTTTCTTCACTTCTTTTAATTTCAGTTGAGGGGGGTACATGCTAGAAATTATGTGTGTTGAAGACAGGTTAAATATACATAATCTCTTTATTAAGTTGATTGATAACCTTGAAACTATTCTATAACTTTTATATTTAAATAACATTCTGATTTGAGATTGTCTTCAGCTACTCAGTGGTTCTTAAAATTATTGTTTGCTGTTTGGTTTTAGATTTTATGCTTTTCCCAGGAATTACTTTTTCAGCTTTCAGTACCTTGTGCTAATGTCTGATTCTTAATGACCTTCCTGAAAATGAAATCCTCCTAGAAGAAACAGAAGTCCCTCACTTACTTTGTTGAAACCTTATGAATGGTTATTCTGTTGGCAGCTGGAGGGCTCTAGAATCTTGACTCAGTTAATGACTTATTGTTCGGATGTTACTTTGCAGTTACTTGGTGGTCTAGAAGGGGAAGAGTTTCAGTGAGGGGAGAGCTGGTTTCCATTTGTCTCTTCATCTCTCGTTTTTCACCTGTGTATTGTAGCTGTGTTTTGGTTTTATTGCTGCCTGATGATGTCGCTCCTATTGCAGACATTAAAGTAAGGGTGATTTAGACAAACTGAGGTTAAAATCTTCACTTACTGAAGCCCTGTAGGCTAGATAGTCTAGCCTTTCTCTTTGTCGAAAGTAAGCAGGAGTTAAATGGACTAATCCATCTCAAATGCCAACCAGTGTTGCCAAGTGATGTGCTGACAGCTGGGCCTGACAGTGATTGCCCACCGCTGGCCAGTCCCGAACACCCGCTTCTCACATACCCCCTCAAAAGAACAAAAGTCCTTGCTGCCTTTTTAGAGGACAGCTTTAGTACAGTTTTTCAGATTGAACCTTGACAATGTCTCTTTTCTTTTGGAGTTTTTCAACCTTAGGAATAATAATAAGGTTCTTTTAATGAGCTTCTTTACCCTCCGTGCAATTTTAAAATCCTGCTCGCGAACAAACCGCACAAGCCGTGTAGGTGATGTTGGAAAGAGCAGCTGAAGCAGAGGACCCCCTTGAGGCCCACAACTTCAGACAGGACAGTGGAGCATTGATCAGGTCGGCTGTATGTTTGGGATTTGTCAGTTCCTTTGTTCATTGATTGTTTGGTTTTCAGTACCTTTTCTCTGTGTTTCAAAAGAGCTTTGTTTACATCCTGCCTTTCTGTGAAATCTTACAGGGCAACTTTCTGCTTTGGTTCCTACACATGCTTGGCCATCACAGGAGTGGAATTTGGTGTACTGCTTGCTTGTAGAGCAGGGCTATAGGCACTTCCCATTCATTGCAGACTTTTTTTTTTAAATAAGAGAAAGATTACTTTGATTTTGCGTTACTTTTCTCAATTTTGAATTTTTAGAGATGCGCAGGCCCTTGAGAGGGAAAGATGTGGGGACATTTTTTGTGTGTGTATGAGATTCCTTTTCATTTTTATTCCAGGTCAGGGTAAATATACATGGGAACAACTCCCACAGCCAAACCCTCACAACTCTCAGATATCAAATATTATCATGATGTGAGTAGGGTACATTATATATTTTTTACATTTCTAAGGATATATTCTAAGGATGTTTAATAGATATATTTTTTCATTTTCTTCCACATTTTCACGTTCTTTCCCTTCCTTGTTTTTCCATCAGTGTTTCATTATGCCAAAGTTCTATAAATTTTACATTTTTATTCTGTACCTTCCTATCCTGTAGTTCCTTTAACCTGAGTCTAAACCTTCTGAGCAATTTTAAAACAAAACTAAAAAAATATTTTTTACTGGGAGCTAAAAGTTCGTTGCCTTAGGACCCCACAAACTGTTTCAAATGAATTAGTCTGAATATTAGGAAGGGACACCATGAATTGCGTATAGACAATGGACATGTTAAAATGCAAGCCAAAAATGAATTCTTTTTTTATTAAAAAAAAAACTGTGTTTTTGGTGAAGGTTTATACAGCAGTTTAGGTTCCCATTCAACAATTTCTGCACAGATCATTCAGTGACAGTGGTTACATTCTTCACAATGTGGGAGCATTCTCATTTCTGTTCTGGTTGCTCCCTTTCCATTAATATAGTTTCCTTGCCCCCTTACATTCTCACCTTTGTTTTAAAGGTGCACAGTACTTAACAGGCGATATTCATGATTTTGGCAGCCAATTCGCAGGGTGACCCTAAGGGTTAGTTTCTGTCAAGGTTTAAAGAGTATAAGGGTAGTAGTCTTGGGGAGTCCTCCAGTCTCAACCAGTCCAGTGAGTCTTTTTTTTTGTAAGACGTTTGAGGTTCTGTTACGCATTTTTCTCCCATTCTGTCAGGGACCATCCATTGTGGCCCTGATCAGTGGGGTTGGCAGTGGTGGGCACCATCTAGTTCTTCTGGTCTCAGGGTAGATAAGACTATGGTTCGTGTAGACTGTTTGCCCAGTAGACTAGTTTCTTCATTGAGTCTTTGGTTTCCTTCTTTCTCTTTTACTTTGCATGAGTAGAGACCAATAGTTGTATCTTAGTTGACTGCTCACAAGCTTTTAAGACCCCAGACACTGCTCACCAAACTAGGATGTAAAACATAACTTTATGAACTATATTATGCCAATTGACCAAGATGTTCCACAAGAGTAATCCTAATCCTTCAAACCCAGAAAACCAATTCCTCAAGGTGCTCCCGTATGTCTAAGAAGTATCCGTAACTGTGCCTCTATGTGCTTTATTATATACACAAACATATGAATGAATTCCATCTTAAATATGAAGAAGAACAGGTCCCTGCTGTCCTTACCCCCTCTGGCCTCTGATACCTTCTAGCCAGCTTGCCTTTCTTTGGAGACACAAACGTAGTTGTCTGCAGTCTAGAACTGCCGGAATACTGTAAATTTAAGGAGCGTGGGAGGGAGAATGTAAGCCTGATTCACCTACAAATGTTCCATTATATACAGAATGCTTTCTGTACCGAGAGTAAGTTCTTAACTGTTGAGACCAGGTGTCTGGTTATGACTCCGGCCCCAGAGGTCTGGGGGAGTATTTGTTCTGGGGCTCTGGGCCTCTTCCTCTCACCTCCTGTGACCTTTCCTTGTCGCCTAATTGTTGGGACTCAGTTTCCTTATTTATATATGAGGATTATAAGATTTTTGTGAGGAAATGGTCAGTAATTAAGTGAAAATCATAATATTCTTTTGGTCTTTAGGCCAGTAAGCCAATCTGATCCCTGTCTTGAGATATTAGAAATCTGCTAGTTAGTTGAATCACATAATTAATTGTTGAGTTCTTTTTCTGTGAATGAATGTATATTTAAATTACCTAGTTTCATTTTGCATACTTATTTTTTTATATGCCTTTTCCCCTTTACTTATTTTTTTTTAAATGGCAAATTCTCAAACCGTTCGGAAACCTGACAGGATAGAACAATGACACGCTTATTTTTGAAAACCAATTAGAGTTTAACTGTTTGACATAAAGTTACAAGGTTTTACTTATGCAGTAATTTGGACTTTAGATGTTTTATTCCTCATGATTAAATTTTGCTTTTTTAAAATTGATAAGTTTAGTATTTGTTGTGTGCTAGAACTGAAGTCTCTCATTATACATGTTTTTTTTTTTTCTCATGAAACAGTAGTACACATATTGTTTTATGACATTGGTTAGCAACCCCACAACATGTCAACCCTCTAACTTCTCAACCTTTTTTTTTTTGGTGAAAATACACATAGCCAAAAAAAAACAATTAAAAAATTTCTACATGCACAGTTCAGTGACATTGACTACGCTCTTCCAATTGTGCTGTTATTCTCACTCAAGATGAAGGCTTACAGAACAAAATAGTTTCTCATTTAACAGTTACTACAAATGTTGCCCTATGACAGTGGTTAACAATCTCACAACACATCAACAATAACCTTACTCAACCTTGGGTTCCCTATCACCAGCTTCCTTGTCTCCTTCTGCCTTCTGGCCCTTGTCACTGGACTCTTGTACCTCGTTAGTCTCATTTGGTTTTATGGGGCTGTCCACTCCCAGGCTGAACGGTGAACCTTGGAGATAACTTCACCACTGAGCTAAAAGGGTGTCTGGGGGCCATACTCTCGGGGTTTCTCCACTCTCCTTTAGGCCAATAAATCTGGTCTTTTTTTTTGTGAGTTAGAATTTTGTTCTACATCCTTCTCCAGCTCTGTCCAGAACCCTCTGTTGTGATCCTGGTCAGAGCAGTCAGTGGTGGTAGCCGGGCACCATCTAGCTGTACTGGACTCAGTCCAGTGGAGGCCTTGGTAGCTGTGGTCCATTAGTCCTTTGGACTAATCTTTTCCTTGTATCCTGTTCTCTTCATTCTCCCTTGCTCCCGAAGAGATGAGACCAGTGGAGTATCTTAGATGGCCGCTCACAGGCTTTTAAGACCCCAGACACTACTCACCAAGGTAGAATGTAGAGCATCGTCTTTATAAGCTGTGTCATGCCAATTGAGCTAGATGTTCCCTGAGACCATGGTCCCCACAGCCCTCCACCCAGCAATTCAGTCCCTCAGGGAGTTTGGATGTGTCTATGAGGCTTCCATGACCTTTCCTTGTACAAGTTGTGCTAGTTTCCCCTGTATTGTGTACTGTCTCACCCTTCACCCAAGATACCACTTATCTATTGCCTATTTAGTATTTCCCCCCCTCATTATACATGTTTTTAATTTTGTTTCTTTGAAAAACTTTTTCATATTTTCTGAATAATCTCTTCTTTCTGTATTTGTGATAGCAGTACACTGGAAGCCACGTATCAAGCCTTTTTCAACACATTTTTTTTTAACGTGCAAAATGATATTTTGATAAATATTACTTTAAGAGATATTCTTTTTTAGAAATACACTTTTATAGAGGTCTTCTAGTTTAAATACATTAATTGTTGAGGTTTTAATGTAAATACTGAAATTAAGGATGAGTAGCTATTCTTTTGACTTTCTATAATTAGTTATCTTTTCTGAAATTGAAATGAAGATATGTAAAACAGTTTTCTCAGACATGTTCTGACTTTTTATTTAAAAAAATCAAACATTTATTCAGACTTTTTTGTACTACTGTTTTTGCTTTTACCTTTGTTTTTTTACCTGGCTTTATTTATTTTACTTCTTGATTGCTCAATATTTAGTCTGTGTTTTCTGGTTTTTGTGTGTAAACAGTGGAGTGTTTGCCTCACTCTGAAATTAATAGTTAAGTCCAGCAACATGTTTATGAAATGTTGTAATAGTTTGGGAAATAAATTTATTACAATGTGAAGTCTGAAAGAGAAGGAAACAGAATTGCGTGTTCATAAGACAAGACTGGACGGAAATACGAACACCAGGCTGTTAATTTAACGGGACGATTTGGGCAGTGAAATCATGGTCTTTTTTTTCTACTTTCTAAATTTACCACAGTGATCATCTGTGTAACTGTGTTAATTAAAGGGGGGAAAATGTTGACAGTCATGTTGTAGGCACTGTTGTAAGCTAGGAAAGTTTGAGAAGGAAGCAGTAGGAAATAGGATGGCGCCTATCTGTCACCATGGTGTCTGCCTTCTCTCTGTAGGTTTCCTGCCTCTAAGAACTCCAGATCCTCCCCCAGAAGCACTGCATCCCTGCGGGGCTGACTGGTCTTTCTGTGCACCCTGGGGTAGCAATCCTGCTTTGCTGCTTCCCAGGCGGGAGGGCCAGAAACCTTAGAAGAATGCCTTTCTTTGCTTTGTTGTAGGTAGGTGTCTGTTCTGTTTGTTCTCAGTGTAGGTGACCTACCTTACTTATTCTGTGGAATCCTATCACTGGATGGAACTACCATCACTCACTTTGTCACTGCTCTAGACCTTCTCTTGGATTGTTTGATATCTGATGTCCAGCTTGCCTTCCTTCTCCTCCATATGATGAGAACGCTTACACTTCATGAAGTTTCACTTTTTTGTTAAGAACTTCTTTAAGGACTTCTGTGGTAACATCCTGGTAAGCTTCTTACCCCCATTCAGCTTCCTCTGTGGTCTCCTATGACACTGTTTTTGTTTTAATTAGTTTCCCCCTCTTCCTGCCTTTTGTTTTACAGTGCCTTTATTGTTGGAAAGTCTCCCCCCCCCCCTCCCCTTTCACCCCCCAGCTCCACGTCAGTTGGTTTACCAGTCTAACTACTTTATGGTTGTTCAGTTAAGTTCATACTCCTGAAAGCAAGAGGCTAAGATCATGGGTGCTGGAATCAGACTGACTTCTTCCACCATTTAATAACTGTCTAACCTGTGCCTTAGTTTCTTCATCTGTAAGATGGGGATATTAGTATTATTTAACCCATAGGGTTATTAATGGGATTAAACTGTTTAACACAAGTTAGGTATATTAGTAAGCACTCAATGAAATTTTAGTTATTATCTGTCACTTATATGTGTATGTGGTGTGTATGTATATATGTGTATATACTATATAGACATCCTTACATATATAAACAAGTATAATTTGAACAAGTGTTCTTATTACCGCCCCCCCCGCCCTCCCCGCCGCATCGTGCCAGTAAATCCTCACTGAAGATCATTATCTCTGATTCTCAGAGTAGACCCCTAAGTTTTTATCAAATAAGATAAGGACTTGGAAATCTGCTCTTTTAAGACAATCTTTGTGTGCTTTAATGAGTTGACAAGAATCACTGACACGGAACTGTTTATATGTTTAATTAGTTTAGCTCCATATGATGCATGGGAATGAAAACCTTTCCTGAGTAAATTAAGGATTTATATCTGGAATTTGAAATGGAAAGGCTGTGGTAGAATACCCAGTCAAATGCTCTTACTTTAGAGATGGAGAAACCCAAGCTTACTTCTCTCCTGTCATTCTAAATTCATGTAGTACTTTAACTATTTCTTTAGTTATTTTTTAGTTATGACAGTGAAAGCTGTTTTAATTTTTTTCTCATGTTATAAGCCTTTGTAATTTATATATACTCTTGAGGGACATATATATTTTCTTACACAAGTCAAATACTGATTCAGTGAGGCTTCCTGTCCAGTCTTCTGTCATATTAGACTTTTGTTCATACACTTATAGATAGTTTAGTTTGCTATTCACATATTTTACTGTAATTTGCATTGTTGCTGCTGGTTGCCGTTGAGTCGATTCTGACTCATGGCGAACCCGTGTGTTGTAGAGTAGAACTGCTCCACAGGTTTTCAAGCCTGTGACCTATGGAAGCAGATCACCAGGCTTGTCTTCGGAGGCACCTCTGGGTTTGAACTGCAACCCTTTAGGTTAGCATTCAAGTGCTTAACTGTTTGTGCCACCCAGGGATGAAGAATTTGCTCTGTGTTTACTGAGATGGACAAGTTTTTAATGGGTGACATTTTTAAGAATGTCTGATTTTTATTCTATACCACATTTTATTTTGCATTTCCCATTGTAGAATAATTATACATTATTCTAACTTACATGAAATTTAGAAATAGCTGTTATGCGCATTTGCTATTTAATCATAAAGGTATTTGGAAAATCACTGGTCTTTAAGTTTTTAGTAAAGGGCAGTCATTACAGAAAACACTAGACATGTTAATTTTAAGATGAGTAATTTTGTTTTCCAGTAAAGCGTTCTGGTTTCAGCATAGACTATGCCCCACCCTACCTCTTCAAAAACCTTAAAAAAAAAAAAGAAAAGAAAAGAACTATCCCTGAACATCCTACTAACTCAGCAATGAGGCCACTCCCAAAGTCCACCTTGCAGCCAAAGATTAGACAGGCCTATAAAACAAACAGTAACACGCTTGAGGAATGTCCTTCTCAGCTCAGTCAAGTATATGAGACCAAATCGGGAACACCTGCCCAAAACCAAAGACGAGAAGGCAGGAAAGGACAGGAGAACTGGAGGAATGGACACGGGGAACCCGGGGTGGAAAGGGGGAGAGTGTGGACACAATGCAGGGATTGCAACCAATGTCACAAAACAATTTGTATATAAATTTTTGAATGAGAAGCTAATTTGTCCTGTAAACTTCACCTAAAGCACAATAAAATAAAAAATAAAAAAAATGAGAAATTTTGTGAGCTAATGCCACAAGGACTAATGGCCACCAAGGAGTCATATTCACACTCTGAGACTGACCGTGTGAGGCACTTCTGCTCTGTCCTGTCGGTCGCTATGAGTTGGAACCAACTCGATGGCAGTGGGTTTGGTTTTTTTTTTTTGGAATGACTAATGACCTTGGGAGCCCTGGTGGCACAGTGGTTTAAGCGTTTGACTGCTAACCAAAAGGTTGGCAGTTCAAATCCACCAGCTGCTCCTTGGAAGCCCTGTGGGGCAGTTCTACTCTGTCCTGTAGGGTTGCTATGAGTCAGAATCGACTCAGTGGCAACGGGTTTGGTTTTTCAAAATGACCTTGAGTATCTTTTCACGTGCATATTGGCCATTGATACATCTTCTTTGGTGAAATATCTAGTCAGGTCCTTTGAGGGGCTGTCATTTTTTGATCTAAAGCCGTTTCGTACATGCTTTTAACAATGTGCATACACTATGTTGTTAAAATGAAGTTCAGCTTAAGGAAAAAATACTCATTTTTTAGTTGGGGAAGAGGACTGGCTTTATTTCGTATTGGCTGTTCATGAATTAATAATGCCTACTGGAGGTTTTTGGAGCATTAGATGTATGTTTGGTTTCTGAACCGACTTCATTGTTATATGCGTTATGTGAAGCCTTTCTCAAGATCTTTCAGCAGGAAGTGCAGGCCCAGTTTTTCATGGGTGGAACATGGATTGTGGAGTCAGCTGCTTCCACCCAAATCCCAGCTTGTCACCAAATGTGTGGTATTATTCTAATCACTTAACCTATTGTCGAGTCGATTCCAACTCATGGCGACCCTATAGGACAGAGTAGAACTATCCCATTGGGTTACCAAGGAGCGCCTGGTGGATTCGAATTGCCGACCTTTTGGTTAGCAGGCGAGCTCTTTATATTGTGTCGCCAGAGATTCTTCTAATCACTTAACCTCTCAATTCTCATTTTTCTCATCTATAATACTGGGATGGTAAAACAAAAAAAGGGAGGGGGAGGATGGTAAAACTAGTATCTACCTTATAGAGCTGTGATGGTGATTAAATGAGATTAGACCTGTAAATCCCCTAGGACAATTCTTGGCCTATAATAAATGCTCAATAAAAATAATCTATTGTTATTATGACCTTCATGTGGATAGACAAGGTTATATAGATGGTTACCCAAACTCCTGCCCATTGCCATCGAGTCAATTCAGACTCATAGAGACCCTATAGGACAGAGTAGAAATGCCCCACAGGGTTTCCAAGGCTGTAATTTTCCCTGTGGAAGCCGACTGCTTAGCAGCCTAGCGCTTAACAACTGTGCCAAAGGACTCCTTTCAATTTTTAAGAACAAAGTATATTTAAAAAGTAACAAATACAACTTTGATCACATGTTAGGGTGTCCTGAGCTGTGGGAACAGTCACCAGACTGAAAGCTTCCTATACCTGAGAAGCCATGCAGAGAAGGAGTGAGTGAAGGATGGAGCCCTTAGCTGTGACTTTCTTTCACAGAACTGTACCTAGCTCTGGAATCAGTCTTCTGACAGTTAGAGTGTATCCGTACGTTATAAGGACTGCACAGGGTTGGACTTTGCATAAGCTTAAAATGCTGTGTTTCATTACAGGCGTCCGTTAGCAAGATCAAAGTAACAGAATCATGGCTCAGTTTCCAACGCCTTTTGGTGGTAAGTTTTAAAAGATCTTCTTTGCTTAATGTATTTTGGGACCATATTTAAAAAAAAAAATAGTATATGGCAAATTTGAAATATACACAAAATAGAATAGTGTAATCAACTGTCATGCGGCCATTTAGTTTCAGTAATTACCAACACAGGGCCAACATTGTTTCATCTGGATTCTTTTGAAGTAATTGCCAGTTTTATCATATCATTTCATCCATAAATTACTATGTGTTTCTAAAAGATAAGAACTGTTTTAAAAACTATTGTCACACCTATAAAAATTTATAGTAATTCTTTCCTATTGTTAACTGTTAAGTCATCGTTTTTAGACAGCTTTTTGTAATGGTTTGTTCAAATGAGGATCCAAACAAACTGCATATATTACAGTCAATTAATGTGTCTCCTAAGATCTTTGGTGGTGCAGTGGTTAGGAGCTACAGCTGCTAACCAAAAGGTCGGCAGGTCAAATCCACCAGCCGCTCCTTGGAAACCCTGTGGGCAGTTCTACTCTGTCCTGTAGGGTCACTATGAGCCGGAATCAACTCGACAGCAACGGGTTTAAGTGTCTTAGTCAGTGAGCTCCCCCTCCATCCCTGTTTTCTTTGCAGTTTATTTGTCAGAGTGACTGGGTCATTGTGCGAAAGTTTTTCCAAAGCCGGGATTGGAAGCGTGACTTTTTGTTTGTTTTTAAAGTTCATCCTTTTGAAACGTATCAGTCCGAATAAAATGTGTTTTTCAGGTAGTTTTTCCAAGTGTTATTAGGAAATCGTTAACTATTATTCTTGCTGAGTATTTCAAAGAATGAGAGCGCGCCGTGTTAACGTATCCCCCGGGCAGCTGTCTAACCTCGTTATCGTGGAGAGAGAAGGGAGGCAGGAAGCACCAGCCTTTTCGTGAAGGTCCCTGTGGGATTCCAGCACAGAAGTGGGCAAACTTTAAAAATCATTAGAGTTGATCTGTTTCATTTTGTATTTATTATTGTTCCCCTTTTAAATTTTTGGACAAGTTTTTTTTGTTTTGTTTTGTTTTTTCTTCTGTTCATAATTCCAAGGATTAATCCTGCAGAACAATAAAAATCCCTTTAGAAGCTGCAGGCCGGTAAGACCTGTGAGGGAAGAGAGCACGTCTGTCTCCATCACCATTTATCCCTCATGTCCAACACAGTCTCTGGCACATACAAGTCACTCGAGAAATAGTTTTCAAATGACTGAATGAATGCCCACTGCCCACTATGTCCATCACTGCTAACTCTTTTTTGTCTTGGCATGCTTTAATTTTAATTTTCTGACATTGTTTGAATCCTCAGTGTGTAACTTTCAAAGACAAACGGGGCTTCATTGATCATACCATTTGTAACTCAGTGACAGAATCTTAAAGTACAACGGCAATAGCACAGGTGCATTTTGCTTTGCTTTTCTCGCTGAATAATTTGTCTTTGTTCTGGATTTTAGGCAGCCTGGATATCTGGGCCATAACTGTCGAGGAGAGAGTGAAGCATGATCAACAGTTCCATAGTTTAAAGCCCATCTCTGGATTTATTACTGGTAATTGTAGTCAGCGTTTTTATGCTTTTACTTGTCAGTGGTATGTATGTCTGTGGAAAATTATGCAGTGCTGAGGTGGGCGCATATGCTCTAGGGGACATTTTACCTGCCTTGCCTTTGCCTTGAGTCTGTGTTGTTACATCTGCTTTTCCCACAGTGCATTCCGACCTTGTTTGCAGTCCTCAGTGGATGTCAAGCTCCTTGCTTTAGGCTGTGGCCTTTGAGCTAGAAGAGTTACTTAATTCTGGTCGTGAACTGGTCTGGGAAACTGTTAAATACGTTATGTAACAGATTCTGAACATTAAAAAAGAAATATTTCTCCTGTTGCTGTGTCCCCAGAGTTCCTTCTGTACTTTGCCTTTTCTATTATCTTTCTTGTTTGATTACTCTTCAGGAATTAGCTTTAGAAAAAATGGGATCTGGATTTCCTGGGGATTTGCTTTTGTGTATATTATCATAGTTCTCTTTATTAGTTCTGAATTGTTGATGCTGACTCTTTTAAATCATTGTTGCTTATCCTCCACAACGATATCAGAAGTACCTAAAATTTGAAATGCGGGCATTGGGACTGGCGATTCTTATAGTAATTATAAAGTAGAAATACGAGTCCTCAGTTTCCTCAGGATTCCTGTAGTTGTGCTTTGCCAAAATGTGGAGCTGTGAGCATCCGAGTTAACAGCAGGTTAATCCGACAGCCTGCCCCGCTGCAAGTGGCTGGCTTCTTGAGATGATTTTTGAAAGTGTTGCGTTCTAAAGTCATTGCTGGTGGCTTCGTCTTACTGTTTCTTACAGACGTAGCATTTGACTTTTATCCTGTATTCAATTCTTGTTTACAGGCTCGCCAGCCCCTTTCTTGTTTTCGGGATTTTGCTGTGAGAGGATTTCTGTCAGCTGTTGTTTTCTTCTGAAACTTTTTCCATTTAATTTACAGGTGATCAAGCTAGAAACTTTTTTTTTCAATCTGGGTTACCTCAACCTGTTTTAGCACAGATATGGTAAGTTGGAAGTTTATATAAGCAGAAGGTAAAGTAAAGTATTTTTGATCCTATTTGGGAATATTATTTCTTATGCTGTTGAAGGAGAACATGTATCTCTAGCTTGAAATGCTCTACTACATCTTAACAGAAATACTTCTGAAATACTATCTAACATGAGACTAAGGAGCCCTGGTGATGCGGTGGTTAAGTGCTCGGCTGCTAACCCGTAAGGTCGGTAGTTGGAACCCACTAGCTGCTCCGCGGGAGGAAGATGTGGCAGTCTGCTTCTGTAAAGGTTACAGCTTTGGAAACCCTATGGGGCAGTTCTGTTCTGTCCTGTGGAGTTGCTATGAGTTGGAATCGACTCAACGGCAGTGGGTTTGGGTTTGTTTTGTTTTAATGTAGAACCAAAACAGAAAAAAAAAAAAAAAAGTGGTGAAATTTGAAAGATGGCATTCTGCCCGAAAGTGAATTGAGAAATCTAGATTTTGGTATTTTCTTACTGCCAGTTTGTTTTAGCTTCATCCAGGTCACCCAGACTCATCAGAATCTCTCACATTTTTTGTTTCATGATGATCCTGTATTTTTCCTTGATTAGAGAATAAAAGGTAAAGAAAACATTTGAGGCTTCGTAGAGGTTAGAAATAACTGGTATTTATTACAGTGTAGTACATGGTGAATGCATAATAAATATTGTTGAATTCTTTGTCACAAAGGAGCATTCCATCTTTTGAAGACACGGGAGAGAGAGAATGAATCGCAAAGGGTGGCAAACACAGGTTTGGGTTCCTGACTTTGGGGAGCCGCGCTGAAATTCCGCTGCGCTCCAAGAAGCCGCATTTCCTCATAATGTGTTGTTCTTGAAGTTACAGCTTCGTTTCCCTGGGCTGTTGGTATTCACACCTGAGTTTGAATCCTGACTCTGCTCCTTTCTGATTTGGTGCATGTGTCTACCCTCTCTAACCTCAGTTGCCTAATCTAGAATGGGAATACTTGTATTTTTGTAACAGGGTTGTTGAGAGAAATAGCAGAACAGCTGTACATAAAGGACTTGGTGTAGGGCCTGGCACATAATAGGCCCTCAGAAGAAAACCCAGAAAGGTAGCTGCTACCATCATCAAGGGTAGGATGTTCCAAGTGACAAGATTGTCCAACTAATTGCTTGCCCCCTTAAATGACCAACTTTTTTGTTTATGATTTTCATGAAAATGATTGACATAGCTCCTTGGGGCCCTCAACTCTGCAGAACATAATCTAAGCTTTTTCCTGATTAAGTTTCATAGTTTAGAAAGTCATTTACTAGGTTCTGAAGTAGCAGAGCTTTCAGGAGCAATATACACGCGTGCGTGCGTGTGTGTATGCATGTACGTGCGTGTGGAGGGGGGGCTGTACTGGGATGGAAACTAAGTGATACCAGACTGTGTTGTTTCTGGTGTCACGTCTGCTTGTCTTTCCTCCTCCCGTTGTCCGCGTGGTGGCCCAGGCCGTCTCCTTTAACTCACGGGCCTCCTCCTGTGACGCCATCTAGTTGTAACTGCTGTGAGCTAGAAAAATCAGATAACCAAGTTTTTTTTGGAATTACTTTTAAAATAAAGGAAATGGCCCAGAAAGAGGGAGCCAGCCAGCACTCAGGCGCACGGGCTGTCAGAAAGTGTGCGAGTTTAAACGGAGGGACTTGGGACGTCTGTTGTAATCGTATGAAGCTTTTTTGTTGGCTCTGCATTCTGGCTTGTGATAGCGCTTTGCACCAGTGTCAAGAGCTCTCTAGAACCTTCCTCTCCCGGGCATGACTGACTTTGCTAACTGCGCGTTTATTCTGCAGTCCCAGCTCGTGCGGGTTCGTATAAGAAGCAGCCATATGATGGATTCTCTACTGCCAGAAGCCCTCATTCCACATGTAAAAATTATTTATCAGATGTCTCCTGTGGCCAGTGACTATTACAGATGGTGGGGATACAGCAGTGAACAAAATAGACAAAGTCTCTGCTTTCATGGAAATGACAGTCTAATAGAAGGAGATAGTCAATAACCATATAAAAATCATGTCACATGGTAACAAGTGTTATGGAGAAGGTAATCATAAGTTTCCTGAACCATAGATGTCGCTAAACCCAAAAAAGCAAACCCTCCAGGAGTAGAACTGCCCCTTCGGGTTTCCACGGCTGTAAATCTCTAAGGAGGCAGACTGCCTTGTCTTTCTCTCACAGAGTGGCTGGTGAGTTTGAACCACCAACCTTTTGGTCAGCAGCCAAGTGCTTAACCACTGCACCACCAGGGTTCCTTGATGTCCTGCTAAGAGAGTGGAATTATTACCTGTTGCCATCAAGCCGATTCTGACTCATAGTGACCCTATAGGACAGAGTAGAACTCCCCCATACGGTTTCCAAGGCTGTAAATCTTTATAGAAGTGGACTGTCACATCTTTCTCCATGGAGTGGCTGGTGGGTTTGAACTGCCAACTTTTTGGTTAGTTGTCAAGAGGGTTCCTTGACAGTGGAATGGTATAGTGCAAAGTATGAGCAAGAGTTCTGTTGTCTTCCAGCAATAGCTCTGATACTTAATCATTTTGTAACCCTGGGCAAGTTGACCTCTTTGAGCCTAGGTTTTTTAATTTATAAAAAGGAGGATAATTAATCAAATGAAACAGTTTCCCCTTCCGCTCCCTGATACTAATCTTGTGTTCTCCTGTGATTTTCCTAGTGCGGCTCTGGGTTGACCCATGTTCTTTCTGGTAGAGAGAGGGATGAGATGGACTGTGCAGTTTTAGGCAGCGCCTATGGTAGTCACGGAGCCCTGGTGGCCCAGTGGTTAAGAGCTCAGCTGCTAATCAAAAAGTCAGCAGTTCAAATCCACCAGCTGCTCCTTGGCAACCCTGTGAGGCAGTTCTACTCTGTCCTGTAGGGTGGCTGTGAGTCGGAATCGACTTGATGGCAACAGCTTTGGTTTGGTTTTGGTATGGTAGTCACGGAGCCCTGGTGGCCCAGTGGTTAAGAGCTCGGCTGCTAATCAAAAGGTTGGCAGTTTGAATCCACCATCTGCTCCTTGGCAACCCCGTGAAGCGGTTCTGCTCTGACCTATCAGGTCGCTGTTAGTTGGAATAGACTCCCTGGCACCGGGTTCAACGGGTTCATGGTAGTCGTCTGGGGAAGAAGAGAATTCTGGATTGAGGACTGGGAACTGTCTCCAGTCTCCCTCTCTGGGCCTCAGCTCAAATATGTGAATGATGTGAGCTGATAGGGAGTGTATGTTAGAAACCTTTATAATTTTTGTTCCCATATAGAAACTGTATTCCACTTAACTAACTTACGAACTTTTGAACTGTAACCTGTTAATACTATGGGGACTGTGTATTTCGCCAGTCCGATTTCCAGTTAAGAATACAATAAAACCTGAATTCTCAGAGGACAGATACAAGTTAGTGAGTGCAATGCCAGAGTATAACAGCTGCCAAAGATGATACATCTTCCTAGAAATTGTCTCACTAATAAGGAACTGGAAGGAAACTGGCAAACATCCTTCTGGCAACTTAAATGCTTAAAATTGTTTCAAGGTTGGACCAGGGGGGCGGTGGTGGGGTGGGAAGGGAGGAAGAAGGCAGATGGAAATGAACAATAGCCTGAAAGAACCTGGAAAAAAGATCCAGTGAGGGTTTTGGAATCAGAGGTGGAAGTGACCACAGGAATGGAAATCTTCTAAGGAGGGAACTGAGGGGAAGGGAAGGAGCACCACCTGGAAATGGGTCTGAGAGACAAGGAGGCAGAGAGGTGGAGTCAAGGATAGAACAGCTTGGTGGTCTGGTTTAAGGATGAGAAGGGGACAGGGCAAACAGCCACGTAACTTGTACTATCTTAGAACACTTCTGTGCATGCGTCAGAAGGGCCTCCAGACCCCAACAGGATCAGCTTGCCAAACCTAATTGCATAAGAAGCCTTCAAGTTTTTGAAAAGTATGTGGAAATGATTTAAAAAAAAAAAAAGTCATAATCATGAGTTTGAAGTTTTAGAACGGTTCCTGGCATATAGTAAGTGCTCGATAAAACTTAGTTATTATTATAACATAGCATTTAATGTAACTTTATACATGCTATTATTTACCTAAAGTAAGCTTTAAAAATCATTTGAAATGAATATTTTGTGAACAGTATGCCCTCTAGTATTCTATTCACTTAGTAAAAATGAAGTGATACCTTATTTATCTAGAAAAGTTGTACCCACAACAACACACTCCTTTAACAGTGCTTGACAGTTCCCGTTTTATGTATAGAAAGATACATAAAAATCAGATCTTGCTGACCTTAATTGTATCTCTGTGATGTCTGAGAAGGCTTCTGGGGACATTACAGTCTTTGGGATCACTACTGGGAGCATTATTGCAGGCATTAATATGCTGCTGAAATTCCATTTTAAAAAAGGGTTAGAAGTTGCTAGTATTCTGGATAAAAATTATATGATGCCTTTCAAGCAATATGTATTTTTATCTTTCATTGTTACCACCTGTACAGGAGAACTTTAACAAAAGGACGCTTACATTTTGAAGAACACTTGAGCATGACCCAAGTGGTGGCTTTGAATCTGATTTTAAAAATACTTTGTTATGGTGTTTTAATGATTAGTTTTTTAAAATGAAGAGCCCCTCGGTGGTGCAAACTGTTAAGCACTCAGCTACTAACCGAAAGGTTGGCGGTTTGAATCACCCAGAGGTGCCTCAGAGGAAAGGACCTGGAGATCTACTTCTGAAAGATCAGACTTTGAAAACCCTGTGGAGCACAGTTCTACTCGGCCACACATGGAATCAGCTTGATGGCAACTGGTTTGGTTTGGCTTTGGTTTTTAAAATGAAGATTTTGTTCCAGGTCAGAAGTTTTATTATTTCATTAGAAGCAACATATTAGAGAAATATGTTTTGAATATACACTGTTATAGAAGGGTTTAAAACTTAAAAAAAAATAGGTCAGTGCCCTACAGCAAGTGTTAAAGGTAGGAGATATAGTGGGAATATTGACCCTCCCCCCAAAAAAAACCCCCATTGCCATTGAGTCGATTCTGACTCATAACTCTATGGGACAAAGTGGAACTGGCCCATAGGGTTTCCAAGGTTGTAATCTTTATGGAAGCAGACTGCCGCATCTTTCTCCCATGGAGCAGCTGGTGGGTTTGAACCACCGACCTGTCAGTTAGCAGCCAGATGCTTAACCACTGTGCCACCAGGGCTCCTTCACTGACAGAATACTTTCTGTGAAATAGCCAAAAGAACTAAAACCTGCATTGTTGGAGATCAGTCTTATTAAGCCCCTTCAGAGTGTCTGCAGATGTAAAAGAGACCAGTCCCCCCTGCCATTTTCCATTCACTTTGCAGAAGTATCTTCAATGACAGACCAGTCCTTGAGAATCCAGCAATGATAAACACACCCCAGAAGAACCAGGGAGGCAAAGATGGTGCTCTCATTGGTTTGATTACAAAACTGAAGAGAAGATGTGCTTTGCCTGGCAGATATTCTACAGAGCTTGTTTATTTTATTATTATTATTTTTGCCAGAAAGCCAAGTACAGAAGGTTACAAAAGGAAAAAATGGGTTGGAGATCAAAAGCAACTAAAATAGCAGTGAGTACGTGGGTAGAGTTGAGCAGGCAACACTGCTAAGAGCGGAGGGCCAGCAAGAAAGAGGCGGTCTGTGGAGACAGTGTGACCTGTGAGTCTGGAGCTCAGGAGAGTGGTCCAGGTCGTAGCGTTTGGATGGCAGCGGGAACCACAGCGAGGGAGATGGTGAAGGCACCCTCCACTGAGTCTTGGGTAGTCCAGTAGCTCCTTCTTGAAACCTGTTATCACTTCTTCACAGTAGGCTTCTTGGCAGTCACTTTTGCTCCCAAAGGGATGATCATTTCATGGAAGCCAAAGGAAGAAAGTGTCTCATGAAGAGGGGTGGTTATTAACTGTTGAATGCTGCTGTGAGGCAGGGTAAAAAAAACGAGTACTGAACGTGTTCTTGAGTGTAACAGCCATGGAGGATACTGGAGATCTTAAATCTCCCTACGTTACCAAGATTCGTTTTTAAGATTCCCTTCCCATAGCCACTTACCCACCTGTTTTCAAGTAACATTGCTCAGTGCTATTTATTGTATATTATCTTTTTCCTTTCTTAATTCCAACAATCTGATATTTCGTTTGGTTGAACTTCTTTAAGTAAAATTTTAAAGAAAACCTGTATGTGTGGTGAACTTTCCAGATTTTTACTTTCTTAACAGAAAATATCTTTCTTTTGCCCTTATATGTGGAAGATAGTTTGGCCGAGTGTAGAATTTTAGGATTGTAATAATTTTTCTCACACTACTCTGTCACATTGCTCATTATCTTCTATTATTTTTTCTTTGTGGAAGCTTATCTTTTTTGTCTTAAAGTATGCAAGACTTGCTTATATTTGGAATTCAGAAAATTGGCTAGGACATGTGGGAATTCTGCCCAGTATGTAATAAACCCTATTAATCCAAAGACTGAAGACTTGTCTCTGTATCAGTCTGTCTTACGGGATAATTCCTGGAGTTGATCTTTGAAGCGACTGATAGCTTTCAGTGTTGGGCATCCTCCTAGTCCTTGCTCTATCGGGTTTTTTACTTCACTAATCATACTTTCGTTTGTTTCCACAAACTTTGCAATTCTGAGATAACGTCTTTGTTTTTTGTTCTGTTCTAATAGTTTTATCGACACATTGTCTATATAATTGTTTTATCTATATGTCATCCTCTCAGATCTTACTAACTTGTCTCCAGTTTTCCGCGTTAACTCTTTTTCTTTTTTCTTTGGGTTCCTTTTATGCTGATGGCTTAGGTTAGTCCCATTCTGTCTCAAATGCTAAATTGCTTCAAGTTTTAGATGATATTTAAAAACTCTTATTTATCATCTTTATCGATGATAGTTCTGTGACTTTAAATACCACCCAAAGGCAGGTGACTCCTAAGTTCGTATCTCCAGACTTCTTTTCAGAGCTCTAAACTTGGGTATCCAGCTGCCTCTCAGCTCTTCATTTGAATGTGCACAGGAGTCTCAAATTTAACATGTCCAAATCTGAACTCCTGACCCACTGTCTCCCACCCCTTATTCCTGAGTCTTTGCTGTCTCAGTTCATGGCACTGAGCGTCTACCTGGTGCTCAAACCAGCACCTGGAGCACTGCTGGATCCTCCTCTTTTCCTCACCCTACACATCTACTCTATCAGCACGTTCTTTTGTCTCCATTTACAGAATTTATCCCCAATCTGGCACTTCTTTCTATCTCCACTGCTATCATCATAATCTGTTGTCTCACTCCGTCACTGTTAGAGGATCCTGACTGGATTCTTCTTCTCTCACTTGCTTGCCCCTTTAGATTCCATTCTCCACATAACATTCAGAATAATCTTTTAAAAAACCTAATCCTGTTAAAACTTTCCATTGAGAAAAAATCCAGTGATTACCAAGGCTTTTGTCTTGCATCACTCTCTTCTACAATTTCTGCCCTCCAGCTACGCTGCCTTCTTCCTGTTCTTTCAGTGGGCCCAGTTTCTCCTTCCCTCACAGTCATTACCCTTGGTGTCCCCTCTTTCTAGATCCTCACACAGCTGGCTCATCGCCCTTCTCTTCCCAGGTCGTATGTCACCTCCTCAGAGAGGTGCTTCCTGCCCACCCACCTAGAGGAGCTCCCCGGTTCCCTCTGCCCACCCGCCTCAAGGTTTCCCAGCACAACAGCGTTTGTCACCGTGGGAAATAATCTGATTTACGTTTCTTATTTAGTAGCTGCTTGCCACTAGACTGTAAGCTCTGTGAGGGCAGGGGCCTTCCAACTTTTTTCACGGTTGTAACCCCAATGCCTTGGTAGTGCCTAGACTTTAGTAGGCACCTCCATTCCCCCCAATATTTGTTGGGCGAATGAATGAATGAATGAATGCCCATCGAGGCTGGATTAATCTGCATTATTGGTTGGATTTAGCTGCAGCCTGGTGGGAGATGGGCAGCCTGTGACAAGCGTTCGTGGAGAAGGTGGGTGCTAAGGAATCTGCAGGCTTCAGCTTTGCTGCAGGAATGAGCTGGGGCAAGAGGAGGCTGGTCTCTGCTCCATCCTGTAATACACACAGAGTAGTTGCATAATCGCTACACTCATCTTCACTACAAACAGAAAGTTGAAGATTACTTTGTAGTTCTTTTGTTTTCGACTGAGGTTGTATAAAGTACTGTGTTCAGAAATTACCCCTCCCTCCTGTGTGGATATGTTGTTTATTTAAAAATACTATTAGGTTCATTTGTTTATGTTTTTATTAATTTTTTGGGATTCCCCCACAATCTTTATGGATTTAATTTATTTTTTTGAATATGTCATAGATTAACAAGATTCCAGAAGCCAACACTGTACAAAGTTATGCTCACAAAAGGGTCACTCCCTTTCCTAACCCTTCATCCCTGTTTCTACCCGTTTTATTAGTTTCCTGTCATCCTTCCTGAAGCAGGTGCATGATATATATATGCATGTGTGTTATGAATTTTAGAAATATTTTTATTTCCAATAATTTTAAATATATTTATATTTAAGTTATTTCCTCTTCTTTTGGTTAGTGTAACCTCCTGTAAATGCTCTTTTGTTCTTTGCTTTTTTCACTTAACAAGATATCCTGGAAATCACTCTTATGAGTCTATGGAGATCTTTTTCAGTTTTTGTTTTGTTCTTTAACAGTTGCATAGTACTCGCTGTGGAGGATACATCACAGTTTATCACACCCACCTCTTGTGTATGTACATTTAGGTTATTTCCAATATTGTGCAATTCCAGATAAATGCAGCAATGAATGAGTTTATGCATAGATATTTTTGTGTTGTTGGAGGTTTATCTTCAGGGTAAATCCCTAGGAGCGGAATCGTGGGTCAAAGGGTAAATGCAGACCTAGTTCTGGTCAAGTTGCGAGGTACCCTCCATCTGGATTTGTAGCACTTTTTCTGACCAACAGTGTACAAGAGTGATTGGTAGTTTATTTGTACAAACAAAACGAAAAGCTTCTCCTTAACACCCAGCGTGCCTCTGACCCCTGTATCTTCTCAGCCCTGCCTGTTGTCAGGTACGGATTCTAATATCAAGCTCAACGTCGTACGTAAGGTCAGTTTATTTGCAAGAGTCATATACAGCAGTTGTTTGACTTATGCTGATTTTTAACATATACATGCTCTGTTTTTACTTTGGAGGAGTAAACTGTAAATTCAGTTTCAGTATTCTCAGACTTTTTCTTAGTCTTTTGGGGGAATTGTGAGAAATAAACTGGAGAAATAATTATAAATGGAAGATCGTACAGATGGCAGAACTGAAGTCGTTTTTTTGCAGAGGAACCTTGGGAAATAGAATGCAAACTATATTCCAGTGTATGGGGCGGAGGAAAGGTTAAGAATGAGAGCTGAACTTTGTAGAAGTAACTACTGTATTTCCATAAATTCTTTTGAGTTTTTACTATCAAGAAGTCTCAACAGTCATGTTTTATTAGTTGAGGTAATTTTTATAAGATCACACAAAATGCTCAAAACAATTTTGGAATTGCGGTAGGTGGCTTACGGCTAGACACTTAGGACCTGAAGATCGTTTGTCCCTCTCCTGTCCTCTCCTGTCCTGCGGGGGCACTTCAGCGGTGAGGTGTTTAGAAACTGTCAACTGTTCTAATCAGGCCACTGCTAAGAAGTCTGTTCTCCCCTAACTCACTCACTGTCGTCCCACACTGGGTGTTTCTGTTATTCACTAGAAAACACATTTCTGAGACAGTGGTGTGCTGAATAGGGGGTGGGAATCTGCCTGTTGGGGTGTGTTGATGTTGGCTGATGGGAGGTTTCTCTTTTTTTCTGAAAACCATAAGAAATAGCTGAATACCTTTTAAGAAGCTCTTAGAAAAAGAAGGAACGATCACCATTTCATTTTATTAATTTCCTTTATAAAACCTAAACAATGGTACAAAAATGAAGCTGCTAGAGACCAGTCTTAGTTATGGACGTGTTGGTGCTGTTAGGTGCTATCGAGTCAGTTTCCGACTCACAGCGACCCCACACACAACAGAACGAAACACTGCCCTGTCCTGCGCCATCCTCAGAATCATTTCCTATGTTTGAGCCCATTGTTGTTGCCACTGTGTCAGTCCATCTCGTCAAGGGTTGTCCTGTTTCACTGACCCTCTGTCCTACCAAGCATGATGTCCTTCTCCAGGGAGTGGTCTCTCCTGATAACGTGTCCAAAGTACGTGAGATGAAGTCTTACCATCCTCTCTTCCAAGGAGCATTCTGGCTGTACTTCTTCCAAGACAGATTTGTTTGTTCTCCTGGCAGTCCATGGTGTATGTTCAATATTCTTCACCAGCACCGTAATTCAAAGGCATCAATTCTTCTTCTGTCTCCTTTATTCATTGTCCAGCTTTTGCATGCGTATTAGGTGATTGAAAATACCATGGCTTAGATCAGAGTCCTGAAAGTGACATCTTTGCTTTTTAACACTTTAAAGAGGTCTTTTGCAGCAGAGTTGCCATATACCCAAAAATTAAAAACAAAGTCTTAGCAAATAGCATCCAGCAATGTATGAAAAGAATAATACGCAGTGACCAACTCAGGATTATGCCAGGGGTGCAAAGTTGGTTCAGAATCAAAAAATTCTATCAATATTCATCTTTTCATTAGCAGATGAAGGAAAAAAAACCTTGTGATTAAATCAGCAGCAGATGCTGATGAGGCAGCTGATAAAAAGCATAGTAATCATATCTTTTAAGTAAGTGGAAAAGGGAACGACTTAAGTATGTCAGACTATCCGTTAACCCATTGCCGTCTAGTCGATTCTGACTCATAGCGACCCTATAGGACAGAGTAGAACTGTCCATATGGTTTCGAAGGAGTGACTAGTGGATTCGAACTGCCAGCCTTTTGATTAACAGCCAGACTCTTAACCACCGCGCCTGTTACTCTAAACAGTAAACACTAAAACCACTTCATTTAAACTCAGAACTAAGCAGGGATGCCCACACATTCAGTAATGTCTTAGAGGCAGTAAGACCAATAAAAGAAATAATCTGTATAAATATTGGGGGAAAAAAACAACTCTGTTTTGCTGATCATGTGATTGCATACCTACTAAGCCCAAGAGATTTTAATAAAAAAAAAATTAATATGAATATTGCATTAAAAAAAATCAACTTTTTCTTTATACTTGAAGTAAACATATAAAAATGGAAATGGGAAAGAATATTCCGTTTAAAATAGTGACAAAAATGCTTCAATTCCTAAGAACACATTTAAGAAGAGAAGGGTGTTATATAAAGCAAGTGATAGAATCTTTTTAAAGTAAATACAGGTAGAACTGGGAACGGAGAAACATACTATTTTCTTGGGTAGACAGACAATACCACTAACAGGTCAGTTCTCAACAATATATAAATTTAATGCAGTTTCAGTTTGGATCCCAGTACAGTTGTCTGTGGAATAGATAAAGTGATATTAAAGTTTATAGGGAAACACAAATGTCTGTGAGAAGTTAAAAAAAAAAAAAAAAAGCCTCCCAGATATCAAAACGTATCATAGAGCCAGACTGATCAGATCATTATCATATTGGCCTGGGAATTGTTCAGTCAGAATAGGTAATCCCAGAAATAGGTCCTGCTTCATAGGACTATTGAGCAAAGAACAAAAATATATTTCGATTCAGTGAGAAGAGGATGGGTTAGTTAATAAATATTGCTTTAAAAGCTAGGTATCCATTTGGAGTGTTGATGAGCTCCGGTGTAACATACTACGTGCACACACACACAAAATTACAGTTGGTTTAGAGATTGAAATGTAATAGAAAATCAAGGACTGAAAACCCACAAGCTATATGATGAAAGAAATAGTTTATATATAAAAATTTAGAATGTCTGTACAGGTAAAATATATACAAAATCAACAGACAAATAATTTGTAAAAGTCTTTCAATGATTGTTAGAATTAGTATGTAACATAAAATGAACTCTTACAAACTGACAGAAAAATGACCTATGATCCATCAGAAAACTTGGCAGAGAGTGTGAAGGAGCAGTTTATTGAAGTACAGTAAAACCTGGGAAAGTCGGAACCTGTGTAAGGCAAAAACCTGTCAGAGAAGGAAAACTCAGACATTTCCCACTAATAGAGAAGGATAGAAGATTCTAAAGACAGCACTCTGTCAAAGGCGGAAACCTTGCGAGACCAGGAAAAACAAGCCCGTCCCATCGAATTCCTGCTCTCACAGGTTTCGCTGTACAAATTTAAATGACAAGAAAGCGCGCAGACAGTGATGCTGAAGCTCAGGAATAGTAAGGGAGATTTTGATTCCACTGAGGTAAAAAGGAGGTTAAGCTTCCTGCTGAATGACCTTGCTCTATTTTCCAAAATAATAGTGCTGACTTTTAATTTTTTAATAATTTTTATCACTTTTAGAGGTTTTTAATCTTTGTTATATGCCACATTTGATTGTGTTGCATGGTTTTGGTCTTTGAGTTAACTCCATCACGTAGTCTTTTCTATGTAACTTCATTTTCTTTTTTTGGAAAGTTAAAATTGGCCCAGTTAAAAAGATTGCTCGTCGTGCTGTTTTAATCTGGGTAGCTGATCTTATCGTTTTATATTTCAAATAAAAAGTTTTGTAAGATGGTTTAAAAAAAATAAATCCTTACAGTTTTAATATCTGGGGTAAAAGAAGTGAAGCCTGAGTGAACATTTCTCATGCAGAAGAGGTTGAACTGTGAATACGCGCAGCTTTGAGTTAGGTGATATGATTTTCGATTGCAAGTACAAACCCTTTTGCTTAGTCTTCTTCGAGAGAAAATACGTGAAAGCTCATTAGAAGTTGCACTTGGACCATTTATGTTTGAGTACCATTTTCAAATAGCAAATATATTGGTAACCTTACCATGTTGTTACAACTTCTCTGTGTTATAGAAGAGGAAAATGAGGTTCACTGATATTGTGACTTGCCTAAAGGCAGGATTCTAAAGAAAAGTTCATTTTAAGAGCTTCAGTTAGTATAGTATAGTAACAGTATAGTATAAAAACCAGAAACCACACCCGCTGCCGTGGAGTTGATTCTGACTGATAGTGACCCTGTAGTATAGTCATAGTATAGTATAGTATAGTATAGCATAGCGTAGTATAGTGTTGTCTCCATGGTGAAGTTTGTAGAACCCCACAGAGGAGCTGATGCAGGCTAACCAAGTTTCTCTAGAAATACCGTTTCTTTTTGTTTTAAACAGCTTTATGGTGGTGTAATTCGCGTATCAAAATTCACCCTTTTAAAGTGTACATTTCTGCAGCCATCAGTACTATCTAATTTAAAAACATTTTCATCCTTCCAAAAAGAAATCCTGTATCTAGATACTTTTGATGTCCAAAGAACAAATGCCCGCACTGAGACTGAAAATTAAGTTATGTGTCCTAAAAGGAAGGTGCCCCGGTGGAGCGGCAGTCAATCGTTCGGCTGTTAACCGAAAGGTCGGCAGTTTGAACCCACCCAGCAGCAGCTCTCTTCTGTCCCATGGGGTTGCCGTGAGTCGAAATCGACTCAACAGCACCCAACAACAGCAGCGCCGTAAAAGGAAGCTGAACCCAGTAAAAGGCATTTTGTTCATATAAAACCTCGCTGATGTTTCCAGGTCGGTTAAACAGTTTCGTTTCGTTCTCCCCAGGGGTAAGGGGGCTGATTATTTTGTTTTCTGTGTTGGTACAAGTGCTGGTTCCAGAAAGGTCTTTTTATGGTCACAGTTGCTCAGAGTCTGTGCTGTTGGTTTACAGGGCGCTAGCTGACATGAATAACGATGGCAGAATGGATCAAGTGGAGTTCTCCATAGCTATGAAACTGATCAAGCTGAAGCTGCAGGGCTATCAGCTCCCCTCTGCACTTCCCCCCGTCATGAAGCAGCAGCCTGTCACGATATCTAGTGCACCCGCGTTTGGTAAGTCTGAAGATGAATTGGTTGCTGTACTTCTTTGTCTGTTTTAAAAATAAGTATTGGGTTTTTCTTCTCTTAGTTTATGTAGCGTTGTGAAGATCTAGGAGGTAAGCATGTCTGATGAACGAGCACCCTGTGTGGGAAGGTGGGCTGGAGGCAAGAGAGCACGGTCACGCTCCAACCCTAAGATGAGAGCAGTCAAGCTGCAAGCAGAGGTGGGACCCTCCGTCGGTGTAAGAGGAGCGGACAGACGCGCAGCCTGCCACTGCGTCTTCGGTTTTCCCTCCTCTTCCTGAATTCCTGGCCCTTCACGCTGTCACAGACCTCTTGTGGCTTTCTGTTTCCTGGTGCATAGAATGTGTGCATGTGTGCATGTAACAACTCCTTTGGATTGTGGTGTGTAAAAATGTATTCTGTGATTCATAGTAGTAAGTAATTGTCCACGTTAAATCCTTTCCAGAACAAAGTGGAATAGAAAAAACGTTGTTGTCTCAATTAAAAGCACAATTCCGTAAAAATTTCTTTCAGCCAGGAATTTTTTTATAAATTCGTCAGTGATTAGTTGACTGTCTAAAATCACGGACAGTTCTGATCTCTTCTGACCCTAGACTTTAATTATTTAGGTTTATTTTTTTGAAGATTATAATAATCGGCTCTAACATCTGAATCATAAGGAGGTTCTTAAACAGTTTGAAGCAAAAAACCAAAATTTGTGGGTAGAACTTCTTTCCTTCTCTTCATCCTGATGTAGCGGATGACCGGTGATAGAGTGAGGTAGATTTTGGGGCGATCAACAGTAATTCAGGTTGTCTCGGAGACGGTTGCTGCTGACCTGAGATAAATCGGTGCTCTGGTTTCACTTACTAGATTTACTCTTAAAAATAAACAGACTATCCATTGCTTCTCTTTTGGTGAGGTTTAGCCACAAGGCTCGTTTTTAGAGGGGAAAGTAGAAATTCTGGGAAGATTCTTTAGGGCGGGTAGGACCAGTAATCTAAGAGAAGAAGGGAAAAACCCATAAAGTCCTGTGCGACGCGCAGAGGATGGGAAAGGCACACTGACAGTGCTCAGTGCCGTCAGGGTCCTTGATTGTCTCGTGCGTTGTGTGTGCACAGCACCGAGCCTTTAGTGACCAGCTTCTTCAGTGGAAGTTGCTCTGAACCCTGAAGGTCACTGTCGCTGCTGTTTCACCAGGACCCACGTGCTGAAAACAGTTAAAGGTGTTCTAGTTTTCTGTTGGTCTCCCGTCCACGGCTGCAAGAAGAAACCTCAGAGCAGAGGAAGGGTCAGATAACCAGAGGCATCCCGTTTCCTCTTTTCGCCCCTGTCCTGGGGTCAGCAATTCTTCCCTTAACATTTAATATGTCTTCTCCTATTCCATTCTGCTATAGGAATTTCAGTTCTGAAAGTATTGCTGATTTATTTTCAAGAGGTTGTGGCCTCGCCGACCAGAGGCTTTTACAGCCACTTCAGGCAACCGCAGAGCCCTGGTGGCGCAGTGGTTAAGAGCTCGGCAGTTCGAATCCACTAGCCACTCCTTGGAAGCCCTGTGGGGCAGGTTTACTCTGTCCTTTCGGGTTGCTATGGGTCGGAATCGGAGTCGACTTGACAGCACACAGCAACGAGGCTGCTGCCACTGGCTGGGGTGCCGGAACGGTGCTGGTCTATGCGCAGCTCTTCCTTTAGGCTTCTCAGCTGCCTCTCCTTGCCTCGTTCTCACCACATCAGCATTCTCAGTGAACTGCTTTAAAGAGGGTGAACCAGCATAGGAGAGAAGTTACAAGTACATGGTCCTAACCCAGTTTACCTGAGTTCACTCAGAGAGCTGGCCTTTGCAAGTATTTCTAGTTCTACCTCTCAGCTCAACCCGGGGTAATTTTTTTTCACAGTTCTCTGGCTGCTTGAGAATAAGATAATTTATTGTTTCTTATTGTCATTATTTTCTCATTAATACTAAAAATGATCTGACCATGCACTTCATAGCCCTTACAGGGTGTGCCTTCACATCTAGTATTTTATCTGATCTTTGAAATAACCCTTAAAGTGGTCAGAAGTTCTTACCGTTGTTGTATAAACGAGAGACCTGAGATTCTCAGAAGTTAAATGATTTGCCTTGGACCTTATTTCTGACAAGGGAGGTAGAGTCTGTCTAAACCCACAGTTTTTCGGAAGGTCCTAGGTTTTGGTTTTTTTCCCTTGTCTCTCCCCATCTCCATTGTTACCAGGCCATCTGGGTGACGTGGAGCACCACTCTTCCAGGGTTTGTTGTCTGCATGCCTGATAATGCAAATGCCAATGTAACCGTAGAATTAAGGCTGGCGAGGGTCTGAGCAATCGTTTTGTTCAGTTTCTCTACCCGACAGAGGGGGAAGAAGGTGTGCCCTGATCTTGTGACTCCCCTAAGGGCACCCAGCTGTAGTCTAGGAAATTCTGTGAGCATGCCTGGCACTTTTTCCCTCTGTGAGTTTGCACACAGCACCCAGTTCTGCTTTCACTTTGGACCCAGCCATTTCAGAGGGATTTTTTTCTCTTTTGTTTTTTTCTAGAGTTCCTGGTTTTATTGGATTAAACCAGTATGTTTTGAAGTCACTGCTGTGTGTGCTAGTTGCTGGTAACATGGTGGCGAGTAAGGCAGGCATGGCTGCCGTGGAGCTTGTTGTCAGGTCGAGGGCAACGAGCAGATGAAGAAGTGATTTCATTTAGGGACAAGTGCAGTCGACTGAGTTAAACAGATTAATAGACAGAGACTGGGGCAGAGTGATCGGAGATGGCGTCTCTGAGGAGCTGACTTTTTTTTATTGTTGCTGGAAGTATACCCAGCAAGGCATACACCGGTTTAACAGCTCCTACATGTGCTGTACAGTGACGCTGAGTACTGACGTCTCTGAGGAGCTGACTTTTTTGTTGTTGCTGGAAGTATACACAGCAAAGCATACACTGGTTTAACGGTTCCTACACGTGCAGTACAGTGACTGTGAGCACCCTGTACAAATTGTACGGCCTTTCTTACCCTCCTTTTCCCACTTGTTCCTCCCGCATCAAGATAAAATCACTTTCCTCCACGCTTCCTAACTAACCTTTGGAGTTGCTGTTATCAGTTCGACCTCATATAGATAGTTCTTTAAAAGAGCATAATGCTCACAGCAGACATTTTTTACTAGTTAAGCTACTGAAGAGATGACTTTTGAGCTGAGACCTAGCCGATAAGAAAAATTGAGCCTTGTGAAGACTTGGGGGAGAAGCCTTCCAGGCAAAAAGAACAGCAATTGCGAAGATCGTAAGGTGAACACCAGCTTGACGTGTTTGAAGAACAAAAATAGAACATTGCAGCTGATGCACTGGGAGGTCCCAAGGTTGTGGAGCTAAGGCAGGAACCAGATAAAGCATACTAAGAAGCTGTGTTGTTCTCGTTGTTAGGTGCCGTCGGGTTGGTTCCAACTCATAGTGACCGACCCTGTGTACTACAGAACAAAACGCTGTCTGGTCCCGTGCCATCGTCACGATCGTTGCTATGCTTGAGCCCATTCTTGGAGCCACTGTGTCAAGCCGTAGCCTAAGGAGTTTGGATTTCTTTTTCTAAGTGCAGTGAAAGCCACAGAGAGCTTTCTAAGTATGGTTGATGGATTCTTAAAAAATAAATCTGTGTTATCTGAAGAGTGGATTACAGGGGACAAGAGTAGAATCAGGAAGATCAGTTAGCAGGCGTTAGCCATGGGCAGGAGGAGGTAATGATGGTTAAGATCTGTGTGGTGATAATCAGTCAGGACAGGATTAGATTCATTATCTTCTGAGTTGAAAAGTATAGTAACTGAAAGGGATAATTCACTGTGGAATATCAACAGCAGATTCAAGATGGCAGAAGAAAAAAATCAGTGAATTTGAATAGAAATGATCCATTCTGAAGAACACCGAGCAAAAAATGTAAAAGTAATTATCAAAGCCTCAGAGACCTGTGGGACAAGATCAGATGTACCAACATACATCTAATGGGAATCTCAGAAGGAGGAGCGAAGAGAAAGGGGCAGAAAAAATCTTTGAAGAAATAAAGGTAGAACACTATCCAAATTTAATGAAAAACCTTATCTTATTTTTACGCAAATAACGCATGTGTTACTAGTTTTCTTGCCAGCCTCAGCCCCTCGCCTTGTGAAGTATTTCCTTAAGCATGCTATGCTAATTTTTTTAGCGCACTTATGAAAATACCTCATCGGGGGGAGGGTGCAGTTGGCAAAAAAAAAAGTATAACATGAATTATATTTGTGTAAGAATATGGTAGTCTACAATCTGAGAACCTCAACAAACCTTAAGTGGGGTGAAGAACTAAGAGATCCACAGCTAGACCACAGTTAGCTATGAGAGCCAACCTCAAATAAAATCTTAAAACGAGAAACACAATTCATCACATATAGGGGAATGCCAATAAGAATAATGGCTGATTTATCATCTGGAACAGTGGAGGCCAGAAGGCAGTGGAATACTCATCGTGCTGAAAGAAAAAAAGATTTGTCAACCAAGAATTCTATATTCAGCAAAACCGTACTTTAAAAATGAAGGTGAAATAACAACATTCCACAGTAAACAGAGACTGAGACAATGTGTTGCCAGTCACCCACCGTAAAAGAAATACTGAAGGAAGCTTTCAGGGTGAAAGGGGTTGATACCAGATGGTAACTTGACATACTGAAAGAAATGACAAGCATCAAAAACGATAAATATGTGGGTTAATATAAAAGACCCTGTAAATATTTTTTTTCTCATTTCCTCTCTTAGTGTCTTTAAAAGACCTGAGATTATATAAAGCAATAATTCTGAGACTGCAGTTTTGGGTTCATTACATGTGTGGATGTAATGTGTATGACAGTCGTAAAACGGAGGAGGGAAAGGGCATGAGCCACATTGGTGTAAAATTTCTGGATTTCACCAAAATTAAGTTAGTATTAATCTGAAGTAGATTATGGTAAATTAACACGTAAATTTCCCTGGAGCAACCACTTAGACAATAACTTCAAAAATTGAAGGAAAAGAGAAAGAGGTTGGCAACCAATGCCACAAAACAATTTGTATATTAACGGTTTAATGAGAAACTAATTTGCTCTGTAAACTTTCGCCTAAATCACGCACACAAAAAAGAAAGAAATTGAAAAAAATCTACAGAGGCATTTAAATGGTACACTAAAACATAATTACTTAATATAAAAGAAGACGGTGAAGTTGAAACAGAGAAACAAAAATGACAGGACAGAGGAGAGAGAAAAATGTAGAACAAAACTTAAATGCCTAAAAAAGACCAGATTTACTAGACGGGTAGAGACTAAAGGAACCCCTGAGACAGTCACCCTGAGCTACCCTTTGAGCTTGGCACTGAAGCTACTCCCACCTTTCAGCCAGATAATAGATTGGCTTATAAAACAAACAGTAGCACCTGTGAGTAATGTTCTCCTTTCAATAATCAACTATGTGAGACCAAACGGTCAACATTTACCCGAAGGCAAGCAGGGGAAGGGAAGCTAGAGCAATGGAAACAGAACAAACAGAATGGAAATAATGAGAATGCCGACACATTGTGGAAACTGTAACCAATGTCACGGAACAATTTGTATAAAAATTGTTAAACGGGAACCTAATTCGCTGTGTAAACTTTCCCCTAAAACACAATAAAATATTTTTTAAAACAATGACAGGAGACATTTATTTTATTTCTGCCATTTCTTCTATAAAGAGAAATTCACCCTCATCAAATATTTGGTTACCCTGAGTTACAGTTTGTATAGTAAAGGCAAGATAAATACTTAATTTTTTCCCCTTTATTTGCTAGTGTTCAAAATAAACAGTTGATCACCTAATATTCTTCCTGGTGACCAATTAGGTTTTATTTATATTTGTTTTTAAATAGCATTATGAACTCCTGGATTTATTTATATTTGATGACTTTCAGTCCTTAGCAGTTATTACTCCTATTGATGCTGATCTTTAGCCAGCAAATCTCTCTTAAAGTTGGATTTTTTAAGTCCTTTTGACGTGACCAGGGAGCCCTGGTGGCGCAGTGGTTAAAGTGATCAACTGCTAACAGAAGGGTCAACAGTTTGAAACCCCCAGTGGGTGAGGGAGAAAGCTGTGGCCGTCTGCTTCCGTGTAGAGATTTACAGCCTCGGGAACCCAGCGGGGTCGCTATGAGTTGAAATTGACTCGATGGCAGTGGGTTTTTTTTGAGTTGATATCATCCTTGGTATGATTTTTGATAATCTTAAAAACGATTCATTTGAAACCTATTTTAAAACGAGACTATATTACAGCCAGAAAGTGATTTTCTTCCTCTAGCCATCCCAGATTAGTTATCACTGAAGTTTGAAATGTGACTTGAATGTAAATTTTGTTGGGATTTTTCCCTGCTAGGAATTGGAGGTATCGCCAGCATGCCACCCCTCACAGCTGTCGCTCCAGTGCCAATGGGATCCATCCCAGTTGTGGGGATGTCTCCACCCCTGGTATCTTCTGTACCTCCAGCAGCAGTACCTCCCCTGGCCAACGGTGCCCCACCTGTTATACAGCCTCTGCCTGCGTTTGCTCACGCTGGTATGTGACCTGCCCAGACTGTCGGCTCACTCTTTCTGATTAAATGCTATTTTATTTCCGAGGGAAATGTCTAGACATTTAAAATTTTTGATTTCCCACTTACTTCAGCAGATTAAATGGGATGTGCTAGGGTGGAGTGAGGACAGGAGGATGGGATTAGAGAGCTCTGGGTACTGTTGTGGAGCCCTGGTGGTGCAGGGGTTAAGAGCTTAGCTGCTAACCAAAAGGTTAGCAGTTGGAATCCACCAGCTGCTCCTGGAAACCCTGTGGGGCAGTTCTCCTGTGTCCCATGGGGTGGCTGTGAGTTGGGACTGACTCGACGGTGGTGGGTGGGTTGGTTGGGTGGGTGGGTGCTCTGGTGGTAGAGGTGCGCTCAGCAGCCAAAGCCGAGAACGTAATTTCCTCTCCAGGGCTTGATGAGAGCAACTGAAGTTTGAACAGTTTCGGAACATTTCTTATTTTCGTGTATCAGGTACCACTTTTCTTCAGCTGCTAAGAATTGCTAGTCAGCAAGCCAGTCCTTTAGGAGTAGAAAGACGCGAGGATTAAAAAACAAGAGACCCAGTGCACGGTTTCTGTGAGGAGGTGGAGTGAACCGGGCGGAAAGAGGGAAGGAGGCCATTTACTAACTACGTGCGGGTCGTAGTGGTACACGCTGAATCGGAAGAAAGGACTAAAAAGTTCCTGGTTTAGTTCATTCCATTTTGAAGCCTTATTCAAAGTCTTTTTTCCCTTCGGTGAAACGAAAGCATAAACCGTACATGTAGATAACTTCGTATAACAGATCTTGAATGAATTTATATAAATACGGAAATTATAACAAAAAATTACTTTGGATATGTCTGAGCCAATCCCAGTAGTGATGACAGTATGGGTTTTAGCATTATGTTTGAATCATGATTGTTTTGATTGTGGCCCGCTAGATTTATTACATATGTAACCTAAGTTATGGCCAAAGAATCTGAATGTACCTTTTTTTTTAAAAAAAGATTTTCTTGTCACGTGTAGTCCGTCTTCCCTACGTGCCCGTGACTACAGATCCGGTGGCTGTTGAGGTGTATGCAGTTGTCTTTCCAGGAGTGTTGGTGAATCCACCCACCCTGAAGCTTGTTTTCTTTTGCGGTTCTTTTGCAAGTGAGGGCGATGTGACGAAGGCTCCAAGTTGTTTCTTTTGTTTTTTCCTGACACCAGGCTAACCAGCCTCAGTGTGAATCAGACCCCCACACTGACCCTCCCTAGCTTCACGTGTTACTGGCCAGGACCTCAGTCTGTGGCTTCTTGGCTGTCACATCTGGAACTAATACTTCAGCTCCTCCAGCAGCGTTAAAAAAAAAAAAATGCCGTTTTACACATGTAAGCTGTTACCTCTTGAACTATTAGAACAGGCCTTATAAAACATGATACCAAAAGGTTCACGAAGAATAAAATTTTATGGAAGCAAGCATTACTACTTAAACTAGTGAGGTGTTTTTCGGTAGAATGAATAAATCTGGGAACGTTTTTTGGCAAGAGGCAAAGTCAGGAGAGAGTAGAGGGGTAACTTTTTGAGTCCAGGGAGGTAAGAAGGGAGGGATTATTTCTGCCCCAGATTTGATGACTGTGCGTTCTAATTTCCGTAAATGGGAAAAAGTTTCTTATCTTTGTAGGATTAAAATTACTCAACACTTGTTTATTTTACAGCAGCCACATTGCCAAAGAGTTCTTCCTTCAGTCGATCTGGCCCAGGGTCACAGTTAAACACTAAATTACAGAAGGCACAATCGTTTGACGTGGCTAGGTAAGTTTGCTTGTTTTTCAGTGGGAGGCTTGGTTAAAGCCATTATCTGATTAACTCATTCATTTGAAAATGAATTAGCTGTGTTCTTTGTCTTCTTGTATTTTGTAGAAAGCTGTTATAATTTTCTTAATTTGGGTAATGTTACTAGGTCTTAGCGTTTGTTTGTTACAGAGATGACAGTAATCAAAGACATGATATTTCCTTTAAAGGCTTTGCGTTTTTTTTTAAAGAGGACAACAAATAGGTAATAGTAAAAATGTTTAAAAATAGTAAAATAGAACTCCAGGGTAGGAGGAAAAATAGTGAATTAACTATTTTGTGTAACCATTTAGAAGTTTATTTGTAAACATTTTTGTATGAAGATTGGAGCCACAATTGTCCTTGTTTTTAGTTCTATCTCAGATTGTCTTATGGATTCTCAGTAAAACCATATATAAGACCAGTTTTTATGAAATGAGTTATATGGATTAGTGAACTGTTCAAGTTCATCCAACATGTGACCCAGCTCGTATGACCTTACTGATTCTATTTCAGCCATTCTTGTTTCATATTGTCTTCCATATTTTTATTTTCTTTCCCCCCGGTTTTTCCCTTTACACGCTGCTACAGAGATGAAAAATTAGGTCTCCTTTTTTTTTTGGAATAATGGGGGATATAAATGAAGACGATTCCATCTTTTCTTGTTTCACCCCTCCCTGGAAATCTTTCTTAAATGAATCAAATCATTTTCTCTTTTGAAAGAGTGTTGAATATAATTCAGTCTCTCTTGGATGGCTGAGAACCATAGAGTGCTTGAATGAGACTGCTTTTTTAACATAGATTTCTCATAATTTCATAGCTCTGTGCTTTTCATCTGTTTATAATTACCTTTAAAAAATGATTTAAAGAAAATCCATAAACTGAAAAGCGCTGTGCCAAATGCTTTATTTGCGTGATCCCACTGAATGATCTCCTTCTCCCCCATAAGATAGCCCCATTATTTTCTCCTTGTTGTGGGTGACCGCGAAGCTCAGAGACATTAAGTAATTTGCCCACGATAACGTGACTCCCAAGTGGCAGAGCTAAGAGTCGAACCGAGTTCTTTCTGATTTTAAAGCATGTGTTCTTAACCATGAATCACATCATCTTAGTGAGTTTGCTCTTTAGACTTCAGCTGACTGGGAAACAGGTATCTGTGTTTCACTAAGCTGAGGTTTTAACTCTTAAGGTGCAGGGATATTTGTTGAGCATCTGCTTTGTCAGGTACTCCATTAATCCCATTTAACCCCCTCAACCACCTGGGAAATAAACCTTGTCTCAGGGTTGTGAATGGGAAGACGAGCCAGAGACGGTCATTCCTCCCCGTGGCTTCCAGCTAGTGACAGCAGGGCTGAGGCTTAAACTCAGATTATCTGTCACCAAGTTCCATATCTTTTCTTCTTTTCACTATACCATGCTGAAGTTTTGAGCTTTCTCTGACTCATCCACAAGGGATTTTGACATGTCTTATTTATGACATTAGAATGAGTTAACAGTCAGTGTTAGCAAACTTTAATGCCATGAGGACGATTTATTTTCTAATGTAGTCAGTCAAATTTTCAATACCAATTATTCAAATCCCTAGCAAATTGTTGTGATAGAGCATATAAACTTTTGGTTACATATTATCAATGAGCTTTTAGTCTGTTTAGATTCTCAGGACTTGGGCAGAAGACTATGACTCGGTAAGTGTAATCTGGGACAGCTTCTGTGTGGAACACCCTGGCTTTCCTGGAGTGTAGTAGAGAGATAGTCAGCTTCTTGGCAAATAGGCAAGAGTTAGAATTAGCAAATCATTAGTTTAAAATGAGAGGCTTGTTGCAGACGTACTCACAGCAGAGTAGATCTTGGTAAGTGGTTTTTATTAAGAAAACTTCACACATTTTCAGTTAATTTTGTGACCTTTTGAAAATAATTATTTTAAAGAGAGATGCATAAAAATGTGTGGCCGTATGAAAAGTTTGCACGTAATAAAATAGGAAACTTTACAAAAATTTAAAAAGGTTAATTTATATAGGTACTTTTTAAGGGTTTGTAAGCGATTTCCTATTCTTTATGAAGTGTGTGTAGTAAGTATAAGTGCATAGGTAACATATATAAATTATGAGGATATATATATGTGTATAAATTAAGACGGTCAATTTATGATTAAAATTTTGCTTTTCCGTGTGAGAAATAGATACTTTTATTGAAATGAAAGAAAATCACATGTGGGGCATTAGTTGTCATCTGCCCTGGATGTCGAGTGCCATTTTTGCTGTCAGCTCAGCCAGTATTTTTAAATCACCCGATTTCACCATCAGGCTGTTCACACGCATCGGTACCAATGTGAGACTCGTGGGCAGTGGCATCTGAGGAGCGGACCTCTAAGCAGGCCTTGACGCCCCCTGACTGCTGGCAGGCTTTCCTCAGGTCAGGGCTGAGGTGCGTTGGCAAGCAGAGGTCGGCCTGGATCGCAGTCATGAAGACGGAGCTCTCGCCATTCCTGCCCCACTGCTTCACTGTGACCCTTGCAGTGTTCTCTTCCCGCTCTGGGAGGCTCTTCACTGGATGGGAATGGAAAATTCCCAGAATGAGATAATTTCACGTCATTAAGGAATGTGTCCTGCTTTTTGGCGTATAGAAAGTTAGACATTTCAGGCAATTAGTAACTTTAAAGGCCGTTGTTTCTTTACTGTCAGCACTGCTTTTTAAATCAAAACAGAAACGTTCTAGAATTCTAGAAAATCCTGGGCCTTATGGCATTGCCTCAGCTCCAAGGAGATGGTCATCGTTTTAGAGAGCTGTCATATTATTAAATTATCTATATAACTTGCAACAGCCACTTGGTCTGTTTCGTTTACCCAGGAGACTCAAGAAAAATAATGAGCTTATCAATTTTTAGAGAAATGTTTATAAACTTAAAAATGGAAAATACTCGTTATAGAGAATGGAGAAATGGTGATTAGAAAGTGAATAAAATGTTAAACTAGTCATCGTTGTCTGGAGCACAGCTTAGCTCACTGTTTTTAAAGAAGTAAAATAGGCTGTTCTTACTATTAACCCTCTTCTTCTGCCCTCCCCCCAGTGCCCCTCCAGTGGCAGAATGGGCTGTTCCTCAGTCATCGAGACTGAAATACAGGCAGTTATTCAACAGTCACGACAAAACCATGAGTGGACACTTAACAGGTACTTACAAGGAATAGTTAATTTAATGAAACTCGTCTTTGTTCTAAATGCGGCTTGGTTCTAGATGTTTGGTCAGAGATGTCTTTCAGATGTCCTCCTCTCTGTGTTTATTTCTGGAGAGGGTTCATCATCCCTTGGCTCTGGCGTTCTCCTCTGCTGGTAACTCCGTAGCTAGCTCCTCTGTTCTCCAGTGCCTCAGGCCTTTGCTTGCTTGCCTCTTGGTGAAATGGGGCAGAGACAGCGAAGCTCTGCAAAAGCCACTTGTGTGCAGAGCAGATGACTAGCAAAGAAACACTGCCCTGAACAAAACTGACTTCAAGTTCAAGTCCAGCTTCATAGAGAAACTGGAAACTGCCTACTGCACAGTTCAGAGCTTGAGGTAGCACGCAGGGTGAGAGGTGACTGGGTGTGGGGATGGGAACCTGGCTGTGCCACAGACTAGCAGGGAGACGGGAACCCGGCTGTGCCGCGAACCAGCAGGGGGACGGAACCCGGCTGTGCCGCGAACCAGCAGGGGGACGGGAACCCGGCTGGGCCGCGAACCAGCAGGGGGACGGGAACCCGGCTGTGCCGCGAACCAGCAGGGAGATGGGAACCTGGCTGTGCCGTGAACTAGCAGGGATCTTTGGATCTTAGCTCTTCATCTGTAAAAGGCCAGAGTTAGGTTTTGTGCCGTCAGTGGATTTTTACAAAATACGATGATTCTGTTATCTACATCAGAAGGACAGAGAAGGATTTTTGGATGCCATCCAGAAGCCTTTCTCATGAAGGATTAAACACTTAAAATTGATTAGAGAGTTAATAAAGAAAAGCATAGTTATAATACAGGAAAATCAAGATCTCTGATATAAACATTAAGTATAAAAGAAAAAAATGTAACTGCCCTTTAACAAACATGAAAGAAAGGAAGGGAGGAGAAAAGATTTGTTTTCCTGAGGTGAGGTGGTGAGAAGCACTGGTGTACAGTACAAAACCCCTTTGTTTAATTTATTGTACAATAGATGAAGGTTTACAGAAAAAAACTAGCTTCTCATTAAACAGTTAGTACACATTGTTTTATGACAATGGTTAACAACCCCACGACATGTCAACACTGTCCCTTCTCAACCTTGGGTTCCCTGTTACTAGCTTTCCTGTCCCCTCCTGCCTTCTAGTCCTTGTCCCTTGACTGTTGTACCCCATTAGTCTCATTTTGTTTTATGGGGCTGTCTAATCTTTGGCTGAAGGGTGAACCTCAAGAGTGACTTCATTACTGAGCTAAAAGGTGTGTGGGGGCCATACTCTCGGGGTTTCTGCAGTCTGTGTCAGGTCAGTAAGTCTGGTCTTTTTTTTTTGTGAGTTAGAGTTTTGTTCTACATTTTCCCCCAGCTCTGTCTGGGACCCTCTGTTGTGATTCCTGTCAGAGCAGTCAGTGGCGGTAGCCGGGCACCATCTTGTTATACTGGACTCAGTCTGGTGGAGGCCGTGGTAGTTGTGGTCCATTAGTCCTTTGGACTAATCTTTCCCTTGTGTCTTTGGTTTTATTTATTCTTCCTTGCTTCAAATGGGGTGAGACCAGTGGAGTATCTTAGATGGCCATTCACAGGCTTTTAAGACCCCATATGCTACTCACCAAAGTAGAATGTGGAACATTTTCTTCATAAACTATGTTATGCCAATTGAGCTAGGTGTTCCCCGAGACCATGGTCCCCACAGCCCTCAGCCCAGCAGTTCGGTGCCAGCTATGCTGGCTTCCCCAGTATTCTGTACTGTCTTACCCTTCACCAAAGTTACCACTTATCTATTGTCTATTTAGTATTTCCCCCCCACCCCTCCCCTCCCTCGTAACCATCAAAGA
>NW_004444113.1:2943939-2951182 GCF_000243295.1 Trichechus manatus latirostris
TCTTACTTCTCTAGGATATATTCCTAGGAGTGGGATTGCTGGATCATATGGTATTTCTATTTCTAGCTTTCTAAGGAAGCACCATGTCATTTTCCCAAGTGGTTGTATCATTTTGCATTCCCATCAACAGTGCATAAAAGTTGCAATCTCCCCGCAGCCTCTCCAGCATTTGTTATTTTCTGTTTTTTGATTTGTGCCAGTGATGCCGGGGTGAGATGTTTCTGGGGAGTGGCTGGTTTAGCGGCCAAGCACTTAACCACTGCGCCACCAGGGCTCCTTTAAACATTAACTCCATGCATTTATCTCTCCCCTTTGCATTCATGCTGCCGTTCTCAAACATGGATGTCCAGAGTGGGGTTTGAACTTGAGCTTTCTGTTTATCCTCATAATGTTGCTTTTTAAACCAGAGTCCGAAACCAGTTCCCCATTACATACGTGCGCTTCCACAGGATAGTTGTGTGCACTCAAAGCTCTTTTTTTTTTGCCGTCCCATGATGCTGAGAAAGGAGCTGTGGTGGCGCAGTGGTTAAGTGCTTGACTGCAAACCGAAAGGTCGCCATTTTGGATCTGCCAGCCGCTCTGCAGGAGAAAGATGTAGTGTTCTTCTTCCGTAAAGATTTCAGCCTTGGGAACCGTATGGGGCAGGTCTGCTCTGTCCTACAGCATTCCTAGGAGGTGGAACTGACTCAACGGCACTGGGTTTGGTTTTGGTTGTTATGCTGAGATGCTATATTAGATGTTTTGGATCTATTTTAATGTCTCACAACATTGTCTAAGGACATAAAGAGTCAATGAGCATTAGCGTTCAAAGAAACTGTTGTGGTCGTCTGGTGCAGGGGTCAGCTGACGTTTTCTATAGAGGCCTTGTGGGCCGTATGTGCTCTGTCACAGCTGCTCAGGTCTGTCACTGCAATGGGAAGGAGTCATGTATCATACTTACATGGATAGGCATGGCTGTGTACCAGTAAAACTTTATTTACAAAAAACAGGCAGCCGGCTGTAGTTTGCCAACCCCTGTTCCAGATCATTTATTCCCCTCATTTCAGAGATGAAGGAACTGATGCTCAGAGGAGGGAGGTGGTTTTGTTAATGCCCTGTGTCATTTGGGAGTGGGAGGAGTCAGGACGCGAACCCAGGTCTCCTGATGTTCAGGTCTAGGGCTAGTTCTTCTCACTTAGTGTTACACTCTTTATTTGAAGTGGGTGAACTATTAACTTTCTTTTATATAGTTCGAGAGTGGGGAGAATTGTTAAAAGTGTAGATTGAAGATGATTAAGGCTGTGGTGATTCTACTTTAGTATTGCCAACCTTAATAAATCATGTTGCAGATTCTAAATAAAATGCTTGGTGGAATTTCCTCATTCCAGATAGCACAGAACCTTTAGAACCTTCCCATTAATTCAGTAAAGAGTGTTTATTAGTCTTTGATGCTCCCAGTTTTTAAAACTCCTTTTTCAGTTTTCAATATTTTAACTTGGACGTTAGCCCAGAACCTTCTCTGAATGGGTTAAAAATATTGAAGATACACGTGTATAGACGCATACGCACACACACAAATCCAACAGGACTATGTACCTGTGTTCACCAAACCGGCAGCTTCCCGAAAGTTGTCAGCGGTAGAATGGGCCAGTGAATGGTGGCATGTTCACACAGTGGCGTACTATCGAGCAGTGAGGATTAGTGGTCTGCAGTTACACACAGGACGTTGAGCAGATAAGCCAGACATAGCAGTGGGCATGCTGTGCTGTTAGAAGTTAGGCTACACTTGGTGGGAGGTGATGATTAGAAGGGCGCCCAAGAGGGGGTTCTGGGGGGTCAGTTATAGTCTGTTTCGTGATCTGGGTGCTGTTTACTTGAGCATTTTCAGTTTGGACAATTTAGCTGTGTTACATGTGTACATGTGTACATACACATGTATATATTCACGTGTGCTTTTCTGCCAATATTTTACACGTAAATAAAAGTCAAAGTACTATCAGTAATAACTACCTATCATTGAACACTTTATGTCCTAGCACTGTGCTAAGTTCAGTGTTACGTAGCCTTATGCAGTGGATCATAGACTTTTTAATCTGGAAAACCAAAACCAAACCTGTTGCTGTCGAATCATTCCTGACTTACAACGACCCTATAGGACAGACTAGAACTGCCCCATAGGGTTTCCAAGGAGCAGCTGGTGGATTTGAACGGCCGACCTTTTGGTTAGCAGCCAAGCTCTTATGCCCTGAGCCAGCAGGGCTCTTGAATCTGGAAAGGGCCTCTGAAATGAGAGAACTAGAGTCCATTCAGGTGAGGAAGAGCCGGGACCAGAGCCCACAGCGCTGAGGTCACGGGTGTATTTTGTACAGTCCTCTACGGCCTCACGTGCCAGACCCTTGCAGTGATTAAGACTAGTTTCATGCCAGAGCTGAAGTTACAAGTATTTTGAAGAAATGAAAGCTAATTCTGAGAGGAAGAATGTTGAAATTTCAGACATTCCTTTTGATTGCTGTCACAGAAAAAGTGTTCTAGTCCTGGCTGTGATATTCGCCATTGGAGCCACCGTGAGCAAGTTACTCTTTTTAAAATTTGTGCAATAAAATGTTTAGAAGAGACGCCCTCAGATTCTCTGACTCTTCCCGAATTTATCTGATGGTGTCCGGAGGACAGCAGCCCGTGGCAGAAGGTGGTGAATTTAGAATAAATTTCAGCTTTGTGAATAAAAGCCAGATACAAATCGAGGTGGTGATCTGGACAAAAGCTTCTATTTTGGGCGGATTATATCCTGAAACCCTAATCTTTACATGCGATTTCTTCATTACTTGTAAGCATGCATTTAATGAGGATTTATGGGGGGCATGTTATGTGCCATACACCAGGCCTGGGGTTTGTGTTATCGGGGCTTGATTTCCTATTTAAGAAGCCCCCAGGGTAATGGCAAGTATCATCTCAATCACCATGGGTGCGTGAGGTGGTGTGCGCCCAGCACTGATCTTCCTCACAGTGACAATTTGCTGATTCATCTCTTTATCTTTTTCCTGGTTTCCATGTAGGTCCCCAAGCAAGAACTATTCTTATGCAATCGAGTTTACCACAGGCCCAGCTGGCTTCAATATGGTAAGGAATGAAAAGTGCATTGGTTTGTATGAAGTGGAAAGTTTATTTCTTAGACGGGTATAGTATGGCCTCCGATTCATACCTTTATTTGCATGGGGAATATATAGGTGCTTAATTTTCAGTGAGTTGTGGTTTTGCCACTCTGATTTTTTCCCCCTTTTTATTTTGAAAAATAAAAAGCAGATTAACAGAGGAACCCCTTAAGAACTCATGACGTGGTTTAGCCCGTTCTCAGCTCACGGCCGGTTCTGCTTCTCCCTCCTCCTCCTGATAGTTCTGAGCCCAATCTCGCGCATCACATCTTTTCAGCTGCACCTATTTTAGCATGTGTCTCTAAAAGAGATAGGGTTTTTTTTTTTAACACATAACCACAACGTCGATAGCCCACGTAAAAATTTTAACAGTAATCTTTATCATTAAATTACCTCATAATTTTTTAAATAGCTTTATTGTTTAAATCAGGAGTAAAATAAATCCGTACTTTGTAGTGATTGATTGACACATCGGTTGTTGTTGGTCGCTGTGGAGTCGATTCTGACTCGTGGCGACCTTTAACCTGTAGGTTCCCCTTCTCTTGTTCTCCACCCTCTGCAAAAAACAGTCTGTCCTGTAGTTTCTTAGAGTCTGAAGTTTGGTGACTGCATCCCTGTGGTATAGGCGTCGTTTGATTTGTTCCTCTGTTTGCTCTATGTCCTATAAATTTGTAATTGGATCTGGAGCAAGATTTCCCAGCCTCAGCAGTATTGGCATCTTGGGCTGGGCAGTTCGCTGTTGTGGGGACCGTCTGGTACATTGCAGGGCGTTTTGTAGCCTCCCTGGCCCCTACCTGCTGAATGCCAGTAGCTTGTCCCCCACCCCCCAGCGTGGCAATCAGGAGTGTTACCAGACTTTGCTAAATGTCCCCTGGGGTGCAAAAGCATCACCAGGTGAGAGCCACTGGTCTAGAGGCTTGATCAGATTTGAGTTTAATTTTCTTTGGGGTGGAGGGGGCAAGGGTACATCAGAGGGTGGCATGTAATTTCGTCGATAGGCACACACTGTGTCTGTCTGTCTTGTGATGATTTAATGACCTTTGCTGAGCACCGCCTAGACCCTCAGAGCGCCCTTGCATTGAAATGTTACCGGAACAGTCTCCAACGAGCGTGTGTCTTTCCATGGTGCGCTACCGTGGTTTCTCCTGGTAAATAAAGCCTGGTCTCCAGTGCTCACACTGTGGGTTCACAGTTTCCCTGCAGGGCACGTGGACCTGGTTGCCTCATAGGTGGTCACGCTCCAGTGCTGCTCCTTCCCCATTCCATTACCGCTGCTTTATGTTAAAGGGTTTGCCTTTTGCAGTAGAATATACCAGTTAATAACAGACCTTGTATCTGTGACACCCCACTAAACTTACTGCCTTCGACTCAATTCTGACTCATAGTGACCTTATAGGATAGAGTAGAACTGTCACATAGGATTTCCAAGGCTGTAAATCTTTATGGAAGCAGATTGCTGCATCTTTTTCCAGAGGAGTGTCTGGTGGATTCGAACCTCCGACCTTTCGGTTAGCAGCCGAGTGCTTTAACCACTGCTCCATCTCTTGACACCCGATACCTCTGTAGGTCTGGATGAGTACCAGCATCCCAAACAAACAAAAACCAAACCTGTTGCCGTCGAGTCCATTCCCACTCATAGCGGCCAGCATCCAAGGGCCCTCTGTAATGTAAACTAAAGATCTGACATTAATGGAAGTTGATGGATAATTTATTAGGTGGTTCCCATGACACCAGAAAACATTGAAATGAATATTTAATCTCACATTTATAACCTGCCTTCTTTGAAAAAAATATTTGAGACTTCTCCTATTAGAAAGTTGTTATGTTATCCTTCTACACACTAAAAGTTACTTTAATTAAATGTTCCTAGCCATGATTTGGCAAGTATGGGAAAAAAACAAATAATTGGACCTGCTTTCTAATCTAATTTACCTAAGAGTGGCAAATGATAGGGTACAAAAATGAAAAGTGGACAAAGAAGACAGGAGGGGATTTTTATTTATCACTGTGTAATAAATGGGTGTCTGACAGCGGGAAAAGGTGACACTAGAGGGTCAGAAAAGACATCAGTGTTGCCCGGGGCCAGGGGTAAGGGAAGGAGTTGGCAATAAAGAGACCTGGAGGAATTGTTTGTGATGATGAAACTATTCTCTATATTTTGGTAGTAGGCACATGACTCTGTATGTTTGTGAAAACCCAGAGAACTGTAATCTAAAAAGTGTACAGTTACTGTATGGAAATTATACCTTAATAAAAAAAGGAAAAATGGTTTATGGCACCTGAAGGAATTTGAGAATTAAGAGGAAGGTTTCCGGAATCATGGCATTGGGCAAAGGCAGCTTCCCAGTGTGGCGTTTGACCTGCGACATTCTGGGGTACAGATTTGTTGCCTCTTAGCTGCCTTTTAGCCCTGGTGGCACAGTGGTTAAGAGCTCAGCTGTTAACCAGAAGGTCGGCGGTTCATATCCACCAGCCGCTCCAGGAAACCCTATGGGGCAGTTCTGCTCTGTCTTGTAGGGTTGCTGTGTGTTGGAATCGACTCCACAGCAACAGTCTCATCCTCTTCTAATGTCCAGAAGGTGTTAAGTAAAATCACATTCTTGGACTTGCTGGGAAAGCTGTTTACTGTAATCAGCGCCTTGGGCAGGTTCATACTGTTGACTCCAAGAACAAGGAGGAGAAAACGCGTTGCCCCTGTGGCTGGAGGCTGTGACGATGCGCCCTTGAAGGCCTGTCTTTGCAATAGTCGTGTGAAATAGATAATATTTCTACAAACTAAGGCACAGAGAGGTGCAGTTAGCTTACGGTCAGAAAAGGACACAACTTTTAAACCGCTCATGAGGAGTGAGAAACGTGCATTTTTAGGAAAAGAGATTACAATGAACTTTTTGTTGAATTAGGAATCTTTCCGACATTGATCAGGATGGAAAACTCACAGCAGAAGAATTCATCCTGGCTATGCACCTGATTGACGTAGCAATGTCTGGCCAGCCGCTGCCACCTGTTTTGCCTGCAGAGTACATCCCACCTTCCTTTAGGTAAGGAACATCTGGCTTTTCTGAGAAATCGCGTGCTGAGTGTATGAGTTCCAGACTTGCCCTAGGTGGATAGGTAGCTCATACTGATTTTTATTCCTGGCAAGTAAATGAAATATCCATGAATTAAAAAAATTCTTTCTATGTAGGTTCTGCATTAAAACAATCAAGTAAAACATCAAAAGACTGTTGATTTAGTAAAAATACATATAAACTGAACTCACCAGAAATTTTAGGAAGAGATGCTAGCAGTGAAAGAGAAACTGTGTGAACCTGTGCACAGAAAATAAAACAAGGAGGTTTGCCTGTGAATTCTACACGTTCAAGGGGTAACAAAATGCCAGCAATGTAGAAATTATAATCAGGAAGGTAATGAAAGACAGCTACCCTAGTCTGAAACACAGTCTCAGTGGAGACGTCAGGAGAGCACACCAAGGTCCAAGTGGGCGAAATCTTCAGTGACTGAAGCCCTCTCCAGATACACGCGCGCACATGCACACACCCGCTAGACAGCTGCCTGTTAGAGGGTTAACCTTAAAAGACAAGCCACGAAGAAGAACGAACGATAAAAATAATTGTTGCCGTAATTCCTCAAATTTTGGAGAAGGACTGGGGGGAAATCCCCATAAAGTTAAGAGAAATGGAGTTGTCCCTGTCAGCAGATACACGGTCCTGGAGCAAGCCGAGAAAACTGGGATCTGTAATAACAAACGTTTAGCTTGAGGCACTTTGTCTATAAAATCCTGCAGCTGCAAGATTCACAACAAAAGACGTCTTAACTCTTCAAACTGATAAGAAAGTATCAGCAAAGGCTAGGTAGATTGGTTTTGAAGAGTAAGGTTAATAGTTTAAACTGAAACAATCAGTAAACTAAGTGATGTGCTGGAAGAGCTGAAAAGTGTGGACGTTTCCTGTGTTCCTGAGGGTTGAAATAGAGAGGTTTTGTAAAGGGGCAAGAGATGATCCCAGTCAGCTGAGCTGCTCGTCTTTCTGTGGAGGAGTTTACAGTTAACACAGTGAGCCTTAGAGGGTGATGGTGCCGTCAGCTGACACGTACAGAGTGTTTACTGTATCCCAGGT
>NW_004444113.1:2952019-2972562 GCF_000243295.1 Trichechus manatus latirostris
CTGTTCTAACATTCTTATAGTTACACAGTGAGCCTTAGAGGGTGATGGTGCCGTGAGCTGACATGTACAGAGTCTTTACTGTATGCCAGGTACTGTTCTAACTGTCTTTCAGTTATCAAGTAATTCAATCCTTGGAATTGTGGTAATTTTGGTGGTAGTTTTAAACATTCTGAGCAAGCTTAGATTTCAAGATCTGATGACATTTATATGTTCGTTCCTGTAGGCTTCTTTTTAGACAGAGAGGACCAAATCTTTATCTTTTCTTCATGATAGCTGACGTTTGCTCTATGATAGGCTGTAACCTTTTAAAATTCTCTTCACAGCTTGCTCAGTTCTCCTGTGACAGCTGTATGGGAGTCACTCTCTTTTTTCTCTTTCTTCCACGCTTGCAGGAGGGCTCGTTCAGGCAGCGGCATATCTGCTGTCAGCTCGTCCTCTGTAGACCAGCGGTTCCCAGAGGAGCCCGTGTTAGAAGACGAGCAGCAACAGCTTGAAAAGAAATTACCGGGTAAGCTGGGCTTCATGTTTCACTTGTGTCCCGTTAGAGATGTTCTGTCTCAAAGGGAAAGATGGAGGTCAAAATAAATTTAGCTTTTGGCATTTTTGCTCTTTTCTTTTAACTGAGGTTCGCCCGGAAGGGGCTGCTGTTCATGTGCTTTGAGAGATGGATATGTATAGAGAATAGGAACTCTGCTAATGCGTCTCGGCTCTAATTTTCACTTGAAATCTGATTGTATGCTGCTAAACAAATATTTTGTAAACGTTATGTAAAGAACACAAAAAAATTGCAAAACGGTAGGGTGGTTGCTTACTACCGCCAGTGCAGAAATAGAATATGAACTCACCTACTATTATTTTTCTCATGTTATTATAGGAAAATTGAAAACCTTTTAATAGCAGGAGCCTATGTTAAGTAATCCTTATTTATAATAGGTAAGTTCATCATTCTATTAAAATACCTTAAGACATCTAAAAAACGAAAACCAAGTCCACGGCCGTCGAGTTGATTCTGACTTATAGCAATGGTGCAGGACAGAGTAGAACTGCCCCATAGGGTTTCCTAGGCTGTAATCTTTATGGGAGTAGACTGCCACATCTTTCTCCTGCAGAGCGGCTGGTGAGTTAGAACCGCAGACCTTTCAGTTCACAGCCAAGTGCTTAACCACTGTGCCAGCAGGCCTCCCCTAAGACATCTGAGATGAACTATTAATGAGAAGATGATAAGTGATACTAAGAAGCAAGCGAAATTTATTTTGGGGTCTCTATGTTAAATACTTTGCCAGTGTCATTTTGCTGCATTTAAAGTGCTCGGTGGTTAATTGACCTTCTCAGGATACTAGCTTTCCCAGGTTACTCTTTAAATTACTTTGTAGTCACTGATGAAATACTTACTGAACATGATCTGTGTACAAGGCTATGCGTTAAGTGCAGTGAAGGATATAAAGGCTAATCATGCATGGCTTGTACCCTCTGGAAGCTTTTAGCGTAATAAAGGATTTAAGACATCCTCCGTGATACAGTGATATAAACAATCATCAAAAGCGTGTGTAAGTGCAATGCGTTCACGAAGGCAGTATTGGAGACGCACAGCAGACATCACTCACAGTTGTCATAGACTGGGAAAGCAAGAGGGATGAATCTCGGTTGTAGAGGTCACACTGGATGGGAGACTTAAAGGACGAAGAGTGGAAGTGGAAGTGAGGACCGTTTCAGGGACTGATAGCCATGAGAAGTCTCAAAGGCAAGTAAGTACAGGAATTTTCTTTTTCTGTTGGTAGTAGATATTCACCTGAGGTTTTTGAAGAGGAGGTGACATTATCAGATACGTTTGTTCATGCATTCATAAAGTGCCCCTGTGTACCAGAAATAGGAATCTCTGGTAGTAGAAACGGTTGAGTGTTCAACACTAACCAAGCGCTTGGTGTTTGAACCCACCCAGAGGTACCTAGGAAGAAAGGCCTGGCAGTCTGCTTTTGAAAAGATCACAGCTATGAAAACCCTATGGGGCAGTTCTACTCTGAATCACATTAAGTCGCCATGAGTCAAAATCGACTCAACAGCAGCTTTTTTTAAAATGTAGTGTCAGATACTAGACTTAATAGATGCTTAGGGACTTATGCATCTTTTAATTCTAGTATCTGACACTACATTTAAAAAAAAAAAAATCAAGAGGCAGAGTAAAGAGAATGCTGCCTCCTGAAAACACCAAAGGTGCAAGAAGAACAAGAGAAACAAAACATACTTGCCATTTTGATCCTAATCCCTAACTACAGTTACGTGAGGTGGGGCTGTGTACATCAGTGAAGACCAAACACAGATGTGGGGAGACGCCAAGGATGCGCACAGTCTCAGGTCTTAAGACAAAGTGTGAAGTGACAGCGCTTGAAATGAATTCGGAATAAGGGGAGCAGTGTGCACAGGCTGGCGGTGAGCGCTCCCCTCGTCTGCAGCTGGGACCTGGGAGAACCATGAACAGATGCTGCTGGGACACAGTATAGGCCGTAGAGCATGGGATTAAGAAAAATGAACAGAACAACACGGACATAAACAAAGGGTTAATAAGGATTAGAGAGACAAAGCTTTGATCTGGAAGATAGGTCTAAAATTCATAATTGACATCCTCGGAGAAGGAAACTGAATACGGATTAGAAAAAAATATCTCCCGACCGTGATCTACAGAATGATTAGGCCCCGCTTGTTCTTCGGTGTGAAACACAGACCCCTCACATTCCTGCCCTCCTTCCAGAAATTGTCGTCTTTGTTAGACTAGAAGGCACGCCAGTTGTGTGGGGGGGGGGGGGTAAAAAAGGGAGAAATTCAAGATGCAAAATAGGTGGGGGTCAATTACTGAACCAAGGTCATGGGCAAATGCAGAGTAACAGGGAAGGAAAGGAGATTGGCTGATGATACAGAGGTGCTTTAGAAAGATTGTTCTAGAAATGGTGTTTGGTGTGGAGGGTGAGTGTGTCAGCAGGAGGTTAGGTGAGGGGCTTCATTCATAGTGCTTGTGAAAGGTAACAAGGGCACATGCAGAAGGAACGGAGAGGAGGCTTAGGGGGCTCTAGAGCTGAGTTTGTACTACAAATACACCAGCGAGTTTTACTTCTGAAAACAGCACGTTGAAAATCATGACTTTTCATAACCAATCTGTTTCTCGTTTTATAGTAACATTTGAAGATAAGAAGCGTGAGAATTTTGAACGTGGCAATCTGGAACTGGAGAAGCGAAGGCAAGCCCTCTTGGAACAGCAGCGCAAAGAGCAAGAGCGCTTGGCACAGCTAGAACGGGCAGAGCAGGAAAGGAAAGAGCGGGAGCGCCAGGAACAGGAACGCAAAAGACAGCTGGAGTTGGAGAAGCAGCTGGAAAAGCAGCGGGAGCTGGAACGTCAGAGAGAGGAGGAGAGGAGGAAAGAAATCGAGAGACGGGAGGTCAGCAGCTGTGGAACCACCGTGATTAGTGCACGTGCTCTTGGGTGCACTCTCTCTCTAAAGAACTATACAAATAATACATGAATAGAGTGTTTTTCTTTTTCTTTTTCCTCCCTCCTTCCTTCCTTTACTTTCTTATTTTTATAATTCAGTGGTTTCATTATAGTCACAAAGCTGTGCAACTACCACCGCCACTAATTCAGAACATTTTCAAAGGGAAACTCTTCAGTCGTTAGCAGTCACTCCTCATGCCCTTCCCTGCCCCACCAACCAGCTCTAGGCAACCACTAATCTACTTTCTGCCTCTATGGATTTGCCTAGTCTGGGTACTTCATGTAAATGGAATCAGAAAATATGGGGCCTTTTATATATGGCTTCTTTTACTTAGCATGTTTTTAAGATTCATGAATCGGTACTTTATTCCTTTTTATCGCTGAATGATATTCCATTTTATGAATATACCACATTTTGTTTACTTACTCATCAGTTGATGGACATTTGGGTTGTTTTCACTTTTTGGCTTTTATGAATAATGCTGCTATGAATATCCACATACAAGGTTTTGGTAATACAGCCTTGTAAAAAATTGAAAATAAAACCATTGATACTTTTCTGAATCTTTTTCTCTGCATTTATACACATTTATAGAAATATAAAGGTTTGTTTGGTGGAGAAGGGGAAGGATTGTTGATGTGATTTTATTTTTTTTTTAACCATAACTGGTATACCAACTGTATTATTCTGCAACTTATTTTTTTTAACATTGAGCATATGTCTTAGAAATATTCATTACGTTTTATGGAACACTTCATAAATTTGGTGCCGTACCTGGGTAGGGACTAAGCTAGTCTCATCTGTCTTTCCAGTGTTAGTATATTACTTCAACAGAAGCACATGCAATGATTCTCTCTTGTGTGAATGAAACAGATTTTAAAGATGGGGAATTTTTCCAAATGGAAAAGCAATAATACATTGGTTTCGTCTTGGGATGATTGCTTCAGAAAATTTTTAGCCAGAAGCTGCTTTTATTCAGACTGATACACACAGATACTAACAAAGTCTTAATTTTCCAGAACAATCTTCCTTTCTTCTATATGAAATAATGACATTTTAGAGTATTTGCTCAGAATTATTTGGTAGGCATTTGACATGTGCAGGGCATCGTTAGTCTGTGGGGATGTAGGTAATGGTGAGCGAACACTCTAGCTGTCCTCCAGGGCCTTACAGTGTGGTTGGAAGACAAGTACGTAAGAGGTGATTACAATAATGAGTTCCCAGCGCTCTGATCGTGGGCTTACCTAGCAGTCGTCAGAGGCGGTGTGGAAGAGGGCTGACATCTCCTCAGAAATTACAGGACCTTTTGTACTAAAAAGGAAATGAATGATTAGGGAGGCCGGGTCACAGATGTTTAAAACTTGGGATAAGTACTTCTCTTCTCATGGGAGAAAACAGTTGTTTATTTTTTGTTCTGCAGGTTTGGGGTTGTTTTTGCTAGAATAAGTAAATTTTCCCTGTTCTTTGTGAGTCGGTAAATAAGAGCAGTTTTATTTAGCGCATCAAGTGTTCGTGAAGGCATAAAGAATTCTATTCCAGTGGTGAAATGATCTGTCAGTTTTTTCATATGTGAACATAATAGTCAATTCTCCATATTCCTTTTTTCTCTCTAGAAGGAATACTGGATATTCATAAAACTATTTTTGCTGTACTATAATGGTTTCTTGTAATGTTTAAAAGTATTTCACCCCTGAAAGAAAAGACTTTTATTAAGAGATGTTGATTAGTTTAAGGACTTAGGAAATCAATAAAGCAGCTGTTTTTATATGTCACAGGCTGCAAAACGTGAACTTGAAAGGCAGCGACAACTTGAGTGGGAGCGCAATCGACGGCAAGAGCTACTCAATCAAAGGAACAGAGAACAAGAGGACATAGTTGTCCTGAAAGCAAAGAAAAAGACTTTGGAATTTGAATTAGAAGCACTAGTGAGTAAAGTTTGATTTTGCTTTGGAAATACATTAATCACCATTAAAAACGGTAATAATTCTTATTTTTTTTAATGTTAAAGAACGATAAAAAGCATCAACTAGAAGGCAAACTTCAGGACATCAGATGTCGGTTGACCACCCAAAGGCAAGAAATCGAGAGCACAAACAAATCTAGGGAGCTGAGGATTGCAGAAATCACACACCTGCAGCAGCAGTTACAGGTGAGAAAATAATGCTCCTAAAAGCTTCTCGGCTTACGTGGTCTCCTCTAGTTTCACCCATTGACTGATTCATTCAGCAGACATTGGGCATCTGCCATATTCTAGGCACTAGAAAGCAAAGGTGAGTTGGACAGGGTCCTCGCCTGAAAAGTGGGACGTCAGGTAACCACCTCACGAAATGTTTGCTGAGCGCCGATGCTCACCAGGTGCTCTTCTGGGCCCCGAGGGCCCCGCAGAGAGCAACAGACGAGAGGACCTGCCTCCCCGAGTGCACACCCTGCCTGCGAGGGAGACAGACGCTGAGGAAATGAGGGAGGCACCCACTCTGCTAGAGGGTGAGACGTGCTGTGGAGCATGAGCGGGGACGGCTTAGAGTGTGCTGAGGGTGGTCAGGACAGGCCTCTCTGCAAGGGTGACGTATGGATGCAAACTAGACAAGGACCCACCCCGTGGCTGTCACCTGAACCAGCTGTAGGTGGGGAAACAGCAGGACAGAGTTCCTGTGGTTACAGCAAGGAGGCCAGCGTGGTTACAGCAGGAAGGAGGAGTGGGGCCAGATCACCTGGAACCCTGTAGTCCACTCACAGGACTCTGGCTTTTAGTGTGATGATTAAAACAAATAAGTGCGATGAAGTATTTTAGTGGGTATGAGAGAGAGGTGTACAGGGAAGAGTTGGAGACATAGTGCAGTACTATAGACGAACCAAAAAAAAACCCTAACTCGTTGCCATCAAGTTGAGTTGATTCTGACTCATAGCAACCCTATAGGCCAGGGTAGAACTGCCCCATACGGTTTCCAAGGCTGTAATCTTTAGCGGAGCAGACTGCCACATCTTTCTCCCACAGAGTGGCTGGTGGGTTTGAACCACCCACCTTTCAGTTAGCAGTTGAGTGCTTAACCACTGCACCACCAGGGCTCCTATACTTGTTGCCATTGAGTTGATTCTTTTAGCGACCCTGTATTATAGGCAGTTACTTTTTTTTTTTCAGTTTTATTTTGTTCTTGTTTTTGAGAATATACACAGCAAAACATACATCAGTTTAACCTTTTCTCCCTATACTATTCAGTGACATTGATTCCATTCTTCAAGTTGTATAAACCATTCTCACCCTCCTTTTTGAGTTGTTCCTCCCTCATTAACATAATCTCACTCCCCCCCTAAAGTTTCTGTCTAATCTTTTGAGTTGCTGTTGTCACTCTGATCTCATTTAGATAGTTCTTCAAAGAGCATAATACTCAAGGCAGGCATTTTTTTCTAATTAAGCTAAACTATCATTTGGTTTTAAGAAGACTTCAAGAGATATTTATGGTTTAAGTTTTAAAGATCATCCAAGGAAATCGTTTCAGGGGTTCATCTAGCCCCCTTGGCTCCAGAAAGTCTGGAGTCCATGAGAATTTGAAATTCTTTTCTAGGCCCTTCTGTCTGAATTTCATTACCTACCCAGAGTTGACCACCAGCTTATCTTACCGGCTGGTTTGGTATCGAATGTTGAGCTAGGAGTCATCAAATTCACGTACGTACTGCTCTGCGTTTCACGTTACCAAACCCATTGCCGTCGAGTCGATTCATGTAGGACAGGGTAGAACTGCCCCGTAGGGTTTCCAAGGAGCGGCTGGTGGATTTGAACTGCTGACACTTGGTTAGCAGCCAAACGCTTAACCACTGCACCACCAGGACCCTGCATTTCATGTTAAGACCTCAGATATTTAATGCAGGGCTAATTTATTCAATCTGTACACTGAGCAAATAATCTGAGAAGCTGGACTATATGAAGAAGAACGAGCATCAGGATTGGAGGGAGACTCATTAACAACCTGCTTTGTGCAGATGACACAACCTTGTTTACGGAAAGTGAAGAGAACTTGAAGCACTTACTGATGAAGATCAAAGATCACAGCCTTCAGTATACTTTACACCTCAACATAAAATAAAAATCCTCACAACTGTACCAATAAGCAACATCATGATAAACAGAGAAAAGATTAAAGTTGTCAAGCATTTCGTTTTACTTGGATCCACAGTCAACACCCATGGAAGCAGCAGTCAAGAAATCAAAAGACACATTGCATTGGGCAAATCTGCTGCAAAAGACCTCTTTAAAGTGTTGAAAAGCTAAGATGTCACCTTGAAGACTAAGTGCGTGTGACCCAAGCCATGGTGTTTTTAATAGCCTCATATGCATGCAAAAGCTGGACGATGAATAAGGAGGACCAAAGAAGAGTTGATGCCTTTGAATTATGGTGTTGACAAAGAATATTGAATATACCATGGACTGCCAAAAGAATGAGCAAATCTGTCTTGGAAGAAGTACAGCCAGAATGCTCCTTAGAGGTGAGGATGGGGAGACTTTGTCTCACATACTTCGGACATGTTATCAGGAGGGATCAGTCCCTGGAGAACGACATCATGCTTGGTAAAGTAGAGGGTCAGTGAAAAAGAGGAAGACCCTCAGCTAGATGGATTGACACGGTGGCTACAACAGTGGGCTCAAGCGTAACGGTTATGAGGATGGCGCAGGACCGGACAGTGTTTCGCCCTGTTGTACATAGGGTCTCTATGAGTCAGAACCGACTCGACTGTTTCTAACAACAACAGCTCCATAGTGGACCCGCACTAAACACGGCTGCTTCACGGCCCCTTTATGGTGCAGCTGTCATTGCTGAACTCATGGTTTCAGTTTCTAAACTCACAGCAATTCTGTACAGTCCTTTGAGACATATGCAGATTATATTCAGTTTCCTATATATCTTTAGTTGATGGTAGTATTTGAACTTTGTGACACGAAATATTTAGCCTTCCAGTGAAGTAACAGCAGCTAACTTTCATTGCTGCTGAGCGGATGACCCCACTTACCCCATGGATGCCATGAGAATGTTAACTCACTCAACAGTTACTCCTCCAGCACCCCGTGTGCTGTGGGTAAAGATATTTCCCTTCTCACCATCTTCAGAAATCCTGGGCACCTGGCAACACCATCTTTCCTGTCGTCCAGAGAGTAGACTGTTTTCAATGTGAGTGAAGAAGGGCTGCTGGCGTTGCAGTTCCCTAATTACCTTTTTCAGTTCAAAAGAAGTGACATGTTTGATAGTTTAGCATAATTTTGTCTTTTACACTTTGAACGATGCCGTCTCTTGGAAAATAATTCATTTCAAAGTATATTTGCAGCCCTATCTTTTGATAGCATGTCTAGTTAGAAATAAATAATGGTAATATACCGCTCAGATTATAGGCCAAATGCAATTAAACTAGCATAACTAAGTAGATGTTTATAGTATAAAATGGCCCACAGAAATTGTTGTAAAAGAAACAGTAGGAAACCTCTTTTTGCATACGTGTAGAAAGGATACAGGATAATTTCAGCTGAGCTTAAGCAAATAACCAAAAATCAGACAAAACCCACTGCCGTCAAATCGATTCCATCTCATAGCGAGCCTATAGGACATAAGGTTTCCAAGGAGGAGCTGGTGGATTTGAACTGCCAACCTTTTGGTTAGCAGCTGAGTTCTTAACCACTGCACTGCTAGGGCTCCTCAACAGATACAGTGCTTGGCAAATCGCTCAAGAAAACTACTCAACAGCCCTGTTCAATGTGATCTTAAGCTTTTTTTTTTTTTAATGTCAATTAAAAAATAGTTGATTTAAGACTTTCATGTACCTGTTTAAAATTGTAGTTCCATTCTGTGTGGTAGAAGAACATAAATGACAGCTAAGGTCCAGCTTCTCTTATACGGTAAACCTCAGTCAACCCTGTTAAGTATCCAAGTTCGGAGTAGAATAGTTTTCATTTAAACTGCTCAGTCAGTTTACAGAAAACAGGGTTGCTGGATTTGCATTTGATCAGGGTGCAATTCAGAGATCCTTACTTCAGTTTTCTCTCTGCTGAGTTGTACTACATAAAGTACATTTTTTAAAGCTTATGAATAGCCATTGAGTCAAAAATATAAGGAATATCAAGGGAGCTATAAATGTCTTAACTGTGTTTCAGTAAAAAGCATTTGGCAGACAGTGAATTCCTTGGCAGGATCACCATGATGAGAGATTAAATACCGTTTCAGTGGAGAGGCTTTGGGCTGAGATTGGGAGAAGAGCTGGCTGTGCCCTGCCTGGATGGCGAACCTGGACTTGGTCGTTTTCACGTCACTGACGGTTGTTTTCTCTCTTCTCTCCCAGGAATCTCAGCAAATGCTTGGAAGGCTTATTCCGGAAAAACAGATACTCAATGACCAACTAAAGCAAGTTCAGCAGAACAGTTTGCACAGTAGGTGTTTTATTTTTAAAGTTGTCCTTTTCCTTTTTAATGTCAAGAATTTCTCAAGGTGAAAGGAGAACATTGAAAATCTTTTTTTCTTCACTACCATGCTAAGTTTTTCACATCTCGCCATGTTTTTCTAAACTAGGAGATTCACTTCTTACAGTCAAAAGAGCCTTAGAAGCAAAAGAACTAGCTCGGCAGCAGCTCCGAGACCAGCTGGATGAGGTTGAGAAAGAAACAAGAGCGAAGCTGCAGGAGATTGATATTTTCAACAATCAGCTGAAGGTAAACACCTGTGTGCCTACTACGCGCATGTCCTGCCCTTTAATTTTTCTAACTGGCCAGACGATAAGTTGATATTTAATCCCAGGGAGAAAAGTGTATTATTCTGGTTTGTCAGCCTTTGTGAAGGCCTTCACATTTATAGATGAACAGTATGCAATCCAAACTACATTTTTCTCTTTTAAAAAAAAATACAGAAATGAATTTGGCATCTATAAATCAGCGCTGAGTGGGTGGCCCCAACACGGTAGCTGTCTTTAATCTAAATTACGTTTTCACACTCTTCCGTCCCTTTGTCCGTCTACAACCACATCAAAGTGAATTCCAGAACCTAGGCCCATTAAGCTTCATCTTTCTCGTGTTCTTGGAAGACTGTTAAAACTAAGAGTTTTTCTGCCACTTCTTACCTTCAGGATTGTGCTTGAATGTAGATGTTTGTTGTGTTACCTGGCATTTACAAAGCGTTTTGTTCCGTGCAGTCATTGCTTTTGTCTTGGGGCGGAAGTGGTGTGTGGCTTTGTCATGTTTCCATGGAAAAGCTCGGGAAAATGCCAAGCTGTGCAGGAATGCAGAAGTGGTTAGAGCACTGCCTCCTTCAATTCCTCACTTTTGATTTAACTTTACAGCTTTATCATCTTAAGAATGTTAATTCCTACAGTAAAAACCAGAATGCAGACAGCTCAAATCCTGCATTTTAGATTTAAGTAGATAGTGGAGTTTTTATCCATTATGTCCTTATAAGAAATTGAATGTTATACTTTTTTCCCTCAAATGTTTGTTTTCCTCTTCCAACTTAATACCCTTTATACTTGATTCTGACCAGTTTAGTTGTTGACACTAGGAAAAAGTAAAAATTCTATTTGTTATTATGAAAATTAGGGAGAAAAGTTAGCACATTTGAGATTTTTATTAACCTTTGAATTGAGATTCGAAGCCAAACTATCTAGACATCTGAGTTTGAGGTATTTGTGCTGTTCTTTCAGAATAACATATGAGGAACTTCTCTGAATTGTCCGACTCCAGAAGAGTGCCCTGAGGGGGCAGGATTTGAGCCACCATAGTGTTTTCCTTCCCTTCCCTTTCATGCTCACGTGGTGTGTGTCTGCACCTGGTCCTCGCTTCCCGACTGTCTCGGTATCTGACGATAGTAAAAAATCTGTCATCCGACTATTTTGCGCAAGAACGACCTTGCTGAGCTGCGCATTTAACCTCAGTCTGGAACCTGTGGGGCGCACCTGCCTGTGGGCTCCAGGGGCGGGGCGTGGGCGGGTGGGCGGTGTTCACCTCTGTGGGGCCAACCCCTGGCAGAGCCCAAGGCCACCACCACCGCCCAGCCCGTGCCACCCCGCTTCCTGCACTGAGTGCACCCTGGAGCCCAAGTGGGGACACTGGGTGGCTGAGGATGCCCGTCAGCATGAATTTGGATTCCGGTGAGCAGTGCAAGGGTGAGCCTGGGACCGCCCCAGGTAATAGTGGGGCCACGGCTGCCCAGCTGGGAGGGCTGAGGCCGGGGAGGAGGGGATGCTGGGGCAGGAAATTGCAAGTATTTCACGTAACAGTGCTAACGACCTGGTCTTTGGAACCTAACCATGAGTGAGGAGTAGGTGCGCTGTGTATTTGGTCTGTGTTTGTGTATATGATCATGTGTGATACCTAAGTATTGGAAGTACAGTTGTAAGGTCTCCGTCTCTAGAATAAGCACAACAGCAGGCTCCCTGTCACTCTCAGCGTGACTTGTCAGTATTTCAAGCAAAAAGAACACAGCACACTTGCAAGCTTCCTGTGCGTCCTCAGAGTCTCTGGGAGTGTAAACTGCTAACTATGCAGCTATGTCTTCAACCCAGCCAGCGGTCCCGATTTCCGCCGTAATCTCAAGGTTCCTTGTTTTAGAAATTGGACTCTCCAAAGCAAGGTTCACATATTTAGAAAATGATACTCTAGTGAGTGATTTTTGATAAATGCCTGTGAGATTTACAGATTAAATTATTTTAGGATTAAATTGCTGTTGCCGTTGCTGAAGTGGTCTGAGTTGCCCTCCCTTTTCTCTTGAACTATCGGGGTATGAGTATAGAAAGGCAGATTTTAGCCCTTTTTTTCACTAGACCTTTTTACAAATATACTTATTTTTAAATAAGAATATTTCTTTGTCTTTTTAGTTTTTATTTTGGTTTTCCATGATTAACTTTAAATTTGAGTTAATACGATGAGTAAAAAAATCACAAGCCGGTATAGCTATGTTGTTTTGTTGTTGAATGCCCATTCGGAGCACTGAGTGACTGTTACGCTGCCTTGTGGTGGTTACTTCTGGTATATTCCTCTGAGACCTAGGGAAACCCAAACAGAAGCAGGTAAATTGAAGAATCAGAAAATTTATAGTTTGATTGAAACAACAGAGGCAGATTTAGTCTCGAGTATCTCCTGCCCACTTTTCTTTGTTGAAGTAACTTTTTTCTGACTTTAACGCATGTTTTCACTATCAACATAATTTCTTTTTTTTTTAATTTAATTTTATTGTACTTTAAGTGAAAGTTTACAATTCAAGTCAGTTTCTCATACAAAAATTTATACACATATTGCTATGTGACCCTAGGTGCTCTCCCTATACTGTGACAGCACACTCCTCCTCCTTTCTACCCCAGATTTCCTGTGTCCATTCAACCAGCTCCTGTCCCTTTCTGCCTTCTCATCTCACCTCTGGACAGAAGCTGTCCATTTAGTGTCATGTATCTACTTGAGCTAAGAAGCACAGTCTTCACGAGTATCATTTTATGTCTTATAGTCCAGTCTAATCTTTGTCTGAAGAGTTGGCTTTGGGAATGGTTTTAGTTCTGGGTTAACAGAGTTCGGAGGCGATGTCTTCTGGGGTTCCTCCAGTCTCAGTCAGACCATTTAGTCTGGTCTTTTTACTAGAATTTGAGTTCTGCCGCCTACTTTTCTCCTGCTCCATCAGGGACTGTCTGTGTGTTCCCTGCAGGGCAGTCATTGGTGGTAGCCAGGCACCATCTAGTTCTTCTGGTCTCAGGCTGATGGACCCTCTGGTTTATGTGGCCCTTTCTGTCTCTTGGGCTAATATTTTCCTTGTGTCCTTGGTGTTCTTTATTCTCCTTTACTCCAGGTGGGTTGGGACCAATTGATGCATCTTAGATGGCCGCTTGCAAGCTTTTAAGACCCCAGACGCCACTCACCAAAGTAGGATACAGAACATTTTCTTAATAAACTTTGTTGTGCCAATTGACCTAGATGTCCCCTGAAACCATGGTCCCCACACCCCTGCCCCTGCTACTCTGTCCCTCAAAGTGTTTGGTTGTGTTCAGGAAACTTCTTTGTTTTTGGTTTAGTCCAGTTGTGCTGACTTCCCCTGTAATATGTGCCATCCTTCCCTTCACCTAAGATAATTCTTATCTACCATCTAGTTAGTGAATACCCCTCTCCCTCCCTCCCCACCCTCGTAACCATCAAAGAATGTTTTCTTCTGTGTTTAAACCTCTTCCTGAGTTCTCATAATAGTGGTCTTATACAGTATTTGTCCTTTTGCAACTGACTAAATTCACTCAACAGAATGCCTTCCAGATTCCTCCATGTTATAAGATGTTTCACGGATTCATTGTTGTTCTTTATCATTGCGTAGTATTCCATTGTGTGAGTATACTATAATCTGTTTATCCATTCGTCCATCGATGGGCACCTAGGTTGCTTCCATCTTTTTGCTGTCGTGACCAGTGCTGCAGTGAACATGGGTGTGCGTATATCTATTCATGTGACGGCTCTTGTTTCTCTAGGATACATTCCAAGGAGTGGGACAGCTGGATCGTATGGTACTTCTATTTCTAGCTTTTTAAGGAAGTGCCAAATTGATTTCCATTTTACATTCCCACCAGCAGTGTATAAGTGTTCCAGTCTCTCCACCACCTCTCCAGCATTTATTATTTTGTGTTTTTTGGGTTAACGCCAGCCTTGTTGGGGTGAGATGGTATCTCATCGTAGTTTTGATCTGCATTTCTCTAATGGCTAATGATCCTGAGCATTTCCTCATGTGTCTGTTAGTGACCTGAATGTCTTCTTTGGCGAAGTGCCTGTTCATGTCCTTTGCCCATTTTTTAATTGGGTTATTTGTCTTTTTGTTGTTGAGGTTGTGCAGTATCTTGTAGGTTTTAGAGATTAGACGCTGATCAGATTTGCCGTAGCCAAAATTTTTTTCCCAGTCTATAGGTTGTCTTTTGACTCTTGGTGAAGACTTTTGATGAGCGTAAGTGTTTGATTTTTAGGAGCTCCCGGGTATCTAGTCGCTCTTCTGGTGCTTGTGTGTTGTTACTTATGGTTCATATTGTGTTTATGCCATGTGTTCGGGCTCCTAGTGTTGTCCCTGTTTTTTCTTCCATGATCTTTATCATTTTAGATTTTATATTTAAGTCTTGGATCCATTTTGAGTTAGTTTTTGTGCTTGGTGTGAGGTATGGGTCTTGTTTCATTTTTTTGCAGATGGATATCCAGTTATGCCAGCACCGTTGTTAAAGAGGCCGTCTTTTCCCCAGTGAACGGACCTTGGGCCTTTGTCTCAGCGTAATTTCTTGTCTAATGAGATAGGCAGGGCAGAACCAGCATTCTGACCCTTGGTGTCTGTTCGATGCCTCTTGATACAGCAGTGTTTTTACACCATCTGCAGTAATGATGCAACCATTACCGCTGCCTCGCATGGCGTGAAACGCTGGCAGCTGTCCCGTCGTCCCACACGTCTGATCTGACGGTGTGGATTGGCCGTATCCTAAACATTATTCTCCCAAAAGGAAGCCAGCTGGAGAGGACAGAAAAGAAATCAGGACTTGGCAGTTGTGTTTTGCGTTCATGTAGATTGCTCAGCTGGGAAAAGGAAGGTGTAGTTTGCTCATTATGGACGAGCACAGTGATACGGGTAAGTACTGATGGAGTGCAGGTTTTTTGGTGAGGTGACCAGACGCATCAACCTGTATTAAGTGGCTGGCTCCACAGATGTGAATTACATCTAGCAAAAACCAATTCTTGTGTTCCTCTGGTTAAAAAAAGAAAGAAACTGCTTATAATAAGTCAGTCACTTATTTGATGCATGCTTACCGTCATGTTCCAGTAGGTATAAAGGCCACGTAGGGGCTAATATTACCCTGGTTTAGCCCAAATCCTGTGGTCTTAGACAGAATTGGGAAGTAGAACTGTATGTAGTTTCTTGAAAAACTTTAAAGAGTAAATAATGTTTTGCAATTTTCTTTCCCTTTTTTGTTTTGACATAGTCTACCTTAGTCCTTTTCCACCAAAATGTCTAGTCCAGATTCATTTTTCTTCTGAGGACCCCTCCTGTTGGCTTCCGTTTGGGAAGAATTCTGCTCCTACCTTCCCTACCCAAGATCTGATAACCAGAGGCGGAAATTCTCAAGTCATTAATTAAAGAGGGAAAAGGTGACAGGTAATTTGTTTCATATAGGTAGCGAGATATCGGTTGCCTGTGGTCAAATGGCTGCAGATTCAGACAGTGGAATAGTGTTCTCTAGAGTCTTGGACCTTTAAGGTTCCACCTGTTGTTATGGAAGTTCAGGGCTCATTCTTCCTTTAGGAGAGGCTCCCTTCCATCCATATTAATGGGCCTTCACCATGTGCATAAGGTCCCTGGGTGGTGCAGACCGTTTGCTCTCAGCTACTAAGCAAAAGGTCGGCGGTTCAGATCCACCCAGCACCACAGAAGAAAGGCCTGGAGAAAGATCTGAAGACATATGCGTCTTTCTTTTTTTAGTTTACCACCCAAAACAATGGATTAGTTGAGAAAGAAAACAAAGGAATCTTACTGTAACAAAAAACGCTTGCTTTTGTTTTTTAAATAAGTGTGTAGGAAAGGTGAGGGCGGGAGAGGAGGAGAAATGACAGCACCCTGAGACGGGATGTGCTGGGCTGGGCACTCCGCACTTAATGGCCGGGATGTGCTGGGCTGGGCACTCCGCACTTAATGGCCGGGATGTGCTGGGCTGGGCACTCCGCACTTAATGGCCGTGTGTCTCTGCTGCCTCTCATGTGAATAGTAGCTTGTAGCTTTCTCGTGATGACATGAAATAGGCAGCCAGTGATTTAACCAGGAATCACCGGTTTTTAAAGTAATGAATTCATACTTCTTAAAGCAGTTTTAATTCAGTGGATCAAATTTGTTTACTGTAATTTTCTGCTTTTAAAATGTATTCTGTATTCAGCAAATATTTTATCACACTAAGAAATCGATAGTCTTTGCCTGTTTATGTTCCAGAAACATCAATTTAAAATTATTATCTATCACTTTCTCTTTATACCTCATCTTATAGGTATCGAAAAAAAATTTTTTAAAAATCAAAACTCAACTTTTTCTGGAGACTCATTATTCCCAAGGGGCACATTCTGATAATTATATTTTCCTTACATAAGCGTTTACATACAGTTAAGAGATTGTGGTTTTAACAAGTGTCAGACGCCATTACTGATAGACGCCTCCACCTTGCCCTTGCCGGGGGCAGCAGTCACTGTTCGCAGCTTTCCGGGAACTGACCGCCTGGTGCTGCAGACTTTAATACCTCAGCTGTAACACAGAGCAACAGTGTCAGGTAGAGTTTGTAGTTTTCAAGGCTTCATTTATGCCAAATAAAGAGGACGTGACACCCAAAAAGGCTAGGTGTTGTGTTTCATGTTGAAAAGTTGCGTCCTTGTTGGTTCCTGGGTGGACACTGTGTGCTGGCCAAGACCTCGTGTGAACAGCATGTGCATGGGAGCGTTTCTTTCTTCCCACCAGTGGCAACCTAGAGGGTGGTGTGGCAGGGCCTGCAGTTCTCCTGGGCTGCATCACCCACTTAGACTTCTTTCTAAAGGTCCCCATGCCCTACTCAGGCAATGCTCATCTGTCTCAGACTAAGAATGATGGGCTGTCTGCAGCTCTGGACGTGCATTTCCCACTCACAGCGGAGCGCTCACTGTTTAGCATTTACCACCAGGTTCTAAGCCTTTTTTGTACAAAGTCACTAACGATTAGCTCTCGAGAGTCATGAACCTTTCCCCCTGACAAGGTGTGTGTGGGGTACTGTAAACTCTGAATCACAAGTCGGACAAGGTACTATGTACTGTAGTCTTGCCTTTAAAACTAGCGTTTCAGATCATTAAATCTGCCTCTTGTCTGCAAAAATTGGAGAGACAGCACCAGGGATCATTTGGGTCTCTGCATATTTACATCTCTCCAGAAACAATATTATTATAGGCAGCATACAGTTCCCAAAATGGATAGTATCTTATTTCTTAGCCAAACTTGAGATTTTAGGACTAATTTAGAATTAAAAATTATATTCCTTAATGTACTTGGAAAAACTCTTCTTAAATTACACACCAAGGGCTCTTAGAAGTGTAAGTTCTGCCCATAATGGTACCTGTTCTAAGGTTTCTTCTGAGAACTGAGTTGATGTTGAAATTGAAATGCCCGTTACAGTAAAGCAGGCTGTTTACTTAACTAAGGCTTTTGTGCTCTTGGTTTCAGACGCCTGCTTTCATCACAGGCTTGTTCATTACGAAGGCAGTGAAAGGCAAAATGTTTAGCAACCAAGGGAAAAAAGAAAAGAGCTGGAGAAAGAACCGCAGAACAGAAATGAGAAGTTAGGGAAAAATGCATGCGAGGGGAAACTTGGAGGAAAGAGAAAAGTTGGAGAAAGCGTAGACCAGGATAGCAAGAGAGATCAGTGTGAATTCCAATCACAACGTTGCTTCCGCGTAATCAGTAGAAAAACGTTTGACTGGTTCACGGTTTGCTGTCTTATTTTGTTCAAGATAAAATTTATTTTTGCCTGTATGATCCTTTTGAAAAGACCTCTTCTCCATAGAAATAATAAAATCCTCTAATTCAATGTACTTGTGATGGTGGAAACTTTGTAGAGATTCCTTGAATATAGAAAAATACTTAAAACTTCCCCAAGACTGGAAATAGTTAACAGATGTTGTACATTAGATTCTGTGTCACACTAGTAGACTTGTTGGTTGAGTTTTTAGTTATGGTGGGTTTTTTTGTTTGTTTGTTTTTGTTAGGTTTTTAAAAATATTTAATAAGAGGTGATTTGGGAGAGAGGGAAAAGCAAAACTTACTCTTTTGAAAAAATGTTTTCTTCCCTTTTGCTGTTGTCTTGTTTAGCCAACCTCCTTGACAGTTTTATCCTCCAGAATGACATGCATTTAAAATAGTAGGAGCTTAAACTTTGTGAATAACGCTGAAGCATTTGGAGAAAATTCGGTTTTTCAGAATAAGCTGGAATCACTTTTCTCTTTCTGGTAACATCAGGGCACCTACCAAAGCCTCATGGAGAAGAGTCTCAAAAGGCTTTCTCTGTTGCAGAGAGGACAGGATTTCCTTGCTCTTTCTCTTCTCTCTTCACCTCCCACTTCTGCCACCACCATCCTGTCCCAGTGCATCCCTCCTTAGAGCTCGCCTAGCAGCTGTGACCACTGATTTGTGCCAAAGGGAAGTGGACTTAACTGTTTGGGTACATATTGGCTAATGTTTCAGAACCTGTTAATATATTTAGAAGTCTTATTTAAACATGTTTCTAAACGTTAGTGTACTCTTTTCCTAATTTAAATAACCAATCGATGTATCTTCTTCTTTATACTCCTCCCATTTATAATACATCAACAGCGAATAAACTTTAAAATTTTATGGTAAGTGGAATATCAGTACCTAAACGGGCTTGCATACCGTTTCTGTGTTCTGAAGCCCTTAGTTACTTTGCAGACCTTTTGCCCGTGTACAAGTCCTCTGTCCCCATTGGGTTTGTTTGTGGGCTTTCCTGGATAACTTTCCATTTGCTTCACGACCACTGTTAAAGACACTGTATTTTAAAACTTGGAAATTTTAAAAATTCTGATTTTGTGTGCTGCATGATTCTTCCGGGTGAGAAATAATGTTTATACAAAAGCACTTCTACTTTAGGCATTCTGTAGGTGTTAAATTGTAGACAAAACAAACAAAAACTTTTGTTCACCACCTGAAATTTCTAATGCAAGTACCTAGGTCAGTCTCCCTTGAGGTCAATTTAATGTTAACAGTATGAAGATTATCATTATTAGAAGATGCATTTTGAACAGTTTTATTTTGATATGTGGCGGTGTTCTTGACTTTTAAGTAATTAAGGTTTGCAATGTTTATGAAAAGGAAGCCCATATCTGTTGTTCAGGTGGATACTTCTATTTTTTATATTTCAAGTAAGTAAGATAACTTGACATAATACATCTGTTTTTGAGTTCTCTAAGACCAAAAGAAGGAGCAGTAGGCATGGGTATTAGATCAAGTATTTCTTAGCATAGCTATAGAACAGCTATCTTCAATAAACTTGAAAGTGAGCCATGTTTCTCAGGGGGAAAAAAAAGTGTTGTATCCTCTTGAGAATTCAATTCGTCAAGCATATTGCTTTTGAAATGCTTTGGCTGTGTGCCATAGGGTGTCAAAAGATGCTTTAGGGTTCAAATATCTTAGTTCTTTAGGAGAAATAAATGACTTTTCCCCACTTGGTTCAGGGAATAAAGACTATTTTCATTTATCTTAGCTAATAGAAGACAAAATTTGCTAATAGTTTTTTTTTTTTTTTTTAATTGTAGTTCATAATCTGTGTTTAGTCAAAGACTGCTTTAGGGATCTAATGAAAATTATGAGCCCTCTATGCCAGAAAAATGCAAATGTACCCCAACTTTGCATACAGTTTCATGATGTTCACCAAGCCGAAGCTTATTCATGGACCCCGGTTAAGAAGCTTTGCTATGTATGTTTAGAGTTCTGTATTTATTATTGGTGATAAAAAAATCTTATTTTTTTAATTTATAAATGTTAAACATTTTATCTAAGTTTTGTTTTACCACATAAATATTTGTTTATAACATGTAGCTTAAAATTCTTAAGTGCTTGTTTAAGTATTTATTTAAAAAGCAATTATACTTCATTAGAAGATAATGTTAAATTATTGCCAACTGTACCTAGTGTAATATATATCACACCCTGGAATAGAAATCACAGAAGAAAAAATCAAGAAAATGTACACTCTCTACCGAATTGCTAGATAAATATCCAGCCAAGAAACGCATGCTTGTAGAGTTACTGATTTTGGAAAAAAGGAAGTTAATTCGAGGAAGAACCACAAGTGAGATACTGACTTTTGATTCTTAATTTCTTACTTGTTCTATTTTTATCTTAGTTATATCAGTGGGGCTTTAATAGAATTTGTCGTTACTTTAACCAGGTTGACCACCAGGAAAGACTGATAATGGTACACTTAATGTCATGAAGTTTTTCTTGACTGTTTCTCCCAGTTCACTCATTGCCTGGGTGTTTCTCCCAGTCCACTCATTGCCTGGGTGTTTCTCCCAGT
>NW_004444113.1:2972675-2991304 GCF_000243295.1 Trichechus manatus latirostris
CACTCATTGCCTGGGTGTTTCTCCCAGTCCACTCATTGCCTGGGTGTTTCTCCCAGTTCACTCATTACCTGGGTAAATAAAGAATCTAATGACATCAGGTCTGTCACCTTAAATTTTTTCCCCTGAAAGAATTGAAAGGCTGCTTTTAAATAACTGTAATTTTACTTGAGTCTCTTAAACAGTATTGGAAAAGAATGAAAGAATAGTATAGCCATCTGCTTGTTCCCCTCTGGAATGGGACTAGGCGTTCCACAAGGACTTGGTTGTGGCAAAATAAGGCAAATCATTAACTTGTTTTTAGTATGTATTCTTTCATCCATAGATTGCCTTCTCAGAAGTTCAACTTAAAAAAAAAAATTTTTATCGATCTGTTTGTTAGGTGCCGTTGAGTCAATTCTGGCTCATAGCGACCCTATGTTCAGCAGAACAAAACACTTCCCGGTCCTGCGCCATCCTCACAATTGTTACGCTTCAGCCCATTGTTGCAGCCACTGTGTCAGTCCATCCAGTCGAGGGTCTTCCTCTCTTTCGCTGACCCTCTACTTTGGCAAGCATGATGTGCTTCTCCAGGGACGAGTCCTTTCTGATAACATGCCCAAAGTACGTGAAACGAAGTCTTGCCTCACTTCTAAGGAGCAGTCTGGCTGTACTTCTCACAAGACGCAGCCCATGGTATATTCAATATTCTTCGCCAAAACCGTAATTCTTTCTGCATGCATAAATTTTCATAAATTTTCTGCTTATCTTGGTTCATGCCATGTTAAACTCCTAAGTCCAAGAAAAGAGAAGAAGACCTGGCATGCCTGCCTGTGTACACCCTCTTGATTTTCTGACGTTTGATTGTGTATCTCAGCAATGTCTGACTTGGATGAGGGAAATGATAGAAAAACTTCGCAGTCTTCAAATCTGGGTGTAAGGACCAGAGCCTTCTGTTACCGTATTTGACATCTGTTATTTTGCGGCTGCCACAAGCTCCATTTCTTTGGAGGTACTTGAAGCTGCGGCTTGTGTGGACAATTCCAAAGATAGGTCCAGCCTGTCCTGTAATGCCGCTCTACTCAGAAATAAATGTTATTTTTTTTTATATTTAGGTATCTTTCCTCATGTATATGATATGTTTTAGAATTGTTTTTAAAACTTTCTCGTTGGCTTGATTTTTTTTCTGTAGATGTTTTAAATTTGTTTCTTACTGATTTTCATTTTATAGTGCTTCTCATGTATTACTAGCTTTACTTCCATCTGTCTTGACTTTGTATCTGATAATTAATGAGCTATAACTCTACACCCAATTTCCAGGGCCCAGTGTATAAAGGAAATGTGCAATGTGATTATTTGATAAAATGAGGACTATTTCTGCACATGGTCTCTAGTATATTAACAGTCATTACGGCCCTGGCCATCATCCGTTCTGATGGGTCAGCGCTGTGCGTCCCTCTTGCTCAATATAGTGAATATCACCCTGCCTAGAAATACATTTTTTCCTGGACGAAGTCAGAACTTTTCCTTACTAATATATAATCAGTTTACTAGATCATCAAGCTAAAATGATATTCTTCCCTTGTCATCTCTAACTCTTTAACTCGTTTCTATTTAATTTCAGCTCAAGTTAATTCTGTTTACTGGTTACCTTTTTGTATTCTTGCAGTAAGAGTAAAACCTAAATAAAGGGGCACTGAAACAAACAAAGCGTAAATTCCCATGTGATGAGTGGCGTCTACGAATTCGACAGATCTCGGAGCTGAAGGAGAACGTAAAGATGCCCCCGCTGCCGGCCCACGTTAGGGACCCGCGCGCTTCGAATCCCGCCTTTCCAGTTCAGGGCCATTTAATTATCATCCATGGCCAGAAATTGTTCTTTCTGAACCCATTTAAGAATTTTATGCTATTGAAGATCAAAGTTTAAGGCAGGAAAAAAAGTAAATCTTTCAGTCACTTTTCGCTCTTTCCTTTAAAGGCTGTCTCAGTGACTGGACTAATGATAGAGCAGGCCACCCCTCTCCGTGGGGAGTGGACTTCCTGAGTGCTGACTTTGGAGCTCTGGCCCTGCTTTTAGGACATTGAGAGTTTGATTTAATGTCACCCCACTGCAGTTTTCCTTTTCATTTAGAGGTGTTAACTGGAACCACGAGCGTAGATTGCTCTAACAACAGGAATTGTGCCATTTTCCGTTTGTCTCTGAAGTATCAAATCCAGAGTATTAACCAGGTTTTTTCATTTGTAGTATTTGAGATGGCTATTTATGCTTGATTTCAAATTACTACGAAAACCAATACTGCTGAATGTTCCCACATTAAAGTTTTATATCCCATGGTATGGCAGTGAGAAAGGTAATGAAACATGGACTTCTTTTCCTCCGATGTTGATTTTCTCCTCTGTGTTGAACTTTAAACAGTCAGAGTGAGGCCACATCTTTACTCCCCAGTCTCCCTGCTTGCCCTTGCCTCTCCCTGGCCAGCCTCCTGTCCCAGGCGCCTTTCCTGATTGGGAAGCCACATGCCCAGACCTGCTGCCATAGAAAGTAGTCCACCAGTTTGTGCTTAACTAAGTTGCTTCTTCCTACTGCATCCTGCCTGGATATTCCCAGTCATGTGCTGGGTTCCTCAATGAAGCCCCTTCCTTCCTCCCCCACCCCCCACCTTCCTCCCACAACCTCCTAATCTCCAATTAAACTTTACTTTGTTTTATCTTTGTTCCCTTTCAATGCCTCGCAACTGTCACTTAAAGTTTACAAAACACATGTATATGCATTTTAACTTTATCTGCAGAATAGTCTGTTGTTAGCTGCCATAGAGTTGGCCTCCAGGCTCATGGTTACCCCGTGGACAAAGGGATCGTTGTGATCCATAAGGTTTTCCTTGGCTGATTTTTGGAGGTAGAGCTCCAGCCCTTTCTTCCTAGTCTGTCTTAGTCTGGAAGCTCTGCTGAAACCTGCTCAGCATCATAGCAACACACAAGCCTCCCCTGAGAGACTAGTCTAGCCAGTAGAAAAAGGTTAAGGTAACACTTAAGGCTTTTCTCTGGTCACAAGTGTATTTTAACATTCACCTTGCACAGGCAATCCCTCTACCTCTGTTGTTCAGTCTCTGAATGAGTCTAAGGGTAGCAATATAGGGCCAGGAAGAAACCTGTCCATTTGGTCTTAGAGTGAACAAGGCGACAGAAGACAGGACAGGCTTCGGTCCTTAAACCTCACCATGTAGACTCCTGGGCTGTCCACTTGGAGGATTAGCTCTGGTTCACCAGACCAAGAAGTCAACCAGAAGTCCACTGTTAGCTTTAGTGGACACTTGGACTCCTGATTTGTTGTTGACCCAAGTAAGAGAAGTTTCAGTGACTAAGTCTGTACTGACCATGTGATTCCTATGTAATCAGAGGGTTCCCCCTCAACAGGCCTTCCTTTGTTCTTCATACTTTTGGGTGTTTACACTTCTGACTTGAGTACTTGAAATACCATAGAATGCGTTTTATGTTCAGTGGTCTGTTGAGGAAATTCCAGCTGTTCCTGGGGCTCCTTTCAAATGAGGAAATCACATCCCATGAGGTGATCATCAAGGTAATAGTTTTGTACTTTCAGTCTGACGGCCAGTTTAGTTTGGGACGGCTGACAACTTCTCACATGAATCCGTTAAGAGGAGACGGTCCTGGAGGAGGTGTGGTTTGAAGAAGAATAGACCCTGGGGGTAAGACTGAAGTCGTAGAGCAGAGGCCTGTCCATTTGTTCTAAGGCAGCGTATCACATGGAGGAGCTGAGGTTGAATGGAGGTAGTGTGTGAGGAGGTCTGTTATTTTCAAAGCCAGTAGAGGCTGTTGTTGACTGGATATCAGAGGAGCCTTAAGGTTTTATCCGTGATTATTGCCATATGTTAAAGCTGGCTGAGTTCTGCCATTATTGCTGAGGTCTGTAGCAGTGTAGCTTCTCTGATGCCTTCTCTACTGCCAAGTTCCTTCTCAAGCAAATCATGGAAAATGGTTATCATGTGTTATGGCCCACTGAAATAATCCTGAGCGGCTTCTGGAGATAGGTCATGTCAAAATATAGAGTGATTTCAGTGTTCCAGGTTAAACTTTTTTCAAATCTGAACTGTTACCTCCAAAGTTCCCTAGGCGTCCCCACCAGGAAATGCTGCGTGTGGATCAACAGTTGAAACGCCCAGTCCGCATGTCAGTATGTGACCTGTTTCTTGATTCTTTATAGGAACTAAGAGAAATACATAACAAACAGCAGCTCCAGAAGCAAAAGTCCATAGAGGCTGAACGCCTGAAGCAGAAAGAACAAGAGCGAAAGATCCTAGAATTAGAAAAACAGAAAGAGGAAGCCCAAAGGTGAGTCTTTTGAGTGGTGTGTGTGTGAGTGTGCATGAGCAAGCAGAGGTGCAAACACAAGTGTATGTGTATATAAATCTTTGCGTGTGTAAGTACCCCCTGAAGTTTTTGTTAGCTCCCAGAGCTTTCCCTACTATGCAGATAAATGGAATTAGATGAGGAAGTTGGGATACTCGGTGTGCTCATTTGCATGCAATGACCAGAGTAGGTTTCCAGTTATGGCCCTTTAATACCAGTGGTGGTCAGAGTGCAGGGTTTGAAATCCAAGGCCCTGAGCCTGCTCTGCGTGGCTCTCTGTGGCTCTCCGGTAGGACTGGGCCACTCCAGCTTCTTTCTTCTTTTCTTCAGCTGCAAATTAAACTCAATACAAAAGGAGAAAATTTGCCACTGCTGCTTATCTACAGAGACATTTTTGTTTGAATGATTGTGTTTGTGGGTTTTTTTTAAAACTTTCTGTAGTAAATTGCAGCAATTTATTTTCGAACTTTCGGGGTGTCTGATTTTGTTATTGGACATTTGCTTTTAAAGCTTCGATTAATTTTAGACTCCTGAGAAGCAAAAGTGACCAAGTGTCTCAACGATATGCTATAAATTATAAAATCTGGTTACTGAAGTTAGACTGAAAAGATGAAGAAATAAGATACTTCAGGCAAGTCCATATTGGGCTGAGCTCCGTTAAACTGCCAAGACTCACGCGTGTTTTGTTAGGACTTAACGTAGCATGTGTGCCTGCATGCATGTATGAGCATGTGTGTAACTATTACATAGTTTTTTCTTTTAAATCAGACTATCATTCTAGTATGTATAGTATAGTAGTCTGATTTTTTTTTAATGCCAGTGGGTAACTGACTAGGGTCCCAAACCAGTTTAGAAGACCATTTTATGGTTTTCTTGGGGGTAGACTAAGGATTATTTATGACTTTGTGTGTGTTGGTTAACTCTAACTCTATCCTTTTCTTACCTCCAAAGTTTATAAAATGCTTCTATTATTCACACTATACCAAAAAAAAAAAAAAAAAAAACCCACGAACCTGCTGCTGTGGATTCTGACTCATAGTGACTCTACAGGACAGAGTAGAACTGCCCCATAGGGTTCCAAGAAGCGGCTGGTGGATTCAAACTGCCGACCTTTTGGTTAGCAGCCAGTGTCTTAACCACTGCGCCACCAGGGCCCCACACTGTGCTGCACTGAAATGTCATATTCCCACGGAGTAGAAGGAGCCCTGGTGGTGCAGTGGTTGAGAGCTCGGCTACTAACCAAAGGTGTGCGGGGGCCGTACTCTCGGGACTTCCTCCAGTCTCTGTCAGGCCAGCAAGGTCAGGTCTTTTTTTATGAGGTTGAATTTTATTCTACATCCTTCTCCAGCTCTGTCCAGGACCTTCTGTTGTGGTCCCGGTCAGAGCAGTCAGTGGTGGTAGCTGGGCACCATCTGGTTGTACTGGACTCAGTCTGGTGGAGGCCATGGTAGTTGTGGTCCATGAGTCCTTTGGACAGAGTTTTTAAATATTTTTTGTAGTTAAATACCAGTTTTAAAGTTGAGGAGTGTTCGTTATTTTTATAGTCACCTTATAAAATCCATCAGAAATTTTCTCTGTGTTTTTCTACATCACGTGCCTTGTCTCACTCCGGTTTGGAGCCCCCAGAGCGTGTCTCATTCGGTCAGATCGCTCTGTCTGAAGAGCAGTGTCCCCTTGATGCTGAATGTCCCATTGACTTGTGAGAAGAGACAAAGTTGTGTTGAATTGGAATGTCTTCGTTGCTGTAATCGAGCGTTTCTGTTGGCAGACGAGCTCAGGAAAGGGGCAAGCAGCGGCTGGAGCCCATGCAGCGGGAGGACGAGCACCAGCGGCCGAGGAAACTCCATGATGAAGAGAGACTGAAGAGGGACGAGTGTGTCAAAAAGAAGGACATGGAGGACAAAGGCAGACCAGAGGTGCAGGACAAGCTGACTCGGCTGTTCCTTCAGCACCCAGAGCCGGCGAAGGCAGCTGTCCAAGCACCCTGGTCCACCGCAGGTAACGGAGGCAAGAACAGATCTAGGAACTGAGTCATCTTCTTGCCCAGAACCCTTGAGAAACTTCCATATCTTATCAGACCCCATCTTAGCTAACCAGTAGACGCGAAAAGGCCAGTCCCTGTGTCGTGGCAGTGCGGCTGGTCTCCTCAGAGCTCTTTGTTCTCAAGCACCATTAACCAGCCAGTTGCCATCAAGTCGACTCCGGCTCACGGCGACCCCATGTGTGTTCAGAGAACTGTGCTCCATAGGATTTTCAATGGCTGTGACTTTTCAGAAGTAAATCACCAGGCCTTTCTTCCAAGGCACCTCTGGGTGGATTCCAACCACCAGCCTTTTGGTACTCAGGGGCTTCTCTGGTGTCTGGTAATTCTGCATGGCCTGTGTCACACCAGCAGCCAGAAGTCCGTACGGAGTTAACAGAATGGCGTGAAGCCCATCACTGAGCCTCAGGCACACACCTGTACACCAAATGGAGGCGTGAGCTTTCCTGCAAAAAGAGCCTTCAGCTTCTCTGGTGTGGTGTTTTCCCTGGGAATTGCCGAGCTGTCCCAGCAGCAGGGAGTGCCTGCGCTCATGTGTCGTGCAGTCTCCTCTGCATTACGCTGTCTTTACGTCTTTTGAAAAGAGCGGCTTTGTTTGCCCTTTGACCATAATTTACCTCTTTAAAAAACTGATAAACGAAAGATATCTAATCTGAAATAGCTAGAGAAAGTTATATAATATTGGATGCAGGCTGTAGTGAATGTTTGAAATGTGGCTCTGCAGTACTGTACAGCTTTGCAAATAATACTCAGCCGAAGAAAGTGATTGTTTTTTCCTCTGAATGGTAAAGTACGATGGTATATATACAGAAAAAAAAAAGAAACCCACTTTCGAGCGACTCCATGCGGGTTTGTACGGTGCCTGTCTGCGCGGTGGGCGGGGGTTGGAGTGAGGGACAGAGCTGGATCAGGCTCCTTCTGCCTTAGTGTGCATGCAGCCTGGAGGCCAAAGCTGACAAGTCTTACATCCACACGGTAGCAGCCCTGACCTAGGAGGGTAAATACATTTTTTGGTATTTTTTTGAACTGAAAATCATTTCACTCTTACTTAATCTTAGGCAATTAATTTAAGTCCCTTGTGCTTCCTCCTGGTGTAAAATGAGGATTTTTTTCTCCCTTTCAGTCAATGGGAAATTTTGCTTATGCACGTGAAGACCCATGGAGATAACGCGTCCACCTCCCTGCCTCTCAGAGAAGATAAATGTGTCTGAATGCTGCGGCTGTTGGGTGTAGTGGCTCAGGGAGCCGTTACGAGTTGTTGTTGACCAGAACCCAGAATAGCCTCTGCTTGCATGCATTTTTAAAAATTTTGTTTCATTTAAAATCCCAATTCTTTTTATCCTGAGTCCTTAGGCTTTTTTTGTCCCCCCTAAGAAATGCAGAGGAATACTCATTTCACCAGGAATTATTAGTGATAACCATTCTTGGTGAGATTAACACTTATGTCATTTCCATGGTTTTTTAATAAGTTGTGCTTTTTTGCTCCTTTCCAAATGAGCTTCCTCCTTGGCTGATTCAGACTTTGAATCACTTCCCAACTGCTGGATTGTGCCCGATGCGTGGGTGGGAGGAGGGTTTGGTCCACACCAGGAGGCAGAGTGAGGGGACCTGTGGGTAGCCTGGTGCGCACACAGGGTCACCTGACCTTTGTCCTGGAGAGTCAGCTAATGACCTCTCAGGTGGGCTGAGTGCTGACGTCAGATTCGGCTGTCCTGTGACATTCCGTGTTTCAGAAATTCCTAGCTCAGGTGTGAAGGCGGGCAGCAGAGGACATGTGGTTACGTGAATTGTCGTGCCTTTCTGTTCCGTGTAATGTATGATTTTTTTGCCCTCCCCCCATCTTCTGTAAACAGAAAAAGGCCCGCTTACAATTTCCGCCCAGGAGAACGTGAAAGTGGTGTATTACCGAGCCTTATACCCCTTTGAATCCAGAAGCCATGATGAAATCACCATTCAGCCGGGGGACATAGTCATGGTAAGACAGACGCCAGCGGGAGAGTGATTTCTGTTGGTGATTATCGCCTGTCCTCTTTCTGTGCTGTGTTGGACAGTTTTTTGCAAGTATGGAATCCAGTAATCTGGCATCGGGTTAGGGATGTATAGGCTCATCTGCCTCCTTTCTCTTAGAATGAAAGATGACATTCTGAAAACTTACCCTAACATCATCTTAAAATAATGTTACTAAATAAAAGGTGTTCTTATCACAGCCTTAGCATAATTTTTTTTAAATCTATGAATGTCTGATAATTTCAGAGTTGAGGTTAGTACTTACACACTGTGAGTAATCCGTAAGAAATAGTTTTAAGCACAAAATATCATCATTCTCACAATTGCCAATTATAACTTTTTATCTTTGGATGACAGCATCTTTTCCCCTTTTAATTCTGTGAACTGTCTGAAAAGTGATAAATTAAGTACAGTGACTTTGCTTTCCTACTGCATACACGATTAACAGATGAAAATTTCAGAATTTTGTTTTGTCATAGTTTTTTAATTCTAATAATAATTAAGTATAATCTTAAGATTGCAGTTGACTGCTAACTATAGTAACCCGTCCTAAGAAAGAAGTAAAGCGATGTGGTTGACCTAGATCATTTTCTAAAGGAAAACAGTAGCTCCTTGATCTAGTTATTTCTTTAAGAATAAAATTCTTAGAAGTGGTTAGATTTTCTTTGCATTGATACTAGCTTTTTTTTTTCTTTTTAAGATGAGACCCATTCAGAATTTTAAAAGAACAGCTGAAGTTAAAAATTGAAACACGTGTTTCTCATACTGGGACCACGTGTCTCACCCAGGTGCCCGCCTGGTGTGTGTGCATCACACCTCCGTGAGGAGAGGGCGCTCTTCGGTGAGCGGAGTAGAAGGAACAGTGTGTTTGGTCCCCGGAGGGATCAACGCCTTCTCCCTTTATTTTCTGATAGCTGCTTTCTCTCTAATCACTATGGGTTGGAAATAAGGGAGACAAGCCCAAAGTTCCAAAATCTTTACAACTCACAGTCACCTCAACAATAATGAAAACTCCTCAGATGCTCCCCACGCCTTTAGTCAGCGAATGGCTGCTGAGTGCTGGCTCGCTGGTTCTTTACCGCCGGAGTTGTGCAGGACTCGTGAGTCGGGGTGCACCCTCTGTCCACGTGAACCTAGCAGTGATAGTTTGTAAGCTTCCTCCTTACCTCACCATCTCTCAGTTCCTCCTCTGTTTTCTTCTGCTCCGAGTCTACTTTACTCGTATTGCTTCGTATTTGAAATGTTGTGTCTTTTAAAGCAAATGAATTGTGGAATGTACGAATACCCTGCAATAACAGGAATCTAAAAACTGAAAATACAGTGTGGCTTTGGATAGGGTCTCATTCATTACAAAGTTTTTTTTTTTACATTGTAAAAAAAAAAAAGCCTGATATTTTCACAGCTGGATCTTGTTGCAGCGCAAGGTGCAGAAAAGTAAGGCCGTCGCGTCTTTATGAGGAAATGTGTACGATCAGGAAGTGCTACAGATGAACTATATCCTCATGAAAAAATGTTGCTATTTTTCAAGGGAGCATATTTGGGGCCGCTTCTATGATCCTTATCCTGTTTTGGCGATCTTTCCTGTAGTTGGCTTAACCAGCAGCTTGGTTAGATGAATAGAGTTTAGATATTCTGGTAAGAATAAAATGTCATTAAACATGTATTTTGCCTTGCTTTCAAACCTTTGCTTTCCTGGTGGAGGTTAAAGGGGAATGGGTAAGTGCTCTGTGGCTGTCAGGAAGTCTGCATCTTATTCCATGTTCTGTTCTTTTAGATCGCCTGAATTCTGTGTAAGCACGCATACCTTTGGTTGGTGTTGAGTCTGTGTAGTAAGTTGTGCTTTAAAAAAACGGTGTAAATGCTCTGAGTTTGTGTATCTGGTTTTTGTTTTCTAGATTCCATTTTTAATGCGGCCTTGAAGACTCTGCATTTAGCAAGTTATTAGGTCAAGTCTCCATCTCAGGCCATGGACAAAACCAAGTTCCAAGTAGATTAAACTTAAAAGCTAAAATGCTAAAAATATTAAAAGAAAAAAAAAGGAGAAGTTTGGAATAATTTTGTGGCTAAGAAAGGCCTTTCTAAGCCACAAAAAAATAGAAGACACAAAAGACAAAGGTGGACAGAGTTGACAATATAAAAATTGGAATTTCTATATTGCAAAATATGAAAGGTTATGGCCTTACTACATAAAGAGCTCCAACACATTAATAAGAAAAAGAGCCACAAACCTTGGAAATTGGTAGAGGATATGAAGAGACATTCACAGGTGAAGAAAAGTTAATGATTTTTAAAAATATGTGAGAAGATGCTTATCTTCCATGGTGATCAGGAAAATGCAACTTAAAACAACAAGGTGGCATTTTTCTTCATCTGTCAAATGAGCAAGTTTAAAAGTTTCATAATACCCAGCTTTGTCAAGAGTATGAGAAAAGGGAGGAACATATATGCTATCAGCAGAGTTGTATAAATTGGTTAAACCATTTGGAAGGCAATTTGGCAATACCTGTTAAAATTTAAAACTCCCATTCCTCATGACCCAGAAATTCTGCTTTTCCCTCTCCCATAGGCTGTTTCTTGGTATATGCACAAATATATGTGTCCGTGCGTGTTCACTGCAGGGTTGTTGGTAAAAGCAGAAAAGGAAACAGCCCAAATGTCCATCAGTAAAAGGATGGTTCACTGAATTATGTTTAGCCACAATAAATACAATGAGATATTAAAATATTATAGAGATCTACATATACAAATAAGCTGTCCAGTGAAAAAGCAGAAACAGTATGTAGAGTGTAATTTGCATTTTTGTTTAAAACTGCATGTGTGTATATGTGGGTGTTTGTATATGCATAGTTAACAGTCTTGAAATACATGCATCATATTGTTGGTAGTGGTTACCACTGGACAGTAAAGAAGGGCTTTTGTGTTTGATTTTATACACTTCTGCATTATTTTCTTACTTACAAATGTACTACATTTCTAACTTTTAAAAAACACTTTAAAAAAAAAAAAAAACTGACTTCAGAGACAAGTGTAGCAGAGAATATTACCAGCGCTGGAATGACGTTTACTTTACCTCAGACATCCCAAATACGTAATGAAGTATGCCATGTACCATTAGGTGTAATTTATTGTTTTCCTGGAGGAACAACAGCCTCTTCATTTTGCACAAAATGCAACACGACACTTCAAATCCATTCAGCGGTATTTGTGAGGATATAAATCAACGCAAAAAATGGAAATTGACATGTAGTAGCAACAGTTTTTTTTTTCATTTCATGAAGTTCGCAGTTAAAGGAACAGACGTGAGATCAGGTGATAGAATACCACTCTCCTCGGGTCAAGCACCAAGGGTTCACTTTTACTTTTGTGGACACAGCAATCGTCAGAATCTCAGATTTCTCAAACTTCTTTGAAAAGTAACTCACGATACATGTTAGGTTTCACAAATCTAAAAAAAAGATTTCCTTTTTAATACAGGAAGTCTTGGGGAGGGGCTTTAAAGAAAGATTTTCATGAAATTTGATTATCAGCCCACTTTTCTCCAAAAATATTTTTTCATGGTTCATGAAAATTTGATGTGATACTTTGTACGTAGCCCTGTTCTAAACGTTGATGATCCCAAAAAAATACAAGGTAATATCTGCCGTGTTGTTGTTGTTGGATGCCATTGAGTTGCTTCTGACTCATAGCAACCTCCTGCGACAGAGTAGAGCTGCCCCATAGGTTTTCTTGATTGTAATCTTTTGGGAAGCAGTTGGGCGCTTAACCATTTGCACCACTAAGACTTCTGTGCCTGCCATTCATATGTTTAAAATCTTTTTAGAAAAGCAGGAAGAAACACAAAAAGCGAGTGTGTGATGAAGTTTTCCATGAATGCTCCCTGTAAGTGCTAGGCATTTGAAAGAGAGAAGAAACCAGTGTGAGCTGATGTGTTCAGGAAAAGACTTCTTAGTGGAAGCTTCTTGGTGAGTTTGACCTTGACAGTTAAGTCTTAGAAATTTTGGAATAGGTGGCCTCTCTTCTGATCGAGGAGTCCCTATACTTGAAGGGTGAATAAATCAGATGTGACTTCTGTAATGTATTGGGATAGTATTAGGAATTAAAAGGCTTCAGCTGACTGCTGTTTTGTTGAGGTTTATCCTAAGAACACAGGCTGGAAGACATTTTCAGAGATCATCTAACTCAGTGGTTCCAAAATGCTGGTCCTTGGACATAGCTGAGTACATCAGAATTACTTAGAGAGTTTAAAAAAACAAACTAACATTCCAGGGCTCACCCCCAGAGATTCTGAGAATGTTCAATCCATATACAGTCTTCAAAATCCAGCGCAGGTGGTTCTGTTAGGGAGTCATTTTCAGGAACCACTGATCTAACCTAATCTCTTTTTCCTGTCAGGACTAATCCTAAATCCTATCTGGAAAATACCCTCTTATTAATTTCCAAGGAAGAAGAAGGGACTTGTTTACCATTTATCAGCCATCAACCAGTCAATTCATTCTGGAAATTTTTGTTTTCTAACTTAGTGTTACTCTTATAACAATTTGAACTCGTTTCCTTCCTTCCTTGTTCTTTTGGTGGAGAAATGGTCCGTTTAGGAGTATTAGGGGAAACTTTCCATTTTGAGCTAGCAAAAACGTGAACCATGTTCTGCCACCTGCAGCCCTCAGCACATCCAGGCAGCCGCTACCTAGCAAAGACGGCAGACATTAGACATACAAACGTTGAGAAAAACGGCGCATGTAAAGCAACTTAGTGATTGTTACTGGGCTTTAGCTAAACGTACTATCTGCGTTTGACCCTTGCGTCAATACCCTACCAAGTGCAGAGTATCATTACTAATTAATTAATTATAGTTACTAACATTTTGTAGACTAGCTCTGTAACATCATGCTTGGTAAAGTAGAGGTTCAGCAAAAAAGAGGAAGACCCTCAGTGAGATGGATTGACACAGTGGCTGCAACAGTGGGCTGAAGCGTAACAACCGTTGTGAGGATGGCGCAGGACCGGGCAGTGTTTCGTTCTGTTGTACACGGGGTCGCTGTGAGTCGGAACCGACTCGACAGCACCCAACAACAACCACCACTCTGGAACATACTCCCAGATATGTAAGCAATATCTGGGGTTTGTTCTTCTCACTTTGATGGTGTTCCGCGAGAATGACCTCATGCTTTGGGGTGTTGCTGTGGGCCTGGTTAAATGAAATTGCATTGCTTTAAGATGATCTCATTACTATTAAAATCCCCGACTTACAGCCACCAGCATATGAATCGACTTTATGTAAAAGTCGACATTACAGTCAGCCACTTCTATAGAAGTCTGCCTAACTTTTCTTGGTATGTCATAAGCTCGTGTAATATTTTTCCACAGCTGGATTGGCAATTTGGATAGTTTCCCAAATTCAGGAAGAAATATTTTTTCATTTTCATGTTGATCTTTGGTGCTTTTTCTGAGTGGTTAGTATAATTTAGATCTCAAGAGTGGGTTTTTATTATATCTTCCTTAAAATTAAATTTTAATTATCCACTAAAATTAATGGATTTATATAAGAATAAATCAAACTGATTGAGACTAAAGTTTGGCCAAGTTGATGGGTGAATTTCCTCCGTTAACAGTGAAATACTGAACTCACTTGCCCTGAGGGATGGGAGGGACTCTTGCTTGCAGAGAGAAGAGGCTGACCTGGCGCTCTCCCCCCGTCCTGAGTGTACAATCACACTCCAGTGGTGGGGCTCCTTTCTGTCCTATCTGGGTGACAGGACTGGGTGTGGTCAGTTAACTAGGGTGTGAGCTAGACCTGCCCACGGGGTGGAGCATTTCCTCAGGGCTTCAGATCTGCTTCTACTGTCTCTAAAGGATATGATTAAATAACTTAATTATGCAGGATATAATTAAATAAAAGAGCTGGGAATCAAGGAGGCCCACCTCAGGCAGGCCAGTCGGAGCCCCAGACAGACAGTGGTCAGGGATTGAACTCCACCCCCTAGAGGGTTACTGGCAAGGAGACAGACCCAGTGAGATGAGATTCCAGGCATGTTCCTGGAGCAGATTGTTATCTACATGAGGGGGAAGTGGAGGGCAGGGTTTCAGGGCAGGGCCAAAGCCCAGCTAAGGAAACTGCAGCAGAGTCAGAGCTGGACAGCAGGAGAGGTGGCTTTTAAAAATCTGCCATTAAATCCTTCTCCTATACTAGGCAATGTTCGAAATACAATCAGTCCTCACAACAACCATGGTACAATGGGTACTCTGATTACCCCCATGTTACAGATGAGGAAAGTGAGGCACCAAGAGATTAGACTTGTCCAAAGTCGACAGTTAAGTTGTGGAATCAGTATTTAGATGGAAGCAGCGTAACTGCAGAGCCCTGCATCCATCGTTACACCTGGCGGTCTTGGGGCCGTGTTGTGGTGGGTTTGGCTCACGTTTCTCACTGACTCCTGCCTGGTGGTGTCCTTGGTCCTGGAGTAGAAGTGAGGGTGGTAGGACTTGGCTGATGAACTTGAGAAGTCAGGGAGGCTGCTGTGTGACCTGGCGTAGAAATAGCTGTTTCCAGTATGGAGCAGCTGCAAGGTTGCAATGCGTCCACCAGTATATACAAACGAGGAAGGAAGGGCATATAGCCATTTGGTGTTTAGCATAAAATAAGATCCAAGTGGAAAAAATCATCTTAAGTTTTCACCTGGAGAAACAGCTGGGGCTATGCAGAAGAAGGACAGTAAAAAGAAAACAGTGTGGGAGACTTGAATGAAAGCAGCTCACGTGTTCACATCTGATAGACGTGTGAACAAGCAGAACGCAACTGCAAAGCCAAAAGCAGAACCTTTGGAAGTATTAGTGCACCTTATCTGAGGGAACTCCTTGGTGGTTTGGAGAATTCTCAGCTGTAGGAGCCCTGGTGGCGCAGTGGTGAAGAGCTCAACTGCTAATCAAAAGGTCAGCTGTTCAAATCTACCAGCCGCTCCTTGCAAACCTTGTTGGGCGGTTCTCCTCTGTCTTATAGGGTCGCTATGACTTTTATCCTTGACAATAAAGGTTTCCTAAGATGGAACGGAAACCCTGGTGGCGTAGTGGTTGAGAGCTACAGCTGCTAACCAAAAGGTCGGCAGTTCAAATCCACCAGGCACTCCTTGGAAACCCAACGGGGCAGTTCTCTTCAGTCCCATAGGGTCGCTATGAGTTGGAATCGACTCAGCGGCAATGGGTTGGGTTTTGATGGTTAAGATGGAACAGCAAACAAATGTCCCGTGCTTACTGAATATTTTGTAAATACCATGTAGTATTAACTAGTAAGCCATGAATTCTACTACTCTCTCCACCCCTACCCCAAATATTTTTTTAAATTCAAATAAGATAATGAAGATTATGTCCTATTACTCTGCACTGAGTGCAGACAGACATTTGGTTTAATAGTCCTCCCCCCCTTTTTCTTTGAAACTGAGTATTTGAATGGATTAGAAAACTGGTATTTTGCCGATTTTTTCAGTAGCATTGTTGTGCAAGACCCGAACACCCACTTCTGGGCTTTCTCAGCAGCAGCATTAACATCCAGTGAGGTGTTCCATGTCTTATCTCCTTAGGCAGCGTATGCAGGGCTGAGAATAAGAGAGTCCCTGACAGACTGTTATCTGAATTTACAGCAATGAACATAGTTTTCTAAAAGTGAATGTAATTGGACTCAAACTCTTTCCGCTGTTGCTCGTAAAATAGTGGGGCAGCTTGTAAAGTTGGAATTAAAACAAAATGCAAACATTAGAAGCACTTGGCGTAATAAGTAGCCTCTGAAAATCTGAAACAGCAGAGTCCTATGTTCTCGTGTACTTTTGGGATATTAGAGTCAAATTCATGTGAAGGATTATAGGGCCTTAATAAAGTCGATTGTTGTGTAAATCACTCCCTTGATGTTCTCCTCATGTATCTGTGGGATTTTTAAATGACTGAACACAGTTCCGTCTCCCTTGGAAACCATCCAAGCCTGTGTTTTTAACGTCCTTGTCTCTGTGCTGAATAAATGTTACTTAGTTGTTATTTAGATGACTAAATTTATTTTTATTGCACCCTTTGCTTTCAACTTTAAATAATAAATGCAAGTCAAAAAAATTTTTTTAAAATAATTATTTGACTTCTTGAGTGATGAAGCCTGTCAGATTACTTTCCAGTTCAAAGTAGCTCTAAAAATTCACGCTGTGTGCCTTAGGTCTTCCAGCACTTTGTCCTAAGTGCCGTCATTAGAAAAAGAAAAGGCTAAAAAAGTATAAAAAGTGCGAACTTGCGTTCTAGTACTCACTGTTTTTTCAGTTAATGTTTAGAGACCGTTTATCCAGACACTTGGAATAAAAGGAAGAAGTCTCCACGTTGCGGGTCAGTGTGAGAGGGTCAGAGGCCGAGGGCTCTGCTCCGGAAGGTGTTTGGTGTATTTGGTGGATTTCTTTCCACTTAACGTCAAGTGTGGTGACTTTTCTGCAGGTGGACGAGAGCCAAACGGGAGAGCCTGGATGGCTCGGAGGAGAGCTCAAAGGGAAGACGGGATGGTTCCCCGCAAACTACGCAGAGAAAATCTCAGAAAACGAGGTTCCCGCCCCAGCCAAACCAGCCACCGGCCCAGCATCCGCCCCTGCGCCCAAACTGGCGTTGCGAGAGACCCCCGCCCCCTTTGCAGGGCCCGCCTCTGAGCCCTCCACGACCCCCAACAACTGGGCCGACTTCAGTTCCACGTACGTGTAGCCGTGCTGTTTCCGATCCTTTCCGAAATCCCAGCTTAGTAATCTTTGTCTTTTTTAATCTTTCTGTTGGTCTTGTGCTGTCCCGCTTAAGTGAAGGAGCTGGCTTGTTTTCATTACGGCTTTATATTCTCTGAACCGGCTTTAGCTGCATCATTGCCCGAAAAGTGACTTAGCCAGGTACAGCATAAAGCCTATTATCTTGTTCAGTTAGATAATTTGTCTGTATCTTTCATTCTTGTGGAAGAAATGGAGGAATAGAGTTCCCTAATAATCTGTTTTGACACCCATGTCAGCCAACAAACGTTCAAAGGCATTTCCTGCATGTAAATAGCGTATTTTTGGCTGGGTTTCAGAAACTGAATTCAGTCATGTGGTTTTGAGTAAGATAGGAAGCCGTTTCCTTTATAATCTTTCCACTGACATTAACGCGTACAGATGAGCAGCAGCGTGAAGAAGAGAGTCAGGCTCTTGGTCGCTGTCCTTCCCGTGTCCTTGGTCATCTGGAAGTGGCATTAAAAAGCAGCGTGTGGGCAGGGCTTTGACATGAGGGCTGAGTGCCCACCATGAGACCCCCTGTCCACGCTGCGGTTATAGGGCTATGATTTAGACATCCGGTTGTCTGAAAACATTTTATTTATTTAAATTGTGCTTTAAATGAAAGTTTACAATTCAAGTTAGTCTCTCATACAGAAATGTATACACACATTGTTATATGACCCTGGTTGCTCTCCCCATACTGTGACATCACATTCCTCCTTTCCACCTCTGATTTCCCGTGTCCATTGAACCAGCTCCTGACCCTCTCTGCCTTCTCATCTCACCTCCAGACAGAAGCTGCCCACTTAGTCTCATGTATCTGCTTGCACCAAGGAGCACTCTCTTCATGAGTATCATTTTATGTCCCACAGTCTAGTCCAATCTTTGTCTGAAGAGTTGGCCTCTGGAGTTGTTTCAGTTCTGGGCTAACAGAGAGTCCAGGGGCCATGTCTTCTGGGGTCCCTGTAGTCTCAGTCAAACCATTAAGTCTGGCCTTTTTACTAGAATTTGAGTTCTGCACCCCACTTTGAAAACATTTCATACTAGCATGCAAGTGAAAGTAATTTGAATAAGTATTTTTAAAAAATGTTTTCAAGTCTCATCACTTTTCAGAAGAAACACATTGGAGGCAAGGAGTCAGGATGTAGAGCAGGAGGAGGAGGAGATGGAGCCGACACAGGGGAAACGAGGCTGCTGACCAAGGGCAGGAGGAAGAGGAGGGAAGGGTGTGAGGAACAGCAAGGCGTTCCTACTTGTCATTTCACGTAAAAGGTGGTGGGTGCTAACGAAGGTCCTGCTTATCCAATCTCTGCTTTCAAAAAATGGCCTTTTAGATCATGGAAGCCCCACAGACACATCCAAACTCCCTGAGCAACTGAATTGCTGGGCGGAGGGCTGTGGGAACCATGGTCTCAGGGAACATCTAGCTCAATTGGCATGACACAGCTTATAAAGACAATGCTCTACATTCTACCTTGGTGAGTAGTGTC
>NW_004444113.1:2991944-3011110 GCF_000243295.1 Trichechus manatus latirostris
GAGAAACTATTTGTTCTGTAACCCTTCAGCTGAAGTACAATTTAAAAAAAAAAAAAACCTTTTAAAACCAGGACTTCCAAGTTGAAACTCGTCTCTTGATGCCGTTTAAAAGGTTTGACTTTTTGAGCCACAGCTGAGGCTAACGTAGAAGACAAACGCTGCGGGTCACATCGGTGCGGCCCCTTCCGCGATGACCGCACGGTGCGCAGCTCTCCCGAGTACATTATGGGCGTCCTGTTTCCACACCAAAAATCAGGATGTGTGATTCTGATTTTCGAATTAGTTATATGTCCTATAACCCCTTGCCAGCGAGTCCATTCCTGACTGCTGGTGACCCCATGTGTTACAGACTGGAACTGCTCAGGGTTTTCTTAGCTGCAGATCGCCAGGCCTTTCTTCCGAGTCGCTGGATGGGTTTGAATCTCCAGCCTGTAGGTTAGCAGCTGATGGCAAACAGCTTGTACCGCCCAGGCTCCTGTATGTCTCATAAAGATGTAAAAAGTAAATTGCATGTAGACCTGCACTCATGCAGACCTTTTCATTTAAAATGATAAAATTACAGAATTGGAGCTGACCCTGAGGTCCTGGGCAGCTGGTTGCTGTAAGGACCCCGCTTGTTGTCAGCAGGGGTCCAGGCATACGACAGGTGTTTACTGTGAGGTCAAAGGGACGGGGAGATGGTGTTGAGAAGCTCCCGCTGCCCAAGCCCACACGTGTTAAAGGCGGTACGTCACTTCCTTTCCCTCATTTAGTTATTGCTGTTACAGCTGATGGTAGCGAGCCTGTGTGGCTGTTTCTCTGGTGCTTTAGAGTTACAAAGTACGACGAAACATGTGAGGGCCGGAACTCCATGGGACTGCCTTGTTTTTCCAGGTCTTGCAAGTTTTCTGCCTTGGACAGTCTCACCACGTTTCTGTCGCTTGTTTTATTTGTTTGCTTATTTTTAGTAATATTTTATTGTGTTTTAGTGAAAGTTTACATAGCAAATTCAGTTTCCACTTCACAGTGTTTATACACGTTGTTCGTGACATTGGTTACAGTTTCCACAATGTGTCAGCTTTCTCATTATTTCCATTCTGTTCGTTCTGTTTCCATTGATCTAGCTTCCCTGCCCCTCCTTGCCTTCTCTCCTTTACTTTTGGGTAAATGTTGACCGTTTGATCTAATATAGTGAATTATTTAAGGGAGAACATTACTCACGGGTAATATTGTTTATTTTATACACCAATCTGTTATTTGGCTGAAAGGTGACCTAGAGAAATATCTTCAGTTCCAAATTCAAAGGGTAGCTTAGGGCGATAGTCTCAGGGGTCCCTCTGGTATCCATTGGTCCAGTAGGTCTGGCCCTTTTTAGGAACTTGAGTTTTGTTCTACATTTTTCTCCCCTTCTGTCCGGGACTTTCTGTTGTGTCCCTGCTCAGAACAGTCAGTACTGCCTAGTTCTTCTGGTCTCAGGTTGGAAGAGGCTGTGGGTCATGGGGGCTGTTAGTCCTGGGGACTAGTTTCTTCTTTGAGGCTTTGATTTCCTTCATTCTCTTTTGCACCCTACGAATAGAGACCAATAGTTGTATCTTGGGTGGCTGTCTGTCACTTGTTTCAGTGGAAAATATTGGACGTTTCCTTCTTGGACAGGTTTCTGCCTTACACAGGTTCCAGCTTTCACAGGTTTTGCTGTATTGTCCTGTCTGGTATTTCATGCGACCCTCACAACTAACAACAGTGGCAGAGTATTGTTCTCATTTGATCAGCGGGGAAACCAAGGCTCGGAGAAACTCTGCCGGCTTCCGCGGTTCATGGCTCATGGTGACACGCAGACTCCGACCTGTCCTCTTCCTCTGCTTTGTCCTTTCACTCGAGAAAGCCACACAGATGTCACGGATGGTGTTACGGGGGCTGATAGCTTGCTGTGGGTGAGAAGCTGTTTCCTAGCAGGTCCTGCTGTTTATGGCGCTGTGCTTTGCTTCCCAGGTGGCCCACCAGCACGAGCGAGAAGCCAGAAACGGATAACTGGGACGCATGGGCAGCCCAGCCCTCGCTCACCGTCCCGAGCACCGGCCAGTTAAGGCAGAGGTCGGCCTTTACTCCGGCCACGGCCACGGGCTCCTCTCCGTCTCCTGTGTTAGGCCAGGTAACAGCTGTCACTGGGGTGGGAAGGGCTTAGCATGCTAACGTGCCGGACAGCGAGGGCCCGCGCGCCGGGGGCCAACCACAAGCTACCGCTGCTGTTACTGTGACTGTCAGAGCAGCTCTGTGCACGGATACTCGGCTTCCTTAATGACGGATGTGGACACCGAGGCTTAGCAAGGCTGAACCATTGCCCACGGTCACATAATTAGTAAGTGACAGAGCTGGGGTTCAGCCCCGGCTGGGTGGTTAGGTCACATCCGCATGAAAAGATTGTCAAGGCCAGCACAGGTGAGGCCTCTCTGGGGGAGAGATGCTGAAGTCCCAGTGAGGGCACAGCTGACATGGCTGGCTCTGGGGTCCCTTCCTGGAGGAGAAGTGAGTGACGGGCTGGGGATTCAGCAGTTCAGGAGGGTTTGGGGATCTGCGGCCAGGCGAGCTGAGGTTCGCTGCGAGGGTGAGAGGGGGAGGACTGAGGCCCCTGGGGGTGTTTGAATTCAGAGAAAGTTCTGAGAGAGGCAAAGGGGTGCTCAGCTGAGCTGGAAGGAAACGGGGCGCCGTGGGTTTAAGGTGAGAAGTGCAAAGATGGGGATTTAGAGGTTATCGACATGGATGCAGAAACTGTTTGACCCATTGTAAATTCTCCATTCATCCAACATGATCATAGTTAAAAATCAGCATGAAATAACTCCCAGAGACAAGTACAGATTGCTTTTGAATGAATTGATTTCGGGCATTGTCCTTTGTTCCTTTCCGTTTACATATATATCTGAAAGTTGACACTGTTTTATTTTTTAGTAATGGTTTTATGCAACAGTTGTGTTTTTTTTTTGAAAAAAAAAGATAATAAATGCCTCCCTGCCTTTCCAGCCTCAGCTCCTCCTCCACCTCTCCATGACGCCAGGCCACACGCACCCCCAGATTATGGTCCTCCTCCACCCCTCCATCACGCCAGGCCGCACACACCCCCGGACTGTGGTCCTCCTCCACACCCCCATGACGCCAGGCCGCTCACACCCCCGGACTGTGGTCCTTCTCCACCTCTCCATGACGCCAGGCCACATGCACCCCCAGATTATGGTCCTCCTCCACCCCTCCACCACGCCAGGCCGCACACACCCCCGGACTGTGGTCCTTCTCCACACTCCCACCCGGACTGTGGTCCTCCTCCACACCCCCATGACACCAGGCCGCTCACACCCCCGGACTGTGGTCCTCCTCCACACCCCCATGACGCCAGGCTGCTCACACCCCCGAGTTGTGGTCCTTCTCCACCTCTCCAGGACACCAGGCCACACGCACCCCTGAATTGTGGTCCTCTTCCACCTCTCCACCATGCCAGGCCGCTCACACCCCCGAGTTGTGGTCCTCTTCCACCTCTCCACGACGCCAGGCCACACGCACCCCTGGGTTGCACCCCTCTTCCTGGACCCTCTGCGGCATGCCGTCTCAAAGCCTTTGCCCGTGCTGTGCCCTCAGCCTGCAGTGCCCCACCTCCGAAGCCCTAGCTGTCAAAGCCCTTCTGGTCCTGCAGGGCCCACCTCAAACGCTGCCTCCTCTGTGACGTTTTCCCTGCCGCTTCCCAGCAGAAGTCACCCCCTTTCCTCTCCGCTCCCACGGTGACTGGGTGGAGCCTCTTTTTAGCGTATTTTATCCTGCCGGTGGCACAAGTAGTTGTTTTATCTGTTTCTCCCCCAGTGACTGTGAGTTCCTCGCTAATAATGTTCCCGTCCGTTCTACAGTGCTTTATAGAGTCCCTGGGTGGTGCAACAGTTAACACACTCAGCAGCTAACCAAAAGGCTGGAGGTTTGAGCCCACACAGAGTTGCTTGGGAAGAAAGGCCTGGTGGTCTACTTTCAAAAAAGCAGCCATTGGAAACCCCGTGGAGCCCAGTTCTACTCTGACACCCATGGGGTCACCATGGTCGGGGTCGACTTGACGACAACTGGTTTTTATGGTTAATAAAGCGACTTAACTGAATTAATCAGGGGAGGCAGAGTGGGTGCATGTCATTCACTGTAACCGTAGTGCCTTTCATATGGTGGAGAATAAACGATAATTAAACTGCAAGATCCCAGGATGAGTGTCTTCTAGCCACTCCTTACAGTGAGTGCATGTTAACCAAATCCCTGTTTCTCTAAGTGAGCACAGTCCGACACAGAGCATATGTCCCTGTGTCCTGGATCTGAGCTGTGATGTCAGTTAATTACCCTGGGAGGTTTCATCCCATTTCCACTTCCGTGTTAACCCTCCAGGTCAGACTGGAAATGGGGAAGCGCCCGGACAGCTTGAGAATGAAAAAAGAACCGGAGCACACAGGTTGCGTGGCCAGGTGCAGCGGGTCCCCAGGGGCTCCTGGCTTGTTTAAACAGAGGGCTCGAGGTGGCCAGACCTGGCGGCACAGTGCTAACCACAAGGTCGGCAGTTCGAGTCCACCAGCTTCTCTTTGGAAACCCTATGGGGCAGTTCTACTCTGCTAGGTTTGCTAGGAGTCGCAATTGACAGCAGTGAGTTCGGTGGCCAGGCACTGGCCCTGTGAGTGGGCCGGCAGGTTTCCATCTCACCTTAGGAAGTAAACAATCACTGAGAAAAGAGAGAAGCATCTAGCACTCGTGCTCTGCTGCAGCGGTGGTGCTCGGTGGCTGTGTGCATGCTCATGCGTGCCGATCGGAGAGATGTCAACATCTACCTTCGGTTGTAACAAACAGTAATGTAATGAGGACTCCTTTATGTTATTTCCCACAAGGGTGAAAAGGTGGAGGGGCTGCAGGCACAAGCGCTGTATCCTTGGAGAGCCAAAAAAGACAACCATTTAAATTTTAACAAAAACGACGTCATCACTGTCCTGGAACAGCAAGACATGTGGTGGTTTGGAGAAGTCCAAGGCCAGAAGGGCTGGTTCCCCAAGTCATACGTGAAGCTCATTTCGGGGCCCGTCAGGAGATCCACAAGGTATTTGTGTGTTCATCTGCTTGTGTCTGACAAAAATGTATACATATCAGGCGTTACCTCGTTGTTTGCACTAGTTAAGATTCGCAGATAAAATGAGTTTTGCAGGATCATTTTGTCTTCTGTAAAATCTTTTGTCTTTTAACTGCGCAAGTTAGAGCACCTGTGGGCGAGCAGGGAGTGCCTTGCAGGTAGATAAGCGGTCATTTCCTCTTCCCTTGGGGACGCTGGGAACCTTGTTTTTCATTGACTTGTGCAAGAGGGAATTCTACTCAGAGACCTGGAACATTCTGGCGGATTTGTTGGGGTTGTGACTGTCTTCCTGCTCAGCATCTAGTCCTGGGCCAGCTTCGTGGGCACTTAGCAGTGAGCCCAAAGCATGTGGGGACGTGATTGGAAGAACTAATTACCTTTTTCATTAGGGTCTTGTTGTAGCATGGAACCTTAGCAAGGCCATTGTTTAGTTATTCCAGCCAAATAGATGTTCCAGTAATAATTGTGAACTTTAAGAAGATAAAAATACAAGACTGTTCAATGAGCACATATGAGACATGCTTTGAAATAGATCAGTCCATGGGCTGTGTGTCCAGCGTCGGAAAGTGCTGGAAAACAAGAATGTCAGCACAGAATCATGTCTTTTGGTGGCGAGGATGGTACACCTTGTTACGTGTTCTTAACTTGGCCAATTTTGCAGTTATATCAGCTGTAGATTGTTCAAAGTGTTGTGGATTGTTTGTAAAGTTAAGCAGTTTCAAAAGAGAGAAATCAGTGTTATTTTTACCATTCTCTGTTAAGCTAAAAAGTAAAATAGGGCTTTCCCCTCTTTCAGCACGGAGTCTGCTTCTCCAGAAAGCCCACGTCTGAAGCGAGTAGCTTCACCAGCAGCCAAGCCAGCCGCTTTGGGAGAAGGTGAGAACCCAAGTCACACTTGTTCTCTAGAAGAGGGAGGGAGGTACGGAATTCAGTGTTGGAAAGGAGACTGGGCTTCGTTTTAAAACAGACTGCATTAATTAATGCTCGGTGTGTTAAACCATGAAGTGAAATGAAGGTTTAGCCCTTTACAAAATCAAGGTACATTATGGAGACTTTCAAAATACTGTCAGATATATTGATCATCAATTTTCTAATGAATGATGAATTGTCTAATTATATTTGATTATGAGCCCTTTGACTTTTTTTTGGACTTTTGAAAGAGGGCCATCAAATTCAATGAGGACACAACTTTCTGAGCGTCTCTGTAGCTAAATTTTGTTTATTGCTTCCCCCAACGTAGTCTTGTCTGATTTTAGATATTTTGTTTTAAAACCACATCTACAAAGTCCAGTAAAACTCTCACATAATATTAGTGCCATCTGTATAACCCCAAATAAAACAGCTTGGTTTTTATATTCGTGTAAATAACCAGACCAGATTATATAGGCCTACATAATTCATTTTGAGTGCTTATTACACAAATAATTAGTTGTATTATTTCCAGGTCTCTACTTTGTGACATAATCATAAATATTATATAAATACCAGCATATAATATGGGCTATTAATCAAAAAAAATTTTTTTCAATGAACAAAATCTAGAGAACCCAGGCTTTAGTGGTAAAAATCTCCTCTTGTTTCTGTATTTATCATGGTCCTACCTGAGGCGCAGCCCCTGAGTCAGACAGGCTTTCCCTGCAGAAGTCTGAACGGCGTTTGCAGCTACCGTGGCATCACCAACCAGTCGTAGAGGAACAGTTCTTCACGTTTTTTGAATGAATTACCTGAGGCTGTCGTGTTTTATTTAGTTTGCTGTAATGAGATTGTTGCAGTCCTTAGGAGCCTTGCCTTATCAAAAACAGAGAGAATGAAACAGTTATTTCCACGGAGACAGTGAGGACTGAGGTTTAACAGGATTTCAGACTCAGAATGACAGAGGCGTAGGTCTAATAGCTCCGTCACTGAGCAAGTCCAGCAGTTTACCGCACCCAGGTTTTACAGTTACCGCCCAAATAGTCATTAGCATAGTTCTCCGTATACAGTCCCATCATTTTAGTGCATTTTTTACCCACTGTTAACAAGGCAAAAGGCCCCTTAATCCCGGTGTGCTCAGTCAGTACAGCATAAAGGGAACTGTGGCCTCCCCCCTTCAAAATCGAATGTGTTAGATCCGGTTCAGGAGTCCTGGTGGCACAGTGCTTGTTACTGGGAGAATTGAGTTTTAATACAAGTGAAGCACTTGATGACACAGTGGTTAAAGCGCTCGGCCGCTCACCGAAAGGTTGGTGGTTTGAACCCACCAGCCGCTCCACAGGAGAAGGGTGTGGCAGCCTGCTTCTGTAAAGATCATAGCCTTGGACACCCTACGGGGCCGTTCTTTCTAGTCTGTCCTGTACGGTCGCTGTGAGTCAGAATCAACTCAACAGCAGTGGGTCTGGTTTATTTTTTGGTTGTTTTATCCAATTCAAGTGTCACTGGAGGCCGGACTTTGTCTCCCAGCTCTCACCAAGTAACCCTGTGATTTTGGTCATGCTTTAGCTTCCTCATCCGTAAGGTGGGCATAACCAGGCCTTGAGGCTGGCGATTCCCGCAAGGATCAGGAGATGCTGTGTGTAAAGCTGTTAGGACAAAGCTGAGTCAGTGTCAGGCACTTTTATGTCCTTTGGCATTGTTTCCTGGATTCCTGATCGAACCACCTACAGCAGGGAGTGTTCTCACCACCTGGCACTGATGTTGATTTGTTTTGAGAAATGGGCCGTGGCTTTCTCTTTCTGAGGCCTCATGAACAGTTTACAGATGAGCCACACACGTACTTAAAGTTGAGAGGACAGAACACATCCTGATCTCAGATGACGTTTATCACATCCATTTTGATTGCTGTAGGTAAAGAGACGTCAGGGAAGTCCACTGGCACGAAGGGTGAGGGAAGACACGGGCTTCTGAGAAGAGCTGTTTATACATATTAATGAACCATTTGTTAATACTGCTACCTTAAAAATAATGCAATTTGAAGTGAACTGCAAGCCAGTTAAATAGCTTGTCAGCTTGGGTAGGTGTTAAAATCTTGGTTTGAGCAGGGCCGGTGCCCCGTCAGAGTTCTTACGAGCAGCGTGTGACAGATGAGGGCCCCTGCATGCTTCTCGTCATGTCCCTATTTTTATTTTAATCCGAAGGCAGCCTCCCAGACGCCTGTGTGCAGGGAGAGTGGGGAAGGCCTCAGAGAGCATTGCTGCTGCCTCTGTGCTTTATGCTGCAATGTCAAGTTCAGCGAGGGTTCACATTTCTGAGGTTTCTTCAAAATGTGGGTTCGTTTTTAAGAATGTGACTTTCAGATGCAGGAATCGTTGGGCAAAGTACAGTTGCCAAGAACTCAGCTGTACATGGCCAAACCTGGGATCTGCAGTGAGGAGCAGTCTCAGGGAGCAAAGTAAAAGGGAAGGGTGAGAATGTTGAGAAATCAGCAGATGAGTAGATTAACAAGAAAAGAATGTCCTTATGAAAGCTGCCAACTTGGATTTCCTTGTGTGGGAAATCATTTCTCCAGTGTTCACTGTGGAGGTATGGTTACCAGCACTGGAGAGCTAGAGACACAGAGTCTTCTGTTTCCCAGACCATTGGGATGACCTGCGGCTGCTGGCCCCGCGCACGCATGGGTCAGCACTGCTGACGTTGAAGGGGGCCCTTGGGGAGCCCCTCGTGGCTGCCCCACAACAGAAAACAGAAAACGTTTTCCTTAACACGAGCATTAAGTGTGTGCGTGTTTGAGTTTTCACTACTGGCACCTGCAGAGGTTTTCATAATTGGCATGTGGACTCTTCTCCACCAGATTTCTGCCTGATGATTAACACTGGACTCTGCAGTTAGGAATCGCACCTAAGTTTATGCCACATCCACTATAACAATGAACGCTCAGAGCAGATGGTGATCTTTCTGTTGCTTTTTGAAACATACCAAGGCTTCGGATAAGATGGAGGAAGAGCAGAAACTGAGAAGCCTGTGTTCCTCTTTTTGTGGCTGCGTCTAGCGTAGAGCCTGGAAGTTTGCGTCTAGCGATCTTTCTGAGCAGGACTTTTTTCCTAAACCTTGGGAACAGCAGCTAAGAAGGACGCAAAGTTCTACTTACAATTAAAAATTTTTTTTTCTTCTGTGATGCACACCCCTCCAACTCAGGACACTGAAGCAGTTCTTACCCTTTGAGACTAAATTACAGAAATAATAACGTGTAGGCACCTGTGGCTCGCTCTTTCCCAATGTGTCGGAAAAGGCTTGATTCATTTCTGGGGTGGGGTAGACGCGACTTTTATCATCAGCTCACTTGACCTGTTGATGTCTTGACTGGTAAGTAGAGGCCCAGTCTTAACTAAACAGCCTGTTTTTCACTTTGTGTCCTACTAGTTTCCTGCCGTCTCTATATATGGCACAATAGGACATACGTTTTTATTCAGGCAGTCGAATGTGTCCTAGTGTCTAATTTATGTAAAGGATGCACTGCATTGACCAATTTTCTAAAACTGTGTCTGGATACCTTCAAAACTGAAATGCAGATGGCTGAGTGAGTCGCAGGAGCCTGCAGTGAACCCATCTAGCCCAGGGCTCTGGACTCAGTAAACGTTAGTTAAAACTAAATGCAAATGCCATTTTCATTCAAAAAGAAATCATGACACTGAACTGTAGACCCCTGATACCCACTGCTGTAGACCTGCAGTTGGTGTTTTGCTCCTGTGGCTGGGTCTTTGCACGAATTGTCTCCTCATCTACAGTGACCAGATTTTTATGGGTGATGGGGGATTTGGAGCCCAGGATGTACTCTGTAACTCTGTTTTATCTGTGACTAGCCTTTTTCTTGAATGGCTCTTAGTCTAACTTCCTTATTCATGAACTTGCTTTTGCAAAGCTGTCTGGGATTTCTTCCAACAATCAAGCTCTCTCCGTATCTCAATATTTCTCCCCACCAGAATTTATTGCCATGTACACTTACGAGAGTTCTGAGCAAGGAGATCTAACCTTTCAGCAAGGGGATGTGATTCTGGTTACCAAGAAAGATGGTGACTGGTGGACAGGAACAGTGGACGACAGATCCGGAGTCTTCCCTTCCAACTATGTGAGGCTTAAAGATTCAGAGGTAAACCCACATTAACTGTTTCCTCTCCCTTCTGTTCAGTGGCTTTTCGCTGGGGGTCACTGTGTTTGACCATGGAATGCTTGCTTGGGTTTTGCTAAGTTCTGGAACGCGACAGAAATGCAGTGCGATCTGTAATTGTCTGAACTTCTCATTTGGTGCTGCAGGGCAGGCCTTGGCCTCCCACAGACCAAAGAACTCACGGTGCCAAGTGGAAGCTACAATGCTCAGTAATAATTTCTATTCCTGCCTGTAACTGGCTTATGATTTGGAACAGACTTTATCAATTAGGCATTCGTGCTTATTGATTGCAGATGCCTCAGTAGAGATACACAGCAATATTTTGCCCTTCTGAACAGAAGTATTCTAGGGATACTGGCCCCAGAATATTGGGCAATAGAGAGCTTCTAAAATTTCAGTATTTATCCACACAGCAAGACATAAGATCTCAGAGATCCGTATATGTTTGGCTAAGCCCCACTATCACCATTGATCAGGGCTGAATTTATTTGAAAGGTTGTTATCCTTATAAATTGAAAGTAGCTCCCACTGTTAAGTGGGTCCTAAAAACTTGATCGTATAAAGTGCGGTTTGTGATAGTGGAGTTGAGTGAAATGTGGGCCCCTCCCGCCATGGCCGGTCTGAAGCTGGGGTGCCAGGGTATAAACGTGGTTGTTTAACAGATCCAGTGCACATCCTTAAACAAACAGGGCTTGACGTTTTTTAATATAGGCAGTCAGTTCACAGGTATTTTCTTCTCCTCCTCATGCCTCCTAGGCATTGAGAGAGGAACCTGGTAAAGAACCTATAGAGGCCGTGTCCTCAGATTAAAGCGCGTGTACGAAGCTCTCGCTCTCCTCTACATGCGGGCAGGAGGGTGTGAAGGAAGCCTGGTGGTCACCGGTTAAGCCCTCAGCTGCTAACCCACCCAGCAGCTCCACGGGAGAAAGACCTCGTGATCCACTCCCGTAAAGATTACAGCCTAGGAAATCCTGTGGGGCAGTTCTGCTCTGCCACATGGGGTCGCTATGAGTTGGAGTCGACTCGAAGGCACCTAAGAGCAGCAGCAGGAGGGTGTCTCTTGGGACCTCTGCAGACCCCAGTACCAGTTGCTGCTTTAGGGGCGAGGCTGGGCCTGGTGTCATGCTGGGGTAGTTCTGCCTTCAGCCTCCTCCCCTTCCCTGCAGAGCTCAGGAAAGGTTTTATTTGTGGGGTTTTTATTTTTGTTTTGTTTTTTTTAGGGAGTGATGGTGTTGTTTTGATTTTTTTTCCTGCATGCTGTGGTCTTGAGAGCAGAGAGCTGACATGCCCCTTGAGGGATTTGCCTAAGATGCCTGCCCTTGAGAATTTGGCAGAAATCAGGAAGAAAGTTCTCGTCCCTTGTGAGCCAGCAGGGGTGTTGCACTCCGTACCTGGAGAGGGAGAATGAAACCCTTCCCCAGGCCAGCAAGTTGGATCCAGTAAGCGTTAGACAAACGGTATTTGAGGGAAGTAGAGGAAAAACACGAAAAGCTCAACTTGAAGATTTTTACTACCTTGCGTGAAAACTCCTCAAGTGACCTTACTTTTTGCATCAGTTAAAACACAAAAGCCATTGCTTGTATTATGTTTTTTTAAATCAATTGTAGTTTCTGTAAGAAACAATCTGAAGTCAACAAGGTAAAAAATACAGTCACATTTTTTTAAGGCAAGCTGAGTTGTAAGGTATTTTCTTAACCACAGTTTTAAATGATCAGCTGTAGAGCTAGCAGTGCTCTTAAAGATTTGGGATATTTAGCTACATTATTTAACAACAATGAAAAGAAGAAATCTGAAAAGTCGGCCCTTTCATCCTCCTTGGACACAGGTTCAGTGCTCCACACTGAAGAGCAGACCCAGCCTCAAATACAGATAGCAGAACTGGTCTGTGGGCACGGGCAGGGTTGTCCCATCCTTGTTCCCTGCTCTGGATGTGAAGGTGGGGGTGCAGAGCCTGGGCAGCATTTCTACAGCATTCTTGGGGTGCAGCCAGGACTGAACCCGTCCTTCTGAGTATCCTAGCTTCCCGTGCTCATGTGGCATTTCAGAGGGAGCACGTTGCAGCTGCGTGAACTCTGTTGCTGGGTATTGCCGACGGCTTTGTTCCTGTTTATTTTGATGGAGTGTAGGCAGTGTGTTATAAGCTTGTTACTGGGAAACTAACTGGGTATTTGGAATCTTGTTTCATTGGTGTTCCTTTATTTGATATTTGTCCAACAGAAATAACAAACGATCGGTATTATATAACTGCTTACCACATAAAGAAAGTATAATCAGAGTAAAAAATTAAACCCAAACCGTTCCTGGTAAATGTTTATTAAATGTCAGTAGCCAAATAAAGAGACTACAGAAGTTGTGTTCCTGAGAGATAAGTTACACGCCTTTAATCTTGCAGTGACTCTCATGTAGTTTATGAAGCCTTTTGTTTTGGTGTGTTATAATTGGAATACCTAGTCTACTGTGAGATGGGGACTCAGGTGAAAACCCATTCTGAATAAAGCAGTTTGTAACAGCAGGTTACAGCCTGGCCCTACCCTGACTCTCGTGGTCTCTGTTGGCTTACACAGCCAGTTCACATTCCGTGAGTATCCACGAGAGGACTTCAAGCCTATGCACTTCGGGAAGACTTGATAGCGGGAGAGAAATATGGCCGCCTCAACGGATGGGTCATGCTTCAGGCAGTGATAGAGAAGTCTCAGGGTCCAAGAGCGTAGAACTCTGGTGGAAAGGCCTTCTGTTAGGTTAGAGAGGTGGATGGGGTGGGCCGGGTTGGGGAGGTCTCAGGCGTGCCTGTGCTGTTTTAGTTCCTTACAAAATAAGACTCTAGAGCAAAGGTAGCAAAATATTAGTATTTTAATGTGTTAGATCTGGGTGGTAGGCTCAGGGGTGTCTGTTATGTTCTCTGTACTTTTTAAGTGTGAAATCTTTCCCAATGAACAACTTGCCAGCAGAGAAAAGCTCAGTGTTCAGGGTATAGACGAGGAGTCTTGCTCACATGCAGTCCCGTTCGATGTGACCCAGGTATGGGACGCACCTGTCACACGCAGTCGCTACCTGAGCAGAGCCCCAGGGATGCCACGGGGCCACGTTCTTTGCTGTTTCTTGTGCAGAAGAGAGTAAAAGCTGCATGCTTTAGAGCACTTACTCTGTCCTGTGTCTTCCTGATGCATGTCAGGTGACATGGTGCTACTGTGCTTCCCCAGAACGAAAGGGGACTTAAGGGCACAAAATGGTTGGTATCATTATTAATTGCTTTTTAAGTTGCATGACCAAAACGATTCAGTATGCAAATGAGACCTTTTGCTCTGTTTTAAGGGCTCTGGAACCACGGGGAAAACAGGGAGTTTAGGAAAAAAACCTGGTAAGTTACAAACCCTGACCCTTATTTTTCAACATTTTCATTGTAATTGATAGCTGCTCCCCGTCTTTGTTTATTACGGCCAGGAGCCTAAAATAAAAACAAAGGAGTGGATCCTTTCCTCGGAGGCCATTAATAATGTATCTGTGGTTATGAAACTTGGCCATTGTTTCACACGTGGGGAGTGGGGACATTACCAGACAGAATGTTCTCCTGGGTTGTGAAGAGTTAGTCCAGGCAGGATGGCAGGAATGGGCGGGGCATGGAGCTGTAAGATTGCAGGGTCCGCTGCTCCCTGCCTGCCCTTCCTGTGAGGCTCGGGAGACCTTTCTCGTTTCCTGACAGCACCCTGAGCCCAAGGACACACAGAGCCATGGTCTAGGCCAGATCCGGCTCCTTGAGAAGCCACTGGCTGGTTTTCCTTGGGTCCACACTGAAGGTACGGAATTATAGTCATCCCTCTGGATTCAAAGTACTGTCATTTATTTAAACAAAATCACGCGCTCTATAAGTAGGAGCACGAGAGAGAAGAAAGAAGCAGATGTGAAGTAGTATGTCGTCTGGCACGTCTTCCTCCTCCAGGTCATTTGAGCTGTTTTGTTGCCACATCCTTAGGATATTACAGTTGGAAGAGTCCCTCTTGTGTGGGAGACTGGTCTGGTGCCCAGCTCCAGCGGGCTTCCCTGACAAGCAGAGTGGGTCTGCAGGTTGGGTAGGATTTTAGTCTGTCTCCAGAGATTGGACTGCCCTGGTCAAATCTGTTCTAACTTTGAGTGTTGGTCTGCATTTAGGACTGTAATTCCAAAAGCCCCAGGTATTTCACACACAGTGCCCAGATTAGCTCGCTTTGCCCTGAAAACCAGCGAGCTATTCAGGGCCACAGAAGACAGAGAAGAATGTTGTAGCAGATTACGGCTACATGCGCCAGGGCCTTCGCGGAGCCAAGAACATCTGAAGCCAAACAGGACACTATTGGACTTCTCCACACTGACAGCTCTTGGAATCTGGAGCTGTTCCTTGGCATGTTAAAGTAGAATCTTTCTCCCCAGCACCGATTTCCCTGCTGAAGCTCTTGGAGACAAGGAGTATGTAACCTGGGCTCTCTTGCTTCCAAGCTCGCGAAGCGCCAGACAGAGGCAGGCCTATCCCAGGACAGCTTGGCGTACCTGTCGTGATGGCCCATCCCTGGCTGCAGAACAGGAGGACGGAGGTTTGCCCACATGCCTGCATCTTACTTGTGCCCTAGAGTTAGAGGAGGAGTGGGAAATACTGTCAGAGACGGGGGGCTCCCTCCCTCCTTCCCTCCCTTCCTTCCAGGAGCCATTTTTAGGGGCAGGCTGCAGAGGAACAGAACAGTTGGTCCTGTGTTGCTTCTACAAGTCTGGAAAGCAGTCGCTGCAGATGTGCCAGAGCTCACTAAAGACAAGGAGTTTGTCTCTTCACCCCCGACCTCCTGAACCAGTAGAAATGGACTTTTCAGAGCCTGGTCTGTGGTATTGCTGGAGATTGTCCCATGAGACTTAACATTCAGGAAAAGTACAGAACTGTTTACATTTTTTTCTGGGTTGAATTGTTTTTTGCATCAAATGTCCCTTCTTGAGTCCAGGGTCCTCCTTAACTTGAAGTAACAGGAAATAAACTTGCATTGACATGATTCATACCCGATATTCCAGGATCGCCCTCCACCCGAGAGCCCCTGAGAACACAGGCGCGTTGGTGAGGGTGAGAGCTGAGGCAACAGCTTACGTGTCAGCCGATGGTTTCAGAAGAAAATACAGTTTCTCTTTCTGCTGTCCTTGGCAGATGGAAGAGCTTCACTTGAGTTTCTTTAACTTCATTTATTCCATCATTGCCACTGCGCTGGGGCGGGGGCAGGGGCGGAGAAGCGTGAGGCCCTTGGCGTCACCAGAGTTCACGGTAATTGTGAGAAGTGCTGTGACAGAAGTTGTGGGAAGTGGGGTGAGGAGGGTGTGTTCATGGAGGGAAGCTGGGAAGGCGCTTCTGAGAGGTGATGAGGGCATCCTGGAAGTGGACCCTGCACAGAACAAAATGCCACCAACCCCTTGAATGCTTCGTTTGCATTGTAGCGCACGGAGTGGGGTCTCGATACAGCCAGCTTTGTTCATCTAGCAGGAAGCCAGCCCCAGACGTTGGTTTTGATGGTGTTGATTTGTGGAGCTGGGAGGTGGCTGTCTTCTGAGAATCCCCTTCCCAGACTGTAACAGTGTCTCACAATGTTTGGTCTTGTTTTTCAGAAATTGCCCAGGTTATTGCCTCATACACGGCTACCGGCCCTGAGCAGCTCACCCTGGCCCCGGGTCAACTGATTTTGATCCGAAAAAAGAACCCAGGAGGATGGTGGGAAGGAGAGCTGCAGGTTGGTTTCCCTTCCGTTTGGGTCTCGTTCTCTGTTATGGATATGCAAATCTCAGAGGGACGTTATTCGTCCAAAGCCACAGATCACCCCTCACTGCCTAAATCTTGGTTTGGATGCGAGAGAGATCACGTCATGTGAATCTTGTTTCTTGCCTGAGCTTTGGATCGCCAGTAGCAGAATTCTGACCGCTAGGGATGCATCTGAGAATGTCGCCGAATCTGCTTGATTCCTGAGTTCAGCCAGTGGATGTTGCGTAGTGACAGTTCCTCCAAGGGACCCCGTGGAGTCGTCTGTAAGCGCCGTGGTGCTGTGGGGTGGCGCGCTGGATCAGGGGTGCTGTGCGCGAGTATTATACCCGGTTTCTTTGCGTTCAAAGTCACGTCTGTCCATCACAGTATTTTTAGTTCCCCTGTATTCAAGGGATGGATAGATACATGTATACAGTGTTACCCTGTTACTCCTTTTGCCCTTCCTGATACCTTTTATAAGTTTTATTTCCAGAGGCAAGGAGCCCTGGTGGCGTAGTGATTAAGAGCTCAGCTGCCAACCAAAATATCAGCAATTCGAATCCACCAGCCACTCCTTGGAAACCCTATGGGGCACTTATACTCTGTCCTGTAGGGTCACTATGAGTCAGCATCAACTTGATGGCAAGGGGTTTAGTTTGGTTTTTTGGCCAGAGGCAAAGATGCTTTTTAAACGGTCACTGTTATACAGGAAAACCTACGAAAGCCAGAACCTGTGTAAGGCGGAAACCTGTCAGAGAAGGAAAACGCAATTATTTTCCGCTAAAACGAGCGATAGAACAGTGGTCAGACTGCACCCTGTCAAAGGCGGAAGTCTTGCGAGACCAGGAAAAACAACGCCGTCCCGTCGCGTTCCGGCTCTCACAGGTTTCACTGTACGGCTGTTGTGGTCACGATTGTTGGGCTCATCAGTGGATGCCAAATCTAGGGGAGTTTTTGAATTTGTTTTCTTTCTATTCTTGGCTGCAATAGGAGGCACCGCCTGGAGTATAGCTAACCATGACACGTCCCCTGGGGAGCTGGTGGGTGGGCAGCCGTAAAACCCATCTGGAAGTGCCGACAGATCCAACTCGCTGGCTCAGGAGCCTCACCTCGGAACCCTGCAAGCCCGCTCCCCCTTTGTAGCATGTCTGTCTCCTTGCTGCTCAGGGCAAGGGCTCCCTTCGACCAGCGGGTCCCACTTCTGGGCTGTGGTCAGTTGCCTCCTTGGCCTCTGGTCCCATATGTCACTGTTCTCTTATGAAGTCCCGGTGACTCCCGCAGACACCCCTCTGCCCGCTCAGCCTCTGTCTTACCTCTCCTCTGCGCTGTGGCCACCAGCCTCTCCTGCTGATTTGCTCTCTGTGAAAACAAGCAACACAGCAGACTCATCCTTGCTGCCCGTGCGCCTGACATTTCTCCCAAAGTAGTCAACTCCCATGTCTCTGATTCCTCAAGAGCTGGTCAAGCCCCGCTTGTCCCAGAAGCTTTCTCTGGCCATCCAGCCAGAAGCAGTGTCTCCTTCCCGGGCGGGTGGTGGCCTGACGCCTGCACCGCTCGTTGGTGTTAACAGCGGATGCTGATGTTGGTACACACGTGCCTCTTATTTTCACATCTAGTCTATTGGCTCCGTGGAGGCAGCGACCGTATTTCTTAGTCCTCACACTCCCAGCCTTCCTTAAAGAGAGCCTTGAATGGTTTTTGCAGTTCACAGTAAAGTGGGTGAATTGCCATGGCCGGGAAAGCTTTTGGTGCTTTCTGCAGAGTGGCTCTGTCCCTGGTGAGGGGTGGTGCTGCAGACAGGTGAAATGCTTCACCTCCTCTTTCCAGTGATGGGGATGGATGGAGGCCTGCTTCATTAGGGGGCTGGGATGGGGTGAACAACATGGGGACCAGTCAGGCGACTCCCCTTATCTCTGAGGCCCTCTAGCTTAGTAAAAATCATGGGAAGTCTTACAAAGACCCTTCATAAGTGTTAATAGGGATTTTATCAGCTTATTTTGGTTGCAGTTTCCAATTTTTTTTAATAGTTAGGTAACCTTTTCCACCTTCCCCAAAATCCTAATTCTTGTCGATTCATTAGTATTGACCCAGCGCTTTCTCGTGTCTCAATGCTTTGCATATGCGTTCTTTTCTGATGTATTAAACACACGAACAAAGAAACCACTAGTGAGCTCTGGTGCCCTGCCCCTGCGTGGCCACAGAGGGGGGACACAGGGGGGTCACTGTGAGCACGTGGGCACAGGCCGGGTGAATGAGCGCGCGGCAGCTGTAAGCGCGTGGCTCTAGGCATCAACGGGTTCCCGCAAGTCCTCGAGCCGAGGGCGCCAAGTCTGTCAGACCAGGGAACTTGATCTTCTCTCAGAGTAACCTAAAGCTACCAGCTTCCTTGAGTCCACCTGCCTCATAGCGGCCCGTGGGTGTCAGAGTAGAGCTGCGCTCCATAGGGTTTTCAGTGGATGATTCTCCAGAAGTAGATCACCAGGTCTTTCTTCCAAGGAGCCGCTGGGTGGCCTCAAACCGCCAACCTTCCAGTTAACCAAGCGCGTTGACCATTAGCACCACCCGGCTTGATAAATTGGCCGGTGGGAGGGCAGAGGTAAGGTGGTGGGGGTTTTCTTTTCTCTTAGTTTTATTTCCTTACTTTTGGAATGGGTAATATATTCATGTCGTTTAAAATCCAGAAGTCACAAAAAGGGACAGAGATATTCCCGCCCCAACCCCCGAGACCCCCACTTCTCCTCGAAGGCGGCAGTTGCTATCACGGCCTTGTTCCGGAGCTGTTCTCTCTCTGCCTCCCGTTCTCGTTCCCTGGTGGTCTCTGCAGCTCTCGGGATCCTCTTCACCTGTTAGAAAGGTGTCATCATTTCGCGTCTCAGCTCACAGCTGTGTTCTGAGCTCCTCCAGAGTAGGACCACGTCCCTTGCCAGCAGCATGTGGCACAGAAATGCTCGCTGAGTGGATCTTGTGTTGAATTAGAAGGAAGTAATGGAGAGAGGAACACCTGTGAGAAATGCCGCCCTTGGCACTGTGCAGTCCTACCGACGTTTGAAAGCCGGACGCGGGTATAGGCTCCCTGTGTTCTGAATTTACCACACGGAACTTGTCTGCACCTGAGGTTATGGCCCATAAAGGGGAGTCCAGACGCACGGACGGGCCTTATCTGCCCCTGAAGTTAGGTATGGCCCATAAAGGGGAGTGCAGACGCACGGACGGACCTTATCTGCGCCTGACCTTACGTA
>NW_004444113.1:3011262-3021801 GCF_000243295.1 Trichechus manatus latirostris
GCAGACGCACGGACCTTATCTGCGCCTGACCTTACGTATGGCCCATAAAGGGGAGTGCAGACAAGGCAGGAGTCTTGACTTTCCACTAACTGTGATCGTGGGGCTGTCACTTAACTTTCTGGCGTCACCTTCTTCATCTGGAAAATGGGAATAACAATGGTATCGTCCTTCTGGAATTATTATTATTAGTCTTAAAATCCATAAATAACGTTGGCATTCACCATAATCTCTGCACTCCCTGAATTAACAGCTGAGAGCTAATGTCACGTAGCTGGTAGCAGAATTCCATCCTAGATATCATGCAAATTCAGGACATATGCAGAGGGTTGCCGCCCTGGATACGCTGCACGCGTCCTGAACTTGTGATCCACGTGACCTAGCTGATGCAAAACCCCTCCAGGATCGCCGATCAGTCACTGCCACACTGTGAATGTCAGCTACAATACTTTATTTTCCAAACTGAGTAATCCATGGATGCTAACGTCCGTGCCGTTTGGAGTCCAGTTATGTGTAAGCATTGTGTAAGTGCTGTGTTACAGAGGAAACTGTATCGTGAAAGAATGTGAACCTTTTTTAAAGTTCTGATATAATTGTTTTCTTATTAGGCACGTGGGAAAAAGCGCCAGATAGGCTGGTTTCCAGCTAATTATGTAAAACTTTTAAGCCCTGGGACGAGCAAAATTACTCCAACAGACCCACCAAAGTCCACGGCAGTACCTGCAGGTAAGGTGCTTACGGTCTCTAGCTGGAGGCGGGTGTGCATGTCACTTTTTTCTTTCCACTCGCTTTTCTCAGGAAGTGTCTTCGCTTGTGTTCACATCTTCTCTAAGTGCTGCTTGTCATTGCCAGGACTGACACCCGATCACTGCGATATGGAATATGTTTTTCAAAAGGACCTAGTATCTAAGTAGCTTCACTGTGCCGGGTACAACGGAGCCCTTGTTGGGACCCTTGTCCTGAGGGAGTCATGAGTACTATGACATTAAAGCAGACTTTTCTCTTGATTTCCTTCCAGCTATTTAAATTGGGGCTTGGGCTAGGGTGTGAGGGGAGAGAAGGACAGTCCTAAAAATAAATGCCGAGGGTCTAAATAGGTCAGGAGATTGGGCTGGAGGCCACGGGGGTCTGCTGGTAGAGATGTGGTATTCACTGAAGGCGACAATAACTCCCCGTGATGCTCACTGTGACGGAGGGGCTTCATCACAGGCAGGATATTGTACGCACATCCCTGGAAGGATGCAAGAGAACGGAGAGCACCGCAGTTAAGCTGACTGGCTGTGTTCTGATTGAAGAGACTGAATGAGACGCCTCTGTAGTAATGGGGAGAGGTGAGGTCAGAGGAGCAGAGTTCGGCTTTAGGTCTCTCGGTCACCAGTTCTTGGGTGGCATTTGTGAAAAATGTTCTAGTCCCCCCCCATGGTTAAATGTCTGTGCTGTCAGCCCCAGTGAAGTGAGATGGAAACTTGGCAGTCGTTGTGAGAAATGAAGAGATTGGCCAACTTTGTGAGTGATTCCCCCACCCCAGCTGAGCCTCTGTGTCCACCCCCCTCACACACACACAAGTAATTTGCTGGAGTGATTGAATTAGTTGGAGAATTCTGTAAACCCAAACCTAAGTATAGGGGTCCTGGTGGCACAGTGGTTAAGAGAATCCACCAGCCGCTCTTTGGAAAGCCTGTGGGGCAGCTTTGCTCTGCCCTGTAGCATTGCTATGAGTCGGAATCAGCTGGATGGCAACAAGTTTTTTTTGTTTTTTTTTGTTTTTCTTTTTTTTGGTTTTTAAACCAAAGTATAGCTTGGTTAAGAAAAATTAATTGGGGATTACAATTTAACGTACAGACTTATCTGTACTTATCTGAGAACATTCTAACCTCCTTGGGGGGTAGTGGTGGTTCGGTGGTAAAATTCTTGCCTTCCATGTGGAAGACCCAAGTTCGATTCCCAGCCGGTGCTCCCATGCACAGCCACCACCTGTCAGTCAGTGGAGGCTTGTGTGTTGCTAGGATGCCAAGCAAGTTTCAGCGGAACTTCCAGACTAAGTGGAATAAGACTAAGCCAGGAAAGGCCTGGCGATCTACTTCCGAAAATCAGCTAATAAACACTCTGTGGATCACAGGGGTCTGATCCCTGACCAATCGTGGAGATGGTGAAGGACCAGGCAGCGTTTATTCTGTTGAGCACGGGGTTGGGGCCGAGTAGACATGACTAACCACAATAGGTGTGAGATAGAATGAGAAGAGATTGTTCTTGAGCATGGACATCTCTTATTTTGAGACACAAAGGTACACTGGAATTCTTTTAAAACCGTGATTCTACTTTTCACAATTTAGATTTTTTGGAGATCAAATGAGTATTCCCTTCCACCTTAAAAATTAGAAAAGAAAAGAAAAATTGTAGTCAAGTCCCCGTGGTACACAGCTGTCCCATGCAGCAGGAAATGAGGACGACTGTGGGGCCAGTGCTCCAGAGTCAGCCTTATGAAGGACTCCCACTGCACTCAAATAGAAACGGGTCCCTGAGCATTCACATCACCACTGTAAATTCGCTGCTGACAAGTGAGCATGAGAAGGAAGAAGGTATTGTAAAAATTAAAGACACTGTGGACATATTGCTGGTGTCTCGGTTTTTAATCCTTTGTCTTCCTCTCCTGCCCACACCACGAAAGTCACCTTAGAGCACCCACACTTAATTTAGCCCGTTCTGAAGGAGCACAGCAACACCTAGGACATCCAGTGGTCCAAGCTGCCCGTGCGCGCGCTGCAGCAGACGGCACCGCTCACCCCGCCCCTGTCTCCTGCAGTGTGCCAGGTGATCGGGATGTACGACTACGCGGCGCAGAACGACGACGAGCTGGCCTTCAACAAGGGCCAGATCATCAACGTCCTCAACAAGGAGGACCCCGACTGGTGGAAAGGAGAAGTCAGCGGACAAGTGGGGCTCTTCCCATCCAATTATGTGAAGCTGACCACAGACATGGACCCCAGCCAGCAATGTAAGTGCCCGGCGGCCCGTCGCCGCCCATTCTGGTGTCTTTCAGTTGAACGTGCAGCATTGCTCTGACTCTGCGAGCTTTGCCTGCAGAACTTAAAGCTAGACACTGCTGCGTTCGCAACAGTCTCTTTGAAGACCTTCTGTAATGCGAGACTTTGTCTTGAGGGGTAATTTTTTTCCTTTTTTCATTCCTTCTGTAGCATGCCCCCTTGCTCCCTCTTCCCCTTTTTCCTTTTTTTAAGATCATTTTGGCACCATGCTGTTTACCTGCCTGACTCATTTTCCTAGCTTGAATTTTGCTCATTGTTTTGTTTTGCTTATGTGTTGTTTTCCTCCTTTTTCTAGGAATCATATGTTGTCCATCCCCCACTCAGGCTTGAAAGTCCTCAAAGAGACCCACTATCCCATATCACTGCCCAGAGGGATGATGGGAGATGCAGCCTTGATCATGTGACTTCCAGCATGATCATCCACTGCCTTCTGAGTACAAGAGCCCGCTGCACAGCACTTTACCTCATTTACCTTAGTCGCACGGGATTGCGATGTTTGAGTTATTTGCAGAGACAGAAGTGAAACTTGCAGAAACACGCAGGGTAGTGGGTCCTTTTGTGGCTTTCCTCGGGACGCAGATCGATCCTCCCCACCTTCGCACAGGTGCTTTCAGTAGTTTGGAGATTCTTTTTAAATCTATATTTTAGCCTTGTAATAAAATTAAAAAAAAAAAAAGAAAAGGAGAAAAATCACTTCTTTGCAGTTTTGGTTTTGCAAACAGACCCACTGTCAAGGAATGCTGCGTGTGTTATCCAGACATGTTCCAAATGCCCAGAAACCTGAGCCTTTGTGTAAGCTTTCATCTCGTCCAGTGTTACCTACTGAATTGTGTGGCTTGAGTCCCCCCAACCCCCTGCCATAGAAGTACAGAAGAGTTCAGTCTGTCTGTTTTAAAGGTGTGTAGAATGAGCCCAATTAAGCAGAAGGTATTTTGTGCTTGTTTGTGTGTATCGGATGTATTTTGTTGAGCGTGTAATACATCCTGTACATAAGAAATTGGTCCCCTCCACGACGAAAGCGGTTCCCCTCGTAGGATGCTCTCATCATCTTCATTCATTTTATTTTGCACAGTGACCTTGTAGCCACATGGGAAAGCACCTGCGTTTTTTTTTGTTCGGTCTCAGATTTATGTGGTTGAGTTGGTGTTTTCTGTTTTGGGTTTTTAATTTTGTGTGTTTCCATACCATGGCTCAGTAGACACCATGGAGGGTGTTACGATCAGCAGTATTGGCAATCTCTCCTTTGTCTCTGTTACATGATGTTGTATTCCAATTACTTTTCATGGAATGACATATTTTGAACAAGTAATTTCCTTGACAAGAAAGAATGTATAGAAATCTCCCTGCAATTAATTTCCAATGTTTACATTTTTTAACTAGACTGTGGAATTTCTACAGATTAATATTAAATGGAGCTCGTGGTCCGTTTGTGTGTAAGATGTGCTATAGCCGAAGCCATGTGTGTCTTTTAAACCTTAGTTTCAGGCTTTCCAGCTCTCAATAAAATGCCTGTTGCTGACAGCAGGGACTCGGGGGGGACGGGGGAGCCTCAAGCACAACTAGCTGTTGGACTCATGGCTTCTTAACCTGTAGTCACCTTCTGTTTGCCCACCTCTCTCCGAGGTGGAGCCGGCAGTGCTGGCGAGGCGCTTCTCCGTTCACCGGTGCAGAGTGAGGACGGCGCCTCCGCGCTCCGTTGCTCTTCAGTATTTTCCTGGATATGAATGTAAAATATATAAATATCTAAACCTGCGGCTTTCACAACTGTAATACAAACTTTGGAATTAGTTACGTGTGTAGATAATTAAATTCCTCATACAAAAGTTAGATGGAGATGTCTCTGTGTTCTTGATGTTGAAACCTGGCAGCAGGGACGGGGTCCCAAACAGACTAGATGTCAGCAGGTGGCCTGCTGCCTGCGTGCCATGTTTGACGTGTGTTCTTTGAAACACAGACTTGGTTGATTCTGAGCCACATTTGAACCTCCCTCTCCCTTGCTCCTCACCTCGCCCTGGTCAATATGTAAACGATTGTTCCTTGTAATATTGGTGTCGAAGAATAGAACTACCCCCCCTTAGCAGTTCACTGTCTGATCAGGCTCTTGGTGTAAGCTTTTGATACATGGGACCAGGTGTGTGATTTGGCTCTGGGAACAAAACACTTGTCCAAAAGATGTATCATAATAAGAGACTGTTGACATCCAAAAGTAAGTGGGCCAGGATGGAAACTTGCACATCTCTGTACAGTGGTTCACGATCTGCTTTGGCCACGCACACACGCTCCGGTTTGGCTGCCTGTCCAGAAATACACCAGCGTCCATGCTGATGAAACTGTTGGCTCTGGTGGCTGCATGCTTGATTCACCCTCATCAGCTTCACTTATTGGTCCTCCCCCGACAGGTGAAAAGCAGTTTCATTCGTCAATTCAGCAAATACATCAACTATGTAGGGTGCCCTGCTGGGCTCTGGGGAGAACATGGTACTCTATAAAAACGGGGTCCCTGTCCTCACGGGGTTCATGCTCTAATGGAGGAAACCAAGCAGAAGCGCAGACTACCGGAGTACGTGTAGATGTGCATGTAACGTATATGGTGTGTGTGAGAAGTTCTGGGCTAGGGGAACCCAGCGCTGATGGGGTGGGGATTGCAGGGAAGGAGTCAGAATTTTTCCGAGAGGAAGTGATGTCTAATCTGAGACCTGCAGAGAATGAGGAGCCAGATGAAGATAGGGAGAGAAGTGGATATTCCAGATGGAGCTGTTAGGGTACGCAAAAGCCTGGAGCAGAGGAGAGGAGCTGCCCGTTACTGTCCCCCAACCCACCCTCTTGTGGGACAAAGGTCAAGTCAGCAGGCCCCCTCTTTTCCCAAGGGACCCCTGTGTAAGTCAGCATTTCTCCTCCAGCCTTCAGCTTGGCTAGAAGGATGCAGTTGTTGAGGTGGGTAATACTCTGCAATACTCCTTGGAACACTCTCTGATACCCTTTCTGTAGGTCAGCCCTCTAGGCTTTCTCCTGCATCTGTGAGGCTGACATGAGTTCTTCCCCAGGAGACTGCTCTCCCCATCACAGATCGAGTGTGTGTGATTGTAGAGTCTCCATCTAACCCAGTGCTTCTCAGCTGAGGCAGTCCCCCACTCCACGGGATGTTGGCAGTGTCTGGAGACATTTTTTGATGGTCACAATTTGGGGGGATGGGAGTGCTACTGGCATCTAGTGGGTAGAAGCTGAGGATGCTGCTAAATATCCCACAATGCACAGGACAGTCCCCCACAACAGTTATCAGGCCCAGAGTGTCAACTAGTGTTGAGGTTGAGAAACCCTGGTCTCACCCACTGGCCACTTTGGTGAGTGCTGACTGACTGGGTTGCTCTTGGCCAAAAGTGGCCTGGTTAGTGGCTGCTGGGGTTGCTGGGATAACAACTATTAAGTACATTTAATCATTTAATAAGCTTATACCATATTCCTGATGCAGTGGCCGCAACAATGGGCTCAAGCATAACAATGATTGTGAGGATGGCGCAGGACCGGGCAGTGTCTCGTTCTGTAGTACATGGGGTCACCATGAGTCGGAACCGACTCGACGGCACCTGTCTTAGGCTGGGATCTCTAGAGAAGCAAAACCGGTAAAGCATATAAATATATATAGAGAGAGATTTATATCAAGGAAGCAGCTCAAGCGATTGTAGAGGCTAGAACGTCCCAAGTCCATGGAAGGGTAGAGGCCTCTCCCAAGTCACGCAGCCACAGAAGCTGGCAAGCCAAAGATCGGCAGGTCGGAAAGCAGGACTCCCACTCACAGGCTATGAAGGTTGACGAATTCCAAGATCAACAGGCAAGACTGCAAGGTTTCTCCTGATTCACATAGCTGCAGGAGCTGGTCAACCCAAGATTGGCAGGTCAGAGAGCAGGCCTCTGCTCACAGGCTGTGAAGATCGATGAATCCCAAGTATGGCAGATAAGCTGACAGCTCAAGTCCCAAGAACTGGAGGTGAGACGACAGGAGGCAGCCGCAGGATCCCAAGCAAGCAAAAAGCCAGAACATCTGCTTATATTCAGATGCAGGCCACACCCCCAAGCAAACGCCCTTTCATCTGATTGGCTACTCACAGCATATTCAGTCATGGGAGTGATCACATGTAAACACTGAGAGTCACGGCCCAGCCAAGTTAACACACAACGTAAACCACAGCACCTAACAGCAACATGTACTTGCAGCATAAAAAGCGTCCCGGAACCTTATTTTCATGTTTTAAACGTGTCCTTAGTATTCTTGATTATTCCCTGTAACTATTTGCACTTCGTCATATTCTCCAAGAACCTGGCTAATGAAAAGTTGAATAAAATGTCTCTAATTAAATCAGTGAAGAGATACTGAGTATCGCGTTTGGTCTCAGAATTTAAAGGTGTCGGGGTTTTTTTTTTGAGCTCTTTGTTGAACAGAAACAATGGGTCATTAAATCGTTTAATTTTATATTGGTGTTGATTTGTCTGTACGGATATATTGACAACTGAACCTTGAATACAGTTTGCCCCAGTAGCATATGGACAAGAAGTCAAAGGCAGAAGCCTTTGTCTTGCGGACGTGAATTGCCTTCTCAAGGTCGCTGTCTCGGGCACTGCAGAAGCAGGGCCTAGAGAGCTAAAGGGACAGGGTGTTTGCCGGGGGCTCCCCAGGTGGCCCACACCCCAATTGCCTCTGTGTAAAAGAGTGTCTGAGAAACTGATCTACAGTTACAGCATGTTAACCATACATGCACGGTGGAAACGTGTCTGCCCAGCTCCTGAAAAGGAACCCAGGCCGGAGCAGCTCTGTTGGAAGCATAGCAAGCCCAGACTGGGTTATCTGCACCTTTTTTTTTTTTTATCATAAAAAAAGAACAACCTAGTAACGCTAGCTCAGGAAGACCTTCTAAGTAGCAGCTTCACCATAAGGAACGGCCAGTATGACCGTTTACTTACAGAAACGGCCCTTTCCCATGGTTCAGCCTAATACACGTACTAGATGAGGTGCTCAAAAATGCCTGTCGAATCAGTGAACCAAACGAATCAACGAATGTGAAGAAAACACCATAGTCCCAGTTCTTGGTATACGTGACATCACCCTCACAGAGGAAACCAAGACGCCTCTCCAGTTTCCTTCTTTAGATTTGAGTCTCTCCCCAAAGCTCCTGGCGTCTTCCTTATTTGGTCTGAGAAGGAGGCTGAGGATCAGGGAGTTGAAGGAGGCCCCCGATGGCCTGGGGCCGAGTCTCCACTCCAGCACCGGTGGGCCAGTTGGGGACCGGGTATAACATGCCGCAATCAGTCCTGCTTCCTGGCAAATTGAAAACTCATTTCTGGAGGAAAGTGAATATTATTTTTTTTCTTTTAGCAAAATTATAAATTAACCCTATTCACTGTTTTTAGTTCCAAAAATACTCAAGAGACTTTTTAGAGAAACTGCATTGAATACCCACAGTCCCAAAACTGCCTGGAAAAATTGCCCCTTCTCCAGAGCGTCTGGTACTGTGGGGAAACAGTAACATCAAAGGGCGCGGAAGCCGCCTTCCTGAATATTTCTCCTTAGCCACTGTTCTCCGCGGCCCTTCTTTAGAAAACTCCACTTAGCGAAAACCAGACTTCCAGAACGTTTCTTGGTATGTACTTGTTCCATTTCAAAGAGTTCCGTTGCCTCCCCGGAAGGTCTGTCCTTTACATCAGAAACTCCCCAGGCATTTTAAAATGATGACTTGATTCTCAAAAGTTTAAGAATCAGCTTTAAAACCCTGTGTCAGTGCGACTTGCCGTTAAGCAAACTGCCTTTTAGAAGCTAATTTGTTATTTCTTTCTGAGATCCACAAGCTAGGTGTGTGTGTGAGAAAGGGGCAGAGAGAGGCAGAGAGCCAGGCGGAGTGGTTGACAGGTCACTAAAATGTCCTGGTGGCTCAGTGGTTAAGAGCGCAACTGCCCATCGAAGGGTCGGCGGTTCAAACCCGGCAGCCGCTCCGAGGGAGAAAGGTGAGACAGTCTGCCTCCGTGACGATCGCAGCCTTGGAGACCTTCCGGAGCAGTTCCCTGCCTTTGAGTCAGCCCGTCATAACTGAAAAAGCTGGAGAGGCTTTCTGTTGAGCTCGTTGCCCCTAACTCTGAGCCAGGAGAGGGTAAGGCACATTTTCTGCCATTTTTTACAAAGGAAGCTCTTTCACTCGGGGAAGGGATTAAACAACCAATCCCCCTGGTTTCCCCTTATTAAATGTCCTATGCCGTCGCTTCACCCATCTGGGTCCTTGTCACCATGCAGCCATGCGCACTGATCCACTAGTTGCACTCCAGGCCCCACCAAAAACCAAACCTGTTGCCACTGAGTTGATTCCGACTCCTAGTGACCCTATAGGATAGAGTAGAACTGCCCCAGGGGGTTTGAACTGCTGACCTTTTGGTAAGCAGCCAGACTCTTTACTCCATTTTTTATTAAAGTTTAAGAACATTTTATTTTCCTGTAGGCCACCTGCCCATAGGAAGATACTTGTTCGGGGTAGGGGAGTGGTCATCAGCATTAACTGTATCCTGGGATAAGGAGCAACATGGGATGGTGGTTTAGAGCAGGGATTCAAATCCCAGCTCTGCCACTTACTAGCCGTGTGATCTTAGGCAAGCTCCTTCATCTCTTTGTGCGTCTGTTTCCTCATGTAAAAACGAGATGATGATAATAACAATGCCGAGTGGATAGTAAGTACCCAGTAGATGCTAGCTTTGTTGTTACTGGAGACAAGAAGCATTTGTGTCTCAGTGAATTCAGTCCAGTGGCATCCTGCGTCCTTTGCATTAAACCAGATAGCGGGTAAATTGTGTGCCTTTTAAGAACTATCAGAAAACTTGCGTTTACAGATTAGGGGCTTCAGAATGGAAAGATTGGACAAGTTCCCTTAAAGCTTGCAGACGTCTTGTTTCAGGATTGCCCCATTCGCTTGTGGACGAATCATGGTCCCCTTTTCCCCATTAGCAGGAGGCCCACGTGCGTCGAAGCAAGCGCTCTTAAATGCGGCCCTCCCTGGACTTGGGACCACATTCTAATCAGCAGACTCCTGGTGGGTGTGGATAAGTTGGCCCTGAGGTTCACACGGCTGACGGTGGGGGGCTATGGGGAACACGGAATGTGTGAGGCTTTAAAGGGCACGTCTGCGGGCCCTGTTGGCAGGCCTGTGCGGCGCGCCACAATAAATCTGTCACGATGCCGCTAGCCACTGGGTCCTTTCTGTACCGGCGCGGCGTTCTGTGGCCTGTGTTCCCGTGCCAGCAAAGAAGGGGACGTTCAGCCCCCAACGTGGCAGCAGCTGGCAGTTTCCAAGCAGTCCTGTAGCTGGGACAAGGAGCATGTCCTGTGATGGGGGCTGCCCCACGGCGCTTTCTCCAGAGCAGCCGCCCCCAGCGCGGTGGAGACTCAGGGGAGGCTGATTCTCTCCCTGGCTCCCCCACCTACACCCAGAGTCACCGCTCCCCTCGAGGAGGCTGATTCTCTCCC
>NW_004444113.1:3022037-3053620 GCF_000243295.1 Trichechus manatus latirostris
GGCCCCCACCTACACCCAGAGTCACCGCTCCCCTCGAGGAGGCTGATTCTCTCCCCGGCCCCCACCTACACCCAGAGACACCGCTCCCCTCGAGGAGGCTGATTCTCTCCCTGGCCCCCACCTACACCCAGAGACGCTGCTGGGGACCAGAGCTTCAGCGTGAGGCCTCAGCGGTGTCTGCCAGCACCCCAGCCGCGCGAGCCCGGCGATCTGCCCTGAGGGGAGGCCCCTTTGCTATTTACCGTGGAGTCCTGAGGCCCGGGGGAAGGGAGCCTTCAGACACCCCTCCAGCTGAACTCTCACCGGACCCTGTCCTCAAGGGCAGAAGTACATCTGCTGGTTCTCTCTCTCTCTCTCTCTCTGCCTCTGTCTCTCTGTCTCTGTCCCTCTCTCTCTGTCTCTCTATCTCTCTGTCTCTGTCCCTCTCTCTGTGCTTCTCTGTCTCTCTTCCTGTCTCTTTCTCTTCCTGTGTCTCTCTCTCTGTCTCTCTGTCTCTGTCCCTGTCTGTCTCTGTCTCTGTGTCTCTCTTTGTGTCTCTCTCTGTGTCTTTATCTCTGTCTCTCTCTGTCCCTCTCTCTCTCTGTCTCCTTCTGTCTCTCTCTGTCCCTCTCTCTCTGTCTCCCTCTCTGTCCCTCTCTCTCTCTCTCTCTCGCTCTCTGTCCCTCTCTCTCTTTCTCCCTCTCTGTCCCTCTCTCTCTCTCTGTCCCTCTCTCTCTGTCTCCCTCTGTCTCTCTCTGTCCCTCTCTGTCCCTCTCCCTGTCTCTCTCTGTCTCTCTCCCTCTCTCTCTGTCCCTCTATCTCTCTCCCTCTGTCTCTCTCTGTCCCTCTATCTCTCTCCCTCTCTATCTCTCTCCCTCTCTCTCTCTCTGTCCCTCTGTCCCTTTCTCTCTCTCCCTGTCTCTCTCTGTCCCTCTCTCTCCCTCTCTGCCTCTCTTTTTCTTCTGTCCCTCTTTCTCTGTCCCTCTCTCCCCTGCCCTGGATGTTGCCCGTGAGGCCAGCACGCGCCCCGCCTGCCTGCGTTTCCCCAGCCAGCAGCCCTTACCCCCGTTCCTCCCTGAGACAAGTGGTCCAGGGCTACAGAACCGAGCTGGCGGCTGGGCTGGGCTCAGCGGAACAGAAGCCAACCAGATGCCTGCTCTCGTAGAGCTTGTAGGAGAGGGAGGAGACATCCAGCAAACAGATAAGCAGAATCATTTCCGCCAGAGATGGACGGGATGGGACAGAGCATGACTAAGGGCCAGGGCGATGATGCATGGGGTGGAGACCTGGAAGGAGGTGGCCCGCGAAGATGAAGGGGAAGAGTGTTCTGAGCTGAGGGAATAGCACGTACAAAACCCTGAGTGTGACTGAGCCCCTGCCCCTCCCGTGAGGATGGCAGCGGTCCTCCAGCTGGTCTCTGCAGCCGTGCTCGGCGTCCAGCCGCGTCTCCACACCACGTGGAGAGACACTAACCACGCAGGTCTGATGGCGGCCCCACCAGCACCACCAGCTGTCTTCTGGTCAGCCCCGACTCATGACAACTCCGTGTGTGTCAGAGCGGAGCTGTGCTACATGGGGTTTTCAATGGCTGATTTTTGGGAAATAGATTGCCAGGCCTTTCTTCCAAGGTGCCTAGGGGTGGACTCAAACCGCCAGCCTTTCAGTTAGCAGCCAGTTGTGTTAACCATTTGCACCACCTAGGGACTCCGGTCCTGTGGGATAAAGACCCAAACCTCCTCGGTGCGCAAGGCCCTGCCTGGTGGGCTACCTTCTTCCCCAGCCCACCCGGCAGCCTCTTCCCTGCCTCTCCCCCGTTTTGTAGCGCCGCTAGTCTCCACTTCCTCAGGGACGCTTTCCCCACCCAAGGGTTCCTTCCTGAGCTGCTGACAGGACTGTCAGATAGGTGGCCGCTGTCACCTAAACACCTCCCAGGTTTCAAGCAGCCAGAATATTGCAGGTGAAGGGATGGACGGGCCTCCAGCTTGGAGGAGGGGACGCCGATGCTTGGCGAGGTGAAGGCCCGGGCCGGGCTGGTTCTAGAGCTGGCCCCCTGGTCTGGCCCAGAGTTCTTTCTTGTTCTTCTTGTTCTGCTGCCTTTAGAGTCAACGCGATGCCCCTTCACGGAAGTCCAAGTTCCTGCTGCCCAACAGCTTTCCGACCAGCCCTCTCGGACAGAGTCTCCTTTGACCTCCACAGCCCTTGATGATGAGGTCACTTCCATCAGCCCCAGCCCCAAACACACACCTGGGCCCCCTGTGGCATTCTTGGGCCCGGAGTCAGGGAAGCAGTAAGGGGTGTGTCAACAGTGTGGATGCAGGGTCCTCCTGGTTGTGTGATGCAGCCTCCCACACGCTTGGCCGTTAATGGATTTGATCATGTAGCTGCCTCCTGGGGCTCATGTGTGCCTGCACGTCTCATCTGGGAGGGGTCCAGGGGTCTGCCCCACCCTGCCTGTCCCCACAGTCTCCTCACCACCTCCCCAGGATCCTGGTGTCTCGTTGAAGCGGCTGGCGCACCCCGACCGGAAATGCCCTCACCCCATCTTCCCCACCTCTGCCATCCCGTTCGCCATCACTGCCCGCCTCTGCCGCCTTCCCCAACGCATTAACAGGCCATGACGCTGTTCCTTCGGAAGTCCTAGCCGCGGCTCATCCGTGAAGATGGGTGGAGAGACTGGTACATGCATGCACGGTACTCTCATCTCATAATTAGACTGTGAGCTCCTTGCGGGCGAGGCCTCTTCCTCAGCATCACTCCCCCTCACACCTGCACAGTAACGGCACTAATAAACTGTGATTGTATTCACCTTGTGCAGTTTACTTACTGCGTGAAGCCGCGGCTCCATCTGGCTTGTAAACTGGTCGGTAGAGTCTGCGTAGCACACTGGCGCGTCCCCCGTGGGCCTCGCTCACCTGTGGCTCCCGCAATGTTTCACTCTCCGATTGTTCCACGGGCCCGGTCCTTCCCCCACATCAGCATCCGTCTCCGCGGTGCGTGGCCTAGAACCCAGCAGCAGACCTGTGCTTGGGGGACACTATTGTTTGAAAACTAAATTCACATTCAAAGGCCCCCCAAGTGGGAAATGAGCTTTTTAATCAAAGGAGTTACTTGTCATCATTCTTTTTTATTTATATTTTTAAAAACGTATGTAACAAAACACTGGCCAATTCAACAATTTTTACACGTATAATTCAGTGACATTGGTTACGTACATCATGCTGGGCATCCATTATCACCATCCTTTTCCAAATTATTCCACCATTATCACACAGAAACGCAGTGTTTCCCCAGAAATACCTCCCTCTTCCCCCACCGCCCCTATAACCACTAGTAAGCTTTTCTCTCTATGCATATGCCCAACCTAGCTATTTCCTAGAAGTGGGATCTTCCAATCCTTGTCCTTTTGTGTCTGGCTTCTTTCACTCAGCATAATGTTCCCAAGATCCATCCATGTTGTAACATGTATCAGGACTTCATTTCTCCTTTCGGCTGCGTGATAGCCCATTGCGTGTATGTACCACGTTTAGTTTAGCCATTCGTCTGTTGATGGACCTTCAGTTGGTTTCCACTTTGGGCTGTTGCGAACAGTGCTGCAGTGAACACAGGGTTGTCATCATTCTTATGACCACCCTAAATACTATTTCTCTCTTTTTCTTGGCAGGGGAGGGTTTTCTGTGGCTCCCCCTGCTAGAATGTAAGGTCCATGAAAGCATAAACCTGGGCAGATTTATGTAGCTGCTAAAAATGAGTGGAGCTATCGCTGCTCAGGTTGTCTCCTGGGTTCCAAGGGGGTCATTGTGCCAAGTTAGGAGAGACCCCAGGGGATGCGCTGTTCTCAGAGTCTTATGAGGGAAGTCCGGTTGGATGAGAAGTAGACCTGCCCCTCTAGGCTGCCCAGAGTGGGTCTGAGTGAGTGCTGGGCTGGTCGGCCGAGGGTCATTTTCAGAGAAGACTCGGCTGCCTTGGCCCAGCCTGGCCCCACCAGCCCCTGACAGCCCCGGGCAGCAAGAACAGGCACGTGCTCTTAGCCCGGTCTTGCAGGAATCCACTGGGAGAGAGATGGGACGGAGCCCCCCAGGCCCAGCCTTTGAAAAGCTGGGGGTTTCCTTGTGGTTCTCCATTTCCTAAGACGTCACTACCGAACGTTTGATTCTTGACAGAGGAAGTCACTGTATGTTTCTGGCTACTTCTCCATCCTTAAAACAAGGGGGTCGAGCAGCGTGACCTTCCAAGCCCTGGAGCTGGGGGTCAGGTGACAGTAGTCTGGGCCCCCATGTGGCCCCGGGGGTGGAGGGTCTCCTGCGACAGAGCATCGGATGTTCTCTGGGCTCCGGGCCCTGGGATGCTTCCGAGGGACAGCGTTTGGTGGTTTCAGCCGTCAAGCCCCTCGGATCAGTTGCCTTGGCCTGGATTCAGCTCAGCAGTTGTGGCGACTTACATGCCACATGTGCCTGGGTGATCTAGTCTCAAAATTTCTTTCCCTTTGCACGTAACAGCCCACACCAAGCATCTTGATTTCCAGGCGGTCTTCCCCTGATCTAATGGTCCTCACTCTTGTTTTAATTTTTTTTTATTGCAGTAAATATGTATGTAACAAAACACTTGCCTTTTCAGCATTCTTCATATGTATAAGTCAGTGCCATTAATTACATTCACCATGTAGTACGACCATCAGCACTGTCCATTTCCAAATTTTTCCATCACCATTAACAGAAGCTCAGTGTCCCCTAAGGGATGACCCCTTCATTCCTCCTCCCTCTGGCCACCCTTTATAACCACGGAGAAGCTTTGGTCTCTGTACCCTTGTCTATCCTAGATATGCCACCTTAGAGGGATCATACAGTCTTTGTCCTTTTGTGTCTGACTGATCTCACTCAGCATAATGCTGTCGAGGTTCGTCCACGTTGCAGCCTGTATCAGGACTTCGTTTCTCTTTATGGCTGAGTGATAGTCCATTGTGTGTACTGACCACATTGTGTTTATCCGTCATCTGTTGATGGACATTTAGGTTGTTTCCGCCTTTTGGCTCCTGTGCATAGTGCTGCAATGAACATAGCGTGCAAGTATCTGTTCGTGTTCTTGCTATCAGTTCTTTTGGGTATCTACCAACAGGTGGAATTGCTAGATCGTATGGTACAGTTAGGAGGGATCATCTGGAGAAGGACATCATGCTTGGAAGAGGGTCAGCAAAAAAGACAAAGACCCTCGATGAGATGGACTGACACAGTGGCTGCGACAATGGGCTCGAGCAGAGCGACGATTGTGAGGCTGGCGCGGGAGCGGGCCATGTTTCCTTCTGTTGTTCACAGGGTCGCTGTGGTCAGAACTTACCCGACAGCACTAACAGCGACGACACGGTACAGTGACCCTCACTCTCGGTGGACATTGGGACCACCTGGGGAGCTCTTCAAACGACGGACGCCTGGGCCCCACCCCAGAGAGCTGGCTTTAATTGGTCGGAGGTGCAGCGGGGTCACTGGGACTTTTAAAAGCTCATTGGGTGATTCCCTGTGCAGCCAGACCTAATGGCCAGAGCGCTGATTAACCTACAGCAGCGGCCCCAGCGGCTCTCCCCCAGCGGCCCTCCCTCCTGAAATACAGTCAGAACCACCCCGGCGTGCTAACCAAAGCTTGAAACCCGCTCAGTCGGCCTTCAGAGCCTCCTCCATTGGACTTCCCCACCCTGCCAGCAAGGCCAGAGAGCACAGTGGTTTAGAGCATGGACTCTGGGGTCAGGTTCCCTCTGCCACTGATTTGCTACAGCTTTGGCAAGCAACGCAGCCTCCCTGTACCTCAGTTTCCTCATCTGTTCAGTGGGGATGACAACAGTAGCTACTGGGTAGGATTGTTTGCGAAGAATCAGAGCTCACGTGTGCAGTGACTGACCCAGCACACAGTGGCGTTCAATGCCAGCTATCGTTACTGGCTGTTACCCAGCCCTGCTTCTCCTTGGCTGCCCCAGCCCCCCATGTTAGCCTGGTGAAGCACATCCTTCCTCCTCTGCAAAATATTCCCAGATCGCTCCCGTCAGAACGACTCTCTCCTCCCTCATATCCAAAAACAAAAGTATTTGGGTGGCCATTATAACACCTCCACGTGCTTTGTGTACCTGAAGGATTTATTTGCAGCAGCTATCAAGAATTCCCGCCACACGGCGGGATAGCACATACCAGAAGCATGAATCAAGAAGGAGCAAAAGCAAAGCTGGTGACATAAATAGTGGCAGGAATGAGCTAGAGACGCACACCATAGGGTCGTGGAACATCATGTCAGCAGCTCCCGGCAGCTGGAACGCCGTGAATGACATGCTTTTTATTTCTTTAATTTCCCAACTCTTAGGGAAACTTGAGAAATGATGTATCCCTGAGAGTAATTTTCACCACTTTTCAACAGTCATTAAACTACCTGGCACCCATATAGGCTGGATTCCCCTTCTTGGGAGAAAATGAAGCTCATCCGAAAGCTACATTGCCATTGGAAGCTTCTGGGTTACAACTGAATGGAGCTGTGTGGGAGCCTCAAGAGGGACCCAGCTAACAGTGTCCCCAGAACAGGCTGACGTGGAATGCCTGGGCTCAGCTGCACATAAGCAGAGGGGTCTTTGGTGTCAATGGGTGGTGTTTACCCACCTCTCACCACAGGCCTCGGTGCCTCCTGGCTTCTCTATAATCCCAAATTCCAAACCCTTGCTGCCAAACTGATTCTGACTCATGGCGACCCCATGTGTTTGAGTAGAACCATGCTCCATAGGGTTTTCAATGGCTGTGGTCTTACAGAAGTAGATCTCCAGGACTTTCTTCAACATTGTCACTGGGGGGATTGGAACTGCCAACCTTTCAGTTGGTAGCCAAGGGCAAACTGTGTATGCCAGCTTCTCTGTACCCCATAAAAGTAGAGTCTTAAGGGTTTGCAACTCTGAGGTCTCAAGGACAGATGACAAACTGATGTGATTTGGCAAGAACCAGTCTGAGTGGAATGCCGGGCCTCCAACAGAATGCAGGCTCGCGAAGGTGAGAACCAGGCCTGTCCTGAGCACCACCGTGCCCAGGGCTCAGTGAGAGTACTTCATTGCTTAAAGAGCGGTGGGATCTGAGGCATCTGCTGGAGGGTGGAGGGGGAGGATCTTCTTTGGTTACACCCACTGTGGGCTTCTCTTGCTTTTCCTATGTGAGAGGCCACCCCCATGCACCATTCTGCCCAGAATGTTGGGGGAGCACCCTTCGGTCAGTTTCCCCAGGAGAGTCCAGTTTGCCCTTGAGGCAGTGGGCACACTTGCTGTAAAAATGGCGTCAGCGTCTGACCATCTCTAACTTCACGAGGGGGAAAGAGAATCAAGATTGACGGCTCGAGGCTGATTCCTATGAGACAGAGGTCAGACATGCCTCCTCTCACCAGCCCAATTCTGACACCAGCTGTCCCTCCCACAGCACTCTCTACTTCTCTGCTGGGTTCAGTAATTCATTGTAATGGCCACACAGAACTCACAGACCATACTCACGATTATGGGGTTTATTGGGGAAGTAACAGGTTACAATTCAGGTTCAGGAATGCTCAGGATACAGTTCATTGATCAGGAATTGCCTCTTCTCAGCCATGCCTGTGGGCAGGTCTCTCCCTGGCCCTTGACCCTTCTGCCTGGCCTCTGCCTGCTTGGGCAAGTGTTACAAAGCTCTATTACTTCTGCTGATAAGTGCCCAGAGACACCCCCCTCCACCGGTAAGCCTTGGCCCGAAGGCATTTAACTTTCTTGCTCTGTGGGCTGGCAAACCTAGCTCCACCAAGTGCCCGGAGACCCCCTGCTGTGCCACCAAGTCTCCTGCCCAAAGGCGCTCAGCTTTCTCGCTCCCGGGGGCGGGAAGCCCCTGCACCATCTCCTGCCAATTTCCTGGTTCTGTTGCCACTGCTTCTTGGCGTCTCCAATGTTACAACTCTCCCTCTCTGTCTTCCGTGTTACAGCTCCTGCTCAATCTCTGTGTCTCCCTTTAAGCCTAGTGGGATGGCAAAACTGACCAATCCTGTCGATAGGGTTCCATATACCTCATTTGCTTAGTCCCACCCAGTCATTTGGTGGGAGTTACAAAGACTGTGGCTAGAAGGGCCATATGAAGTAATTCACTGCAGCACACCTGCAGGAAAGACTAGGGCCATGAAACCCCATTTCTTACATTATCCCAACTCTGAATTCAAGAGAAGCCTTCAGTGTAGGCAGGAGTTCCAAGAGCCCAGTTAACATGTATCCTGCTGACCCAAGGCCAAAGCCAACCGATTTGGGCTGAATGTCCACAGAGGCATTGGTATATTCTTTCTCTTAAAGATGGAGAATCATCTCCCAAGCTTCCATACTCTTGATGTACCAGCTCTTACGCTTGCTTCTTCCCTATTTTGTTTCTGAACTCTTGATTTCAGCATCACGACCTCTGTAACCTGGTCCCCTCCTATTTCCCACCTTTGTGGATTGAATTGTGTCCCCTCAAAAGATGTGTTGAAGTCCTAACTGCTGTCCCTGTGAATGTGACCTTGTTTGGAAAGAGGGTCTTTGCAGGTGTTACCAGTTAACATGAGGTCATATTGGAGCAGGGCGGGTCCTAAGATATATGACTGGTGTCCTTATACAAGAGAAGAGGAGACAGAGAGACAGAGGAAGGCGGCCATGTGAGGACAGAGGCAGATGCAACTACAGGCCAAAGAACGCCAAGGGTTGCTGGGAGCCACCAGAAGCTAGAGAGAGGCTTGGAGCGGTTTCTCTCTCAGAGCCCTCAGAAGGAATCAACAAGGGAGATACCCTGATTTGGGTTTCTAGCCTCCAGAATTGCGAGACAATAAATTTTCGTTTTTATAAACCACCTACTGTGTAGTACTTTGTTACGACACCCTAGGAAATCAATGCACCACCCTACCTCCCCAGTGTCTCTACATTTAACATGCACCCCAGGAAAATGCATGCTCATGCTGTTCCCCTCACCCCAACAGAATGGCTCCATCCTCCCTGGTCATGTGGACCTCCGCATGGAACCCTCCTCCCCTCAGAATGAAGAGCATCTGCTTCTCTGAATTCCTTCGGTCTCTACTGTTGGCATAGCTTGTTTGACCCATTATTTAATGCTCACTATTCCTAATTTTCATTCGAGTCTCCCCCAGGGTTGTGAGTTTCCTTGAGGACAAGAATAGTATCTTGCTTATCCTGAGTCTCTTGGACTTCATAGGAACTTAATAAATATTTATTGACCAGCGTATTGTATCTTTTGGCTCTTCTGTAACAGAAACAAGGCCTGTTTGTTTGCTTTGCTCAGTGGCCAGCTTTCTGTGGGGTTGTTTGGTTTTCAGAACTATGCTCCTCATTGGGAAAGGAAGTGGAATGGTTGGGAATGTGGAGAGAGGTGACATTCAGACTGTACTTTAAATACTTCTGTATCCTTTGAAATCTTTACCATAAGCACATGTTCCTGGATTACATTTGTAATAAAACCATTTATTTATTTAAATTATGTTGTTTTTATAACTAACAGTTGAGAGGGACAAGATGTTTTTTCTAAGCTTTTCCCATACTTTCCTCCAGCACCCCACCCTCGAACCCTTCCAAAGGAGCATGGCGGGTCTCTCCACTTGGTAAACGTGTCTAACTATACAAAAACTCTAACTATACAAAATTATAAGGAATGGCACATGGATGAGGAATTTTATGTGGGCTGTAATGGAGGATCATTTTTAACTGCCTGGCATCATTTGGAATATTATTTCAGCTGTGAGAGAATTTTAGTTGGTTATGAGAATCCCTTCATCACACTGAGATGTCCATGGAAAACTATTCACTGTATTTGATCCTCTCATTTTTCACTGGGAAGGGAAGCCAGCAGAGCGTGTTTATCCTGGTACCCAAAGGAGAGAAAGACCATAGCCCTCCACCCCTAAAGAAAACATTTATTTGAAATGTCTTTCCTATTTACCCTACTCTAAATAATGGAGTTTTTAAACTCTGTTGTTTTTCTAAATATTAAAGTTTCAAAGGAAGGATACTTTTGAGTTCAAAGTGCCTGTTTCAGTTCTTTAAGGATCCCTTGGTCTGGCATTCATCAGAGAGAATTCTGAAAACAGTATCCATGGGTCAGTTTTGAGGCTAAAAAGATGACTCCAAGCCAACATCATTGGTTTATAATGCATGGGTGAATTCCCCACAAAATCTTTGCTTTCCATTGTGTTCTGGGTCCTGGGGAGGCCATCTAGGCCATCTCCCTTCCCCAGGTGGGCTGGCTGGTAGGCCTGCATAGGGTAGAATTCACTGGGGAAGGCAGCCCAGGCTCCCCCAGCACCTGCCCCCGGGACCTCTCAGCTCCTTCAGCTCCGACTGGTAGAGTGACCCGAGGGCTGGAGCTGCCCGGCTGTAGGAACTGCAGCCTCCGCATGTGCCCCTCCAGGGGGATCTGACCTCCCATCCACCCTGAGCTGGCCCCAGGCTTCTGGAATTCTTGGACCAATGGCCCAAATCTGCCCTGGACCTTCTGCTGGGGCTCTGGCTCTGAGCTTCTTCAAAATGGCACCATGAAAACTTGAAGACTTGGAAGAACTTCTGAAATCCAAAGGCAGTCGCTTCCTGTTGTCCTTCCTCCAGTCATATGTCATTCTGAGTGTCTCTGCTGGTTACTTGCACCATCCTTGCTGCGGAGGGGACCCCTTGTCTGCTCGTCAGTTTCTAGGAATGTCAGTGTTTCTCAGTGGGGTGCTATTGGTATTTGGGATGGGCGGTTCTCTGTCCTGTATATTGTAGGTCATTTAGCAGTCCTGGCCCAACCCAACAAATTCTAGTGTCATCTCCAGTCATTATGACAGCCCAGAATGCACAGGGAGCGGGGGAAATACCACCTTCAGCCTAGGGGGCAGTACCATCCTCAACCAGAAGTGGAGTAGTACCACCATTATCCTGGAGAGAAGTGGCACTCTTATCCTGGAGGGAGCAGTAACATCCTCAACCAGAGGGCATGTGCTGTTGTTGTTAGGTGCCATTGAACTCGTTCCAACTCATAGTGACCCCATGTACAACAGAACGAAACACTGCCCAGTCCTGCACCATCCTCACAATCGTTGTTATACTTGAGCCCCTTGTTGCAGCCACTGTGTCAGTGCATCTCGTTGAGGGTCTTCCTCTTTTTCGCTGACTCTCTACTTTACCAAACATGGTGTCCTTCTCCTCAGGGACTGGTTGCTTCTGATAACATGTCCAGAGTATGTTGGACGAAGTCTCTCCATCCTTGCTTCTAAGAAGCATTCTGGCTGCACTTCTTCCAAGACAGATTTGTTTGTTCTTCTGGCAGTCCATGGTATATTCAATATTCTTCACCAACACCATAATTCAAAGGCATTCATTCTTCTTCGGTCTTCCTTATTCATTGTCCAGCTTTCACATGCATATGAGGTGGTAGAAAATATGGTGGCTTGGGTCAGGTGCACCTTGGTCCTCAAAGTGGGTTAGTGTAGTACCACTCTTATCCTGGAGGGGGCGGTACCTCCGTCAGCCTAGGGAGGATGCAGTACCACATTCAGCCTGAGGGGGCAGCACCATCCTCAGCCTGGGGGAGACAGTCGCATCCCTGGCTGAGGCCCACTAGACCCCAGGATTCTCAGCTCTAAGCTCTGGAGGCCAGGCACGTCTGCTCTTTGGTCCTGCATCCCCAGTGCCCAGCACAGTGAGTGCCACACTTGAGCACTCAGTAAATATTTGTTGAAGAAATGAATGGGATTCATGAACAGGCTTAGAGGGCTGTGAGCCCTATGAAATCGTGTGCAAAATGCGTTGTATATTGTGTGTATACACGTGTGTTTTCTGGGGCAAACATGTAGCCCATGGTCCATCAAATTCTCCAAAGAATTGTGACCTAAATGGACATTGGGAAGACTGGTCCAGTCCAATGGCTGTGTCACCGTGCACAGCACCACACAGTGTTCGTGAGGTGAATTTCAGAATGACAACTGGGCACCAATGTTCCAGTGCCCTCACAGAAAGGAATGTCCTGGGAAACCCCAAGGAGACTCTGCCTCCGTGAGTGCACTCACATCTCTGAAATCAAAGGGCCGCATCCTGCCTTTAACAGGAAAGAGCCTGAGCCCTGGGCCCTTGAATTCACTCTCAGCAAAGTTTGGGATAGACAGGGTAGGAATGGTTATGTCTTCCTCCCAAATCCAAGTGCTTCCTGGGTGGCTATCCAAGCTAAAGCCATAGGAATTGGTGACATCACTCTGCTTAGCACGAGCCTGAGCTCCCAGCAGCTAGCCAAGGCTGGCTGAGCTGAAGGGGCGAGTTGGCGTGACGCATTTCCTTCCTGTGGCCTGTTGCTGATGCAGCTGTTTTAATAAAAGACAATCAGAGGCAGGAAGAACAGCTGGCCCACGCTGTGGGTGGAGCAGCAGGCCGCCATCCAGATCCATCTGCAGACTTGCGTGAGTTCATACTCACCAGTGCGGCCTGTGGAATGAGAGCCTGAGCACACTGTGGTGGCTCTGAGCAGGGTCTAGGGGGACACCCTCCCTGCTGCTTCCCCGGCATTCCCTGCCCGTAGTGGACCCCTCTTGTGGCTGTAGTCCTGTCCCAGCGAAAGAAGCTGCAGCATCCAGAAAGGGCAGTTAGGCAGAGCAGGGGGCGAAACCCAGTGCTGGGGGCACCCAGCCCCCGTTAACCTCCAGAGCAGTGAAGCCTTTGCCAAGAGGCCTTTGATATCATTTGTTGCACAGACCCTTGGTGTCACAAACGGTTAAGTGCTCAACTACTAGCTGAAATGTTAGCAGTTCCAACCCACCCACCGGCACCTCAGAAGAAAGGCCTGGAGATCTACCTCCAAAAGGTCACAGCCTTGAAAACCCTTTGGAGCCGTTCAGCTCTGCACACACGGGGTGACCACAGGTCAGAATCAACTTGACAGCAACTAACAACATTCTATTTGCAGAAGCTTCCGGCATATAGACTAGGTCAGTCATAAGCCAAGATAACTCCATGAAAAGCCCCCAGTATCCCAAAGCAAGCTTCTCAAACTTTGTGCCTGTGTCATGGGGAAGCCTCTGCCAATAACCCAGAAGAACATTTGAGGTAAACAAAACCCCAAATAACAAGTGAAGTGAGCGGAGTTAGGGGCGGGCACCACCTCCTGTGCCTGTCTGTACCATCTCGGGTCAACGTCGGAGAGCCCTGTTCCCTGGGGTGAGCAAGGATCCTGGCACTTGTGGCCCAGGAGGTGGTCCTGTGCCAGGCAGTCTGCAGGTGGAGAATGTTCCCTGTCTACCTGGAGTCTTGTTGCTCTGATTCACAGGGGTGGGGCAGTGGGCCTTGGCCAGGAGAGTTTGCCCATCATAGTTGGGATGTGCCCAGCATCTGCTTGGCCCCCATTCCTATCAGGAGCCTCAGCACAGCCACCTCTTCCTACAAAAACCAAACTCAAGAAATTCTCATGGAATCCAGACTTTCTGGAGCCATAGAGGCTGGATAAACCCCCAAAACCATCACTCTGAGATGATCCTTAAAGTTTAAACCAAAAATATCCCCTGAAGTCTTCTTAAAACCAAATAATAGTTAAGCTTAACTAGTAAAGAATGTCTGCCTTGAACATTATGCTCATTTAAAGAACTATCTATATAGGATCAAATTGACAACAGCAACTCGAAAGGTTAGATAGGAAGCTTAGGGGGCAGTGAGTTTATGTTAATGGGGGAGGAACAATTTGGAAAGGGTGGGTGAGAATGGCTGCACAACTCAAAGAATGTAATCAATGTCACTAAATTGTACATGAAGAAATTGTTGAATTGGTGTATGTTCGGCTGTGTACATTTTCAACAACAATATAAAACCCCCCCAAAAAAACAAAACCCATTGCCATTGAGTTGATTCCAACTCACAGTGACTCTATAGGACTGAGTAGAACTGCCCCATAGGGTTTCCGAGGCTATAAATCTTTACAGAAGCAGACTGCCACATCTTTGGCCTGCGGAGCAGCTGGCGGGTTCAAACCGCTGACCTTACGGTTAGTGGCTGAGTGCTTAACCACTGCGCCACCAGGGCTCCTCCAACAACAACATAAAGTAAAATAAATTATTGAAAAATGAAATCAACCTCAGGATAACCAACAATAGTGGTCTAGGGCCTCATCTCTGCGTCAGACTCTCTGGGTTCAACTCGGTTTCACCACCAGCTGAGAGAACTTCGGTGAGTCAGCCTCTCACTGAGTAAGCCTCAGTTTCCTTGCCCGTAAAATGGGGTTAGCTGTAGTATCTGTGGAAACCCTGGTGGTGTAATGGTTAAGAGTTCGGCTGCTAACCAAAAGGTTGGTAGTTCGAATCCACCAAGTGCTCCTTGGAAACCGTATGGGGCAGTTCTACTCCTTGGAAACCCTGTGGGGCAGTTCTACTCTGTCCTGTAGGGTCGCTTTGAGTCGGAATCGACTTGATGGCAATGGGTTTGGTTGTTTGTTTTTTAGAGCATTCATTGAACACAGTCGTCTGTGTAGAGCACAGTGCCTGGCAGGGTGTGAACTGTCAGGAAGTGGCGGCCAATCGTTAATTAAGTCTTCTCTCTCAACATACGTCGCTTTAGTGCTTTTGATGGAGCGGGTGTGTGCCGTCCATCTGGAGTGAGGTCACAGGGCCCAGCAGCCCTGAGGCCCGGGCGGATCTTCAGCCTGAATTTGTGTGGGCTTCCCCAGACTTGGACTAAATTGTCCCCAATGGTTGTGTTTTCCAGGGTGTTCAGACTTACATCTCTTGGATATGTTGACCCCAACAGAAAGAAAGCGACAAGGGTACATCCACGAACTCATTGTCACAGAGGAGAACTACGTCAATGACCTGCAGCTGGTCACAGAGGTAAAGGCAGTTGTGGGGGTTGGGGGGCACTGGCAGGGGGCGGAGAGGAATGGAGGTCCTCTGCAAAGGAGTCCTGCATCTCATTCTGAGCCTGAGAAACTTTCTGATGTGGGCGAGCATCTGGACGTCAAATTACGCAGGAGATTCTTACCCAAGAGAAGATGGTTCAGTTCTCATCCTCAGCCAACTCTGAGTCATACCCGCAAAGAGGTAGAGGTCATTTGTGCCAGGTGGTAAATGAGCCCCTAAGGAGTTTCTTGGAAGGAGACGTGCGGGACTGAGAATTGGGAACCCAGAATCTGGTCAGAGAAGTTACAGCTCAGCCACCAATGAGTTAGTGCCATAGAACAAGTCCCCTCTTCTCCCAGGCCCTCAATATCGGCATCTGAAAATGGTGCCCATCCAGCTAAAATTTCATTCTTCCCAAGGCTACGTGTTACCCCTGAGAATGACGGTGTTTTCTCCCAGGTGCCCCATGATCCCCTGGACCTGGCTGGTGCCTCATGTTGTCTGACCTCCAGGTAGTGGTTGAAGTGCCTTGGCCACCCTGTACAGAAGGACAGTGAGATGCTGAGTTGGACACCCCTGTTTCTCAGGAAGCCTTTAGTCCCTATGGGAAGTGGCCATGTTGGGAGACAAGAGCGTGCAAAGCCAGACCTTAGGGTCACCCTACAACTTGAAAAGTCCTGTGATAGCGTGGACCATGCCCCTCCCCCCCAAAAAACAAACAGTCGTGAAACCATTTTTTCTGATATTCTTAAAAACCAGGAAAGATGTGGGCTGGGCTCTCCACGGTCGGGTGAGTACCAGCTAAGAGGTTGGTGGCCCACAAGGCCGCCATGCGCGCGTAAGAAGTGTTGATGCAGATTGGAAAAGGGTGCCCCTTCTCAAGACATCCGACGGCCATAAAACACACCGTCCAGGATGTCTTGGCTGTGAGTGTCCTCCCTTGGACATGGCGCCTTTGTGCAGTGCGCAGAAAGCACAGCCGTACATGGTGGCCCTGTTATATCCAGGCCCAACATCAGTTTATTGGCTCGTGCTCCCAGGGGTCAGCCTCACCCTGGCCAAGACTTGTTTCAAAGAACCCATCCCTAAAGAACCTTCTGGAAAACCTCCTGCCTCCAATGTTAGACAGTGACCTCCCTGGACCCAGGGGGCCCATTTGCATAGGGTACCCCCCAGATCTGTGATTTACTGTGAGTTACACCCCCACACCAGGTTCTGGAAGGGGTCACTGATTTCAGGGAGAGGAACCAGCCTCACCCCTTGTAATGGGTGGGGTCTACCTAGGGCCCCAGCCTAAGGGGCTGCGGGCAGAGTGATGGAGTCAGTCACCAAGGAGGCGCCTGCTGGGAAGTGCTGCTCCATCGAGGACCCCACTGCAAGGGGCTTCACCCCAGAACACCCGAGGCTTGTCTGTGTGGCAGAGGCTGCAGGGAGAATGGATGAACCCCCAGCACCTTGCACAAGCCTCCCAGCTGTGGATAGGCAGAGTTAACGCCCATCCTCTAGAGAGTTCAGCTGGCTTCCTCGTAAAACCATGCACACCTCTTGGGGGGCCCCACCCCAGGCAGAGGGCCACATCTCAGAACCTCTGCAAGTAGGGGGAGCTTTCAGCTTGTGGGCCTCCCAGCAAGCTGCAGACCCCGAAGTCTTTCTGTTGCTCTGATCAGATCGATGTGTGCGCATGTGTTTGAGTTTTAAGCTAACTGTTTGCTTTCTGAACTGCTTCGTTTTCTGCATCTGTAGATCTTTCAGAAACCCCTGATGGACTCTGAACTGCTGACAGAAAAAGAGGTGGCTATGATTTTTGTTAACTGGAAGGAGCTGATTATGTGTAATATCAAACTACTGAAGTAAGCGTCTCTTCTCTAATACCAGCCAAGCTTTGCTCTGCGTGCTTCCACATCCATCGTGTGGTCCGTGTGTCCCCCTCGCATGCTCCCTGTGTCTCTTTCTGCCTCTTTTGCTCATTTCCACTCACTAGCGCCATCACCCTTTTTTTGCCCGGATGCTTTCCAGAAACGCGCCCCAAACTCCTCACTGCGGAGAGTAACTTGCCCAGGCAGCCCTGTGCCTGCTGTCACTGTGGTTCTAGAATTTCCAAAGCTGGGCCAGTCCTGACCCCAGGTGCCTGGCAGGCTACATCCCAGGCACGGTGCAGCCCCACGCCTCCCACGCAGACCTGCCTTCCTGTGAGCCTGGTTCACTGGTGACACCCTTGGCTCCCACGCATGGATCAAGGTGAACCGCTCACTGCCTAAGTCAGCTGTGGTTAAGTCAGGATAAAGCCTCTGAGAAGCTGGCCTGGAGTCGTTGTACTTTACTCCTATGTTTGTTCATGGGGGCAGCTGCAGGGCCCGGGAGAGGGCACTGGGCCAGGAATCTGGGTTTGGGTCCCAGCTCTGCCATTCACTGCCCCGCCTCTTTGAGCCTCGTTTTCCCCGTCTGTGAAATGAGGAGGTTGGATTAGATTATCACAATGGTCTCTTGCAATTCTTATATCTCTATGTGTGTATATATATAGAGAGAGAGATCGCCATGATGGCGCAGTGGTTAAGCGCTCGGTTGCTAACTGCAAGGTTGGCGCTTTGAACCCACCAGCTGCTCTGCGGGAGAAAGATGTGGCAGTCTGCTTCTATAAAGATTACAGCCTGGGAAACCCTATGGGGCAGCTCTACCCTGTCCTACTGGGTCGCTATGAGTTGGAATCGACGCCACAGCAATGGGTTTGGTTTTTTTTTCCCACCAGGCCCTCATTTTAGCATCACTTGCTAGCACCTAGCTAACTCATGGCCTTCAGGGCACATGGGATAAAGCACCTACCATCCCCCAGTTCCCACCGGAAGAGGGCTCCACCCCTCCCTGGGCACAGAGTGGAAGGGACCTCCCCAGAACTGCCTCCATCCCTAATCTCTGCGTTCCTGTAACGGGAAGTGACCAGTATCTTTCCTGACTGTGGTCCCCGCGTTGTTCTTATACATAATTTCAAGTCCCCTCTTTCCTGGGTGTCGGAGAGTGGATAAAGGGATGGGAGAGAGGAGGTGCGGAGAGGGGGGCATGAAGAAAAAACATAAGTTCTGGTCTCTGCGTGACGCGTATGTGTGTGTCATGCTGTAGAGTGCACGTCTTCGAAGAGTCCAGGCTGGGTTTTTAGAGAAAGCGTTTCCCACTGTCCTCCTCAAGGAGGAATTCTGAGCATAGGTCTGGCCCCGCGCTGTGTGACTTTACCTTCCCTGGGCCTGAGTGTCCTCATCTGTAAAATGGGAATGACAGTACCTACCACAAAGGGTTGTTACGGGGGTGCCTTTAAGCAAGAGCCTGGTACATAGTGAGGGCTGGGGTGGGCCCTGGCCACCGGGTGGTAGAGGCTGAACTCCGACCCTTGCCTTGGGGAGAGACTGCCCTGCCACCTGGGGGAAAGGGGCAGGTTAGCCCCCGAACCTGCAAGGGAGCCCTAGTGGCACAGTGGTTAAGCGCTCTGCTGCCAACCAGGTTGGAGGTTTGAGGGTACCTGCCGCTCCGCGGGAGAAAGATGTGGCCGTCTGCTTCCGTGAAGATTGTCCAGTCTTGGGAACCTTCTGGGGCAGTTCTGCTCTGTCCTGTAGGGTCACTGTGAGTCGGGATCAACTCGACGGCAATGGGTTTGTTTTTTTGGTTTTGAACCTACAGGTACTGAACCTGAACTGTTGGAGACACAATAGAAATGAAAGTTTTCTGTTGAAAACACACCTAGAAGTTAAAATCTCTTTCCTTGGGTGGCTTCCGTGGTGGGGGTGGGAGATGTATCTGGGACTTCAAAGAGCCTGCAGCCCATCTGTGGGGCTGGCCTCCCCTCATCTTGGCTGGCCTGAGGGAGCCTGTGATGCTGACCTCAGCCCCCATCCCCCGCCCCGTTCTCCCGTCCAGTCCTCCTTCCTCCCCCTCAGCAAGGAAGACAATCCCCTTTCCTGAGCACTGTCAGGGCTCCACATGTTCCAGCTCACAAAGAAGCTCAGCGAGGTTGAGTGACTTGCCTGAAGTTGCTCAGTGGGTGACGGGGCACCCAGGATGATGGGTGGGTGACACCCAGGTCCCACTGGGGGCTCCACCTAGTTGTGCCCTGATGGAAAGAACACGGAGTCAGGAGTCAGACATCCCAAGTGTTTGCCCAGGTTCCGGCTCTTTTGTTTGAGAAGCTGAACTGCAGTAATTGTACCTGCCCTGCTCACCAGGTGGCGTCTTCAGAGGAGCAAAGGGGGTCAGGTGGATGATTCTCACGCTGTCAATCGTGGTCTAAATGTGCCAGTCGTTATCAACCCGTCCCCCATCTCAGTGTCCCTGGTCTACGGCCCAGTCCCTCTGATCACCAGTTGGGGCTAACTGGCTGATGTTTGCATCTTCCAGACAAATATTTGTATTTAACAGGAGCTCTCGGGAGACTGACTCCTGTTTCCTCTTTCCAACATTTTATGAAGATTTCAGACATACAGAAACATGCAAAGAGCAGGAGCGTGAATACCCACATGCCCGATGCAGATTCTGCAGTGAACATTCTGCTGTATTTACCTGGTCACATGGACAGTATTTCTTCACGCTCAGGAGCGTCTCCAGTGCAAGGAAAAGCTCAGGTCCCCGGCAGGCTGGAAGAGGGAGGCGTTTTTGGATAAGGAGAATTGAAGGCAACGTTCCCCGGAATCCCAGGGTCCAGCCACCTTCGTGCTTATGGGACCCTAGGATTTATCACAGGGGACGGGGTGGTTCTGTGGTAGAGTTCTCGCCTTCTATGCCAGAGACCCGGGTTCCATTCCCAGCCAATGCACCTCATGTACAGCTGTCACCCACCTTTGGTGGAGGCTTGCATTGTTGCTAGGATGCCGAACAGGTTTCAGCAGAGATTCTAGACTAAGATGGACTAAGAAGAAAGGCCTGGCGGTCTAGTTCTGAAGATCAGCCAGTGAAAACCCTATGAATCACAATGGTCCCGTCGGCAGCCGATCATGGGGATGCTGCAGGACTGGGCCGCGATTCATTTCGTTGTCCGTGGGGTCACCATGAGTCGGGGGCTGACCGCAGCTAACAACAAAAGGGTTTATAAAACCAACTATGACAGCTTTGAGACTTAAAGGGGACTAGCTGGGACAAACAGACCTCCTACTAATGATGCGTCTGGTTGGGTGTTAGTGCAATGGCTGGCTCTCTTCTTGCTGGTGAGCCAAGAGCTGAGACGTGCTCTTAATAGGCAGGCTGGGGCAGAAAGATCCAGAGCCTTTTTAAGGGCAGCTGGCAGAGGGATGGCACAAATGAGGCAGGGCTGTGCAAACTCACGTTGGGGACTGCCTTTTTATCAAGGTCCTTTCCTGCCCTTTGCTGAGGGAAAAGAAAAAACCAAATAAATGAAAGATCCTCTTTAAAAAAAAGTATTTTTCTTAAATATAAAGTATTCAACTTACCTTCTTTTTAACTTAAGGAGAATGAACACAATTTTATTTTGTCTAAACATAAAACAAAAGCTAAAAAGTCCATCTTAGGTGGCAAACACAGGATGGGGAGCAAGAAGAAGAAAAGAAATTTTAGGCTGGAGGCAGGGAGGGGAAGAGACAAAAAGAGAAAGCTGGAGAAATGGAGAGAAAGCAAGGCCAGGGGCGAAGCTGCAGAGGGGGCACGGGAGCAGGAGGGCCAGGGGCGGGCCCAGACGGCGCCAGGTGGGAAGGTGGATCTGGGGGTCCGTGCCTTATTGTCCCAGGGTCCTTACAAACCACAGTTCTGGAGTCGGACTGCTGGGGTTCAAGCCCCGCCTCTGTCACTGTGTGTGACTTTGGTCAGGTCACTCAATTTCAGTGTGCCTCAGTTTCCTCAACAGTTAATGGGGCCAGTAAGTAACGTAAGACCTGTTTGAACGGAAGAGGTGTGAGTAAGCACTAGCTTATGACTGTCCCCTTGGTCTGCAGAGAGCCCTGGGGGCACAGTGGTTAAGAGCTCGGCAGCTAACCAAAAGGTCGGCAGTTCGAATCCACCAGCTGCTCCTTGGAAACCCTATGGGGCAGTTCTGCTCTGTCCTATAGGGTCATTATGAGTCGGAATCAACTCGATGGCATTGGTTTAGTTTTTAGTTTTGGTCTGCAGAATCCAGAGCGTTGTGAACACGCATTCGTTCACCAGACAGTGAGCACTCTCTGAATGTCCGTTAGTGGATGAATTACTGTTTAAACCTTTCTGTGGGGCTACAAGTCAGCTCACCAAAGGGAAGAGTCCTCTCAGGGCTGCGGCTGCAATAACCGAGCCACGTGACCCCTGGACCTGGTGGCACTCCTGCTCAAACCCTGATTTTAGGCCCAGTCCCCCTCAGTCTTGCCCCGGCAGTAGAACATTCCAGAAGGATATGCACCAGTGCAACTGAGTTACCAGGAGTCAGCTTTGTCTCACGGCCCACGTGTGTCGGGGTAGACCTGTGCTTCACAGGGTTTGCAATGGCTCACCAGGCCTTTCCTCCCAGGCACCTCTGGGTGGACTCAAACGCCAACCTTTTGGTGAGCAGCCGAGCACATTAACTGTTTGCACCACCCAGGGACTCTGATCCCCTCAGAGGGACTGACTTCAAATCGCCTCCTGGTTAAATAATTGAGGTGTACAGGCGTGAGCCTCAGAACCCAGAAACGGGTTTAACTTCCCCAAGACAAGGATGAGCTGCGTGCGATCGTTCTTTTTCATTTTTGTTGTTTCCCTCATTATTAAAACAACAACAACAAAGGTGGAAGGGCTTTTATTCCCTTTCGGACACGGAAACTGCTGGAATGATGGGATTCCTTCCTGTTTCCTCCACAGCAAGTTTGGGACATGGTTATTCAGGGCTCTCATCCCCTCAAAACCCTTGAGCAAATTCCTGCATATTGGGGAATGTTCCACACCAGTCCCCCAGTGGGCATGTGGCCAGTGCCCTGCCCCACACTGATTTCACAGCCCTTCCCAGTAGCCGTTCCCTAGGGGACCGCGCCCACAGAAGTGCTGAGTGGCGCCTCGCCCTACAAGGACAGCCACTTGAGGTGGCATCCCTGCTTGTTCCACATAATTTACTGACCTACAGCATTTCCACCCGTTGGCTTGCCCAGCCCAAGTGATTTCTCATTACTGAAAAATACAGAAGAAAGAAAATAAAGTGATCTGAAGTTTTTAAAGCCTAGTGCTAATATCACAGAGCCTCCTTGGAATTATATAGCCCTACCCGAGTCCCTGGGTGGTGCAAACAGTTAACGTGCTCAGCTGCTAACCACAAGGCTGGCAGTTTGAGTCCACCCAGAGGCTCCTCAGAAGAAAGGCCTTGTGATCTACTTCCGAAAAACCAGCCATTGAAAACCCTACAGAGCACAGTTTTTTGAATTTTATTGTACTTTAGATGAAAGTTTACAGAGCAAACTACCTTCTCATTAAACGATCAATACACATATTTTTTTGTGACATTGGTTACCAACCCCATGACGTGTCAACACTCTCCCCTTTTCGACCTTGGGTTCCCCATTACCAGCTGTCTTGTCCCCTCCTGCCTTCTCGTCCTTGCCCCTGGGCTGGTGTGCCCATTTAATCCCTATGGAGCACAGTTCTACCTGACACACGTGGGTCACCTCGACTTGGAATCGACTCAAAGGCAGCTGGTTTACCCATACCTCAAGAACTTCTCCAACACGACATCAAAGTGGCCAAAAGAATTCATAGTGGCCTCCTGCCAGCCTTATGTTAAAATCATGTACCACACCACTCTGTTCCACCTGCCCGTCCACCCCACAGATATTTCTTGAGGGCTTTCTGTGATCACTAGTGAAGCCAGAACACGCTTGTGGCCTCAGATGTTGTGGTCCTGCCCTCATAGTATATTGCAGTCCTTGCCACGTGGAAGCTCAGCTTCCCTCCTTTCAGGTGTTAGAACTTGACATACCGGAACTTGGAAAGTGGGGTGCAAAGACCTTGTTATCATGGCCCTGAACACTTGGACTGCAACTGGACCCCAGAATAAACATTTCCCAGTCTCGACAATGCCTCTTCTTGGCTTCCAGAATATAAACAGCTTGGGTTCATTGGCTCATTATCATGATTGGTGTATAGATAATAGATGTCTCTTTTCAGAACTGCCAAGCTTGCTCTAAATCCAGTTTATTTCGCACAGACAGTAAAGGACACAGACAGTTCAAACAATCATTTCTCCTTGGCTTTGGTGAACATATGGTGTCTTAGGCTGGGCTGTCTAGAGGAGCAAAACCAGTGAAGGGTATATATATATAAATATAGGGAGAGAGATTTATTTCAAGGAAGTGGCTCATGCAGTTGTGGAGGCTGGCAAATCCCAAATCCGTGGGTCAGGTGTCAGTCTGGAGGCTTCTCCTGACTCATGTGGTTACAGGGACCAAGGAACCCAGAACTGGCCGGTCAGGCAGTAGGCTGCTGGCTCATGTCCCAAGAACCGGAGGACAGAGGATGACAAGTCAGATACAGAATCGAGAGAGAGCGAGCTTTGCCAGAACATCCATATGTATTAGATGCAGGCCACACCCCCAAGGAAACTCCCCTTTCAACTGATTGGCTGCTCACCTCAGATCACATAATGAGAAGATGACTACAGAATATCTGCTAACCACTGAGAATCGTGCCCTAGCCAAGTTGACACATAACCTTAACCATCACACATGAGACTGTTTCTCTTTTGTCTGAAAACGATCCTCCTTGTCCCCTGGAAACACCAACTTCTCCTGGGTGGCAGTGGCCTCAGAAACAGGCTCAGTGCTCGGGGCTTCCATCGCAGGTACTCTGTAAAGTGAAACGCCCACACAGGGACCCTGTCTGAGTCATTAAAGAAAGGATTCCATTTCTCCATAAAGAAACAAATTGGATTTATGTTGACTTGATGGGCAAAGATTTTTTTCTAAAACTAGTTTTTATTCCTAAGAGCGGGCACACAGCAACCATGCCCAGGAAAAATGGCCGGGTGATCTCCCTCTGTAGCAGTAGACTCATTTCTTTTTCCGTCCCTCGTCTTCCAAATAGATCCTGTAGTGACCCTCTGGTTTGCACCCCCTCAAACTCATTCTGATTCTGTGCAAACTAGAAATGCGCCTGCTGCTAGGAACGAGCAGGAAGGCAGGGGCTGACTTCTTCTGTTTTCATGCAGGGCACTGAGGGTCCGCAAGAAGATGTCTGGGGAGAAAATGCCCGTGAAGATGATTGGAGACATCCTGAGCGCCCAGCTGCCGCACATGCAGCCATACATCCGCTTCTGCAGCTGCCAGCTCAATGGCGCGGCCCTGATCCAGCAGAAGACAGACGAGGCCCCAGACTTCAAGGATTTTGTCAAAGTGAGGAGGCCAGGCTGAGCCTGTTCCCCTGGGGGGAGGGGGCGCAGAGGGGCAGACCCTGCAACCACGTTCACATCAAAGGCCAACCAGGATCGAGGTCCTGGCTAAACCCCAGGGGGCTGGTGCTAGCTTTTGGGTGTAGCTGTGGCCACGGAGGTGAATTTGGAGAGCACCCGTCAGCCCTGCAGCACCTGGAAGCTTTGAAGTCTCTTCAGGGATCTGTTTTCCAGGTGTCAGAGGTTTATTTAGAGTCCCTGGTACAAATGGTTAAAACGCTTGGCTGGGAACTGAAAGGTTGGAGGTTGGAGTCCACCAGAGGTGCCTTGGAAGAAAGGCTTGGCAATCTACTTCTGAAAAATCAGCCACTGAAAACCCTATGGAGCACAGTTGTACTCTGACACACATGGGGCCGCCATGAGCTGGAGTCAACTTAACAGCAGCGGGCTGACGGTTTATTTGGAAGCCTGTTGAAACCTTCCATCTCAGTTGCCAGGCCCAGGAGGGTTGGTGGGTCCCAGGGTTCTCTTTAATCTCAGGGCCCTCAGTTCTTTGCTGGTATCTGCCCTTCATCTGCAGAGGGATAGACCCCTCGTTCCTCTCCCAATTGGCTCTGGGTGATGGGTTCAAGCTCCAGGCAGCTGATGAGGTGTGTGGATTGCCAGAACCTCTACGTCGGAGGAGAATGGGCTGAACTGTGCCCCTAGGGGACATTGGAAAGGTGGGCCCAATGCTGCTGGAGACCTAGGCCCTCGGCCTGCAGCCCTGGGCAGTGGTCGTGACCAGAGTGGCTCCCTGATGGCTCAAACAGCCCCACCTCTTCTGGAGGGAAAAACAGGAAGAGAATAAAATGACTTTCACGAAGCAGGTGCATTTTTTAACTGGATAAACAGCAAAATAGTAATAATAATTTTTTAAAAAGCTAGACTTTTCTTTGAGCCTCACGCACTTTGGGGACAGGGCACCTCAGCCCCCACCCCCAGCAGTCGCGTTTGTGGACCATGATGGTGAGTTCAAAGTGTGGCCTCTTCTTGGTCATCATACATGCTCACCCTCCTCCCCACCCCACTGCCCGGTGATCCTCAACAGCAAGTGTGCAGATTGGCCACTCAATGAGTGGGGCATTCTAAGGTCGTTCCAAGATGAGAAATGTTGCTGTGAGGTAGGTCTGGGGTGGACAGAGGCTGGAGCAGGTGCTGGTCTGGAGTTCAGCCAAGGGCCAGGTCGTCCCCCGGCCCAGCCAGGACGAGCTCATCATAGGACGCACTTGAACTTGGGAGAAATGCTGACAGCGGCCCAGATTGGGGTCGGGGTGGGGGCTTGTTGTTCCTCCCTTCCGTGCTCTCCAGCTTTCCCTCTGTCACCCCAGCGGGAGTCTGACACACTTTGCCAGCTGTGAGGGGTCCTGGAATGATGTTCACGGCTGAAGCCAGTCCAGGCGCTGACAGTGCGCGGGGCTCCGTGTCCAGCTCACGGCAGCTGCTGGTTTCTCAGACAGTAGCCTGACCAGCGCCTTTGAGAGGCGGCTGTCGTTGGACTCACGGTGACCTTACATGTAACAGATGAAACGGTGGTGGGTCCTGCGCCATCCCGTGATCGTGGATGTTTTTGAGTCCATTGTTGCAGCCATTATGCCAGTTCATCTCGTTGAGGGCTTCCTTTGCTTCCCTGACCCTCTGCTTCACCAACCATGATGTCCTTCTCTAGCCACTGGTCTTTCCTGATGGCTTGTCCAGAGTAAGCCAGCGGGCTGAAGTCTCGCCATCCTCACTTCCAGAGAGCATCCTGGTTGTATTTCTTTGGGGGCAAAGTCACCTTAGAATCCCTATGTCTTGTCGACAGGGCTCACAGTTTGGGGGTGGATGGACTCTTGTCCTCCAGACCAGTTGACAGAATTGGTAAACGTGATGGGAAGACAGAGGTGCAGAACACAGAGGTTGCAGGCTGTGATGCAACTCCTTGCCTCTGCTCTCCTCGCCCCGCCAAGAGCTCCCAGAAGTGCAGGCAGCCCCCACCTGGAGCAGGACAGTGAGGTTCAGCCCCATCCAAAATCTGCAGCGCTGGAGGGAACTTTTCACTCTGAGTGTGTAGTACTGGGATTCTTCTTGTTCCTGGTGATGTTAACAGAGGCTTTGCAGATATCCGGAAGAAAGATCCTCTGTAAAGCCAGCCTCTCATCTCTGTACATAAGGAACCACATGTACGTGGCAGGTATGCTGCATCGGGAATCTGGAGAGCCAGGTTTAACCTGGGAGGGCGAGTCACATCTTGTCTCCCCTTCCCCATCTGGCAAGAGCCTCGCCCTGGACCAGGATAACTTGTCAGGGCCTTCCAGCCCTGGTTGTTGTTCAGATTAGTAAGAGAACTGGTGGGGTGTCTCAAATGACATCAGTGTCGATGTCACTGGCTGGGTTTTGCAGATTTCTGAACTATGTGTTTCTAATCTCATATTTCAGAGGTTGGCAATGGACCCTCGATGTAAAGGGATGCCGCTCTCTAGCTTCATACTGAAGCCCATGCAGCGAGTGACAAGATACCCACTGATCATTAAAAACGTAAGTGCCCAACCTGGAGAACACAATGCTGAGTGAGAGAAGCCAGACACGCAGGACAAGTATTCTAAGACCCACTGATGTGAAATATCTGGAACAGGCCAATGCAGAGACAGAAAGTAGATGAGTGGACACCAGCGGTGGGGGGAGGGAGGAATGGGTGGTTAAAGCTTGGTGTGTACAGAGTTTATCCATTAAAACCCATTGCCATTGAGTCGATTCCAACTCATAGTGACCCTATAGAACAGAGTAGAGCTGCCCCATAGAGTTTCCAAGGAGCGCCTGGTGGTTTCAAACTGCCGACCTTTTGGTTAGTAGTTGAGCTCTTAACCACTGCTCCACCAGGGTTTCTGTACAGAGTTTGGGGTATTGAAAAGGTTTTGGAAACAAATGGGATGGTTGTACAACATTGTGAATAAAATTAATGCCACTGAAACGTACCCTTAAAAACAGTTACAATGGCAACTTTTATGTTATACATATTTTACCGCAATTAAAAAAGAAATGTGCAGCCAATGTCACAAAACAATATGTGTGTTAATTGTTTTATAAGAAACTAATTTGCTCTGTAAACCTTCATCTAAAGCACAATTTAAAAAAAAGAAAGAAAAAAGAACTCTATGGGGCAGTTCTACTAAAAAAATTAAATTAAAAAAAAGAAAGAAATATAAGTACTGAACTGCCTTTTCAAGCAGAGGAATGCTTTCTCTGTATCACAGGGGGCTGGGGTCATGGTATCTGTTGTGAAGAACTCATATACCGATAGGATGTTGGAGATGTCTGCTTGGGAACTCAGACAGAAATGCTGGTTTGGCATACAAAGAGCTAATAATGTGCAGCCTTCAGCTGTGCAGCCAAGTGGTCTCTACCTTGTAAGTCAGAAAATGAGACCTCAGTTCTTGATTCTTTTCTTAGTACAGGTATAGTCTCCTGCGCTTTGATTTTCTAGCTGGAAAGACAGAACGAAATATGATTCCTACTACCCATCTTCAGAGGGCCATTGTGGGAAACTCTACATTGATATTACATGATTTTTTTTCTCCTGTACTTTCATGAAAACCAATACCAAAGGAAAAGAAAAAAAAAATTAGGGTTTCAGTGTCCTCATCTGTAAAATGAGGGACCAGATGTAGATATCTTGGAGCTGGTGATTATTTAACCATAGGGAATATAGGTCCTGGAGGTGTTTGATCTGGCTCCTTTTAGTGGGAAATGGTAGTTAGAAACCCAGATCTGGGCAGTAGGTGTGCTCATTGCTACTGGGTTATTGTTGCCTTTGGGCATCTCAGTGTCAGAGCTGGGGAATATATGTATATTAGTTTCCTGGAGTTCCTGGGGGGTGCAAACGGTTAACATGCTGGGCTCCTAACCGAAAAGTTGGAGGTTTCAGTTCATGCAAGAGGCGCCTTGGAAGAAAGTCCTGGTGATCTAAGGCTGAAAAATCAGTCGTTGAAAACCCTAGGGAGCACAGTTCTACTCTGACACATATGGGCTCGCCATGAGGCGGAATCGACTCAACAGCAACTGGTACAACTGGTAAATAGTTCCCCAGGGCTGCCAGAAGAGGCACTGCAAAGTGGGTGGCTTAAAACAACAGAAGTTTATGGTATCACAGAACCAGAGGCCAGTAGTCTGAATTCAGGATGTTGGCAGCAGGTTTCAAACTGGTTCTTTCTGGTTAGATTCCCTGCTGAGAATTTGCCTTTCCAAGAATCAAGGTGATTCTTTATCTGTCCACTGGGGATCTTGTTAAAATGTAGATTCTGATTCAGATTATCTGGGGTGGAAAGGCAAATTCTCACCAAGGGGCCAAAGTGGAAAGAACAGGGCAGAGCTCGCTTCAAAGGCTCTAGGGGAAGATCTTTCCTTATCTCTCTCAGCTTCCGGTAGCCCCAGGCATTCCGTAGTTCACAGCTGCAGCATAACTCCACAGTCACTTGGCTGTCTTTCTTCTGTCTGTCTTTCCTCCTCATTTATAAGGACACTACTCAGATGGTGGAGTGCTGGTGGTGCAGTGGTTAAGAGCTACGGTGAGCTACAGCTGCTAACCAAAAAGCTGGCAGTTTGAATCCACCAGCAGCTCTTTGGAAACCCTATAGGGCGGTTCTACTCTGTCCTGTAGGTTTGCTATGAGTCGGAATTGACTCAATGGAAACAATGGGAACGGAACTCAGATGGGATTAGGACCCACCCCACTCCATTATGACCTCATGTTAACTTAAGGGATAACATCTCCAAAGACCCTATTTCCAAACAAGCTTATGTTCATAGATACCAGGAGTTAGGACTTCAACATATCTTTTTGGGAGACACCATTTAATCTGTAACAGTATGTATATTCATACACACAATATTTGTATATATGTCTATAAATGTATGCACACATATATTTATAGTTATTTCTAGATGAATCTATCTACCATATTTTTACCCAAATAACCTTCACCTTCTTACATTTGTTTGCCAACTTCATCTTCCCCCAATGAGGTATTTTCATGTGCCGCTTTGCTAATTTTTTTAACATGTTGTCGTAAAAAAATTAGCATAGTGGCTTACAAAAATACCTTGCAGGGTGGGGGAGGGCATGACTGGCAAACAAACATACAAAGTGCATGTTATTTGCATAAAAATACGGTATGTATATTAAAGCCCATTGTCGTTGTTGTTAGGTGCCCTTGAGTTGGTTCTGACTCATAGCCACCCTATGTACAACAGAACGAAACACTTCCCGGTCCTGTGCCATCCTCACAATCATTGTTATGCTTGAGCCCATTGTTACAGCCACTGTGTCAGTCCATCTTGCTGAGAGTCTTCCTCTTTTTTGTTGACCATCTGCTTTACCAAGCATGATGTCCTTCTCCCCAGGGACTGGTTCATCCTGATAAAATGTCCAAAGTATGTGAGACAAACTATCGCCATCTTTGCTTCTAAGGAACATTCTGGCTGCACTTCTTCCAAGACAGATTTGTTTGCTAGCTCACACCAATTCCTTCTATTCTAATCCAACACCACAGGATTTATTCTAACCTTCCCCCTTTCCAAAGATCCCCGAGTGTCTCAAATGGTCTGTGCTCCATTACTAACCTAAGGGTTGGCAGTTTGGACTCACCCGGAGGCACTGGGAAGATAGGCCTGGTGGTCTGCTTCCATAAAGATTGCAGCCAAGAAAACCCTATGGAGCAGTTCTACTCTGTAACACACGGGGTTGCCTGAGTTGAAATCAACTTGACGGCAGTGAATTCCCCCTTTCCATATTTGCAATTCCTTTCTCTAGGAGAAAACTGTCTTTCAGGATCCTCAATATGTTCACTCACTTGCTCAATCCCCCTCTGTGTAACAAATCTCCCCACCATGTGAGCCTTCTCCTGAGTCCACCATGACCCCACAAAGCACACTGTGCCACTTTGGCTGAGTTAAAGAATTCGTTCTGAAAGAGGCATTCAACCTACTGTTTCCTCTCTTTCCACTTGACAGTAGGACTGAAGTAGCTCAATACTTCCCTTCACTGCCCCCAGTGTGTAATTGCAAATTAAAGTCAGAAACAAGCTTTTTAAATAGGTGTTCTCCATCTAGCCAAGAGAGGAAAAAAACCAAAACAAAGAAAGGGCCGAGAGGCATAAAGATTAGAAAGGAAAAGACAGATGATCATTATTTGCAGAAATATGATTGTTGCCCTCTAGAGTACCCAAGAGAATTAACTGGAAAGTTAGTGGAACTAAGGAGAGAATTTAAAAGGGAGTCAGTTATATGTATGTATATATGAAAAACCATAAAAGTACTAAAGGTGAAGTACTGATGTGGTGAAACTCTTAGCCATGGCACCAAAGACAGAACTTTAGGATTAAGAGTTGTAGCTTTGGCAACCTAAAAATAAATAAATGAATGAAAAAATCCTTTATTTTGGGTATAATCTAGATGTTCATGATGCAAAGTGGGTTAATACATTGTGATAGATCTGTGCTATGAAAATATTTTAAAAGATAGTGGAAGACCTCTATGTGTTAGCATGGAAAGATATACAGAAAATCCTGCTAAATGAAAAAAAAAATTCCATAGAGCAATACTACATTATGGTCCATTTTGCAAAAAAAGGGGGAAAGCTGTCTGTGACTATGAAATGTATGTAGAGAATCTAAAGCCACTAAAGGGATGCCCTTCAGTCTATTGGCAGTGATTACCTCTAGGGTAGAAGAGTGAAGGGGAATTTTCATATTTGTTGTGCATACTTCTGTATTGTTTGAATATGTCACATCAAGAGTGTATTAATATACTATTTGCATAATAAACATTTTATAAAATATAATGAACAAAGTTAAAAAACAAATGACAGATACAAACTGGGTAGACATATTTTTAACTATATATAAGTACGTACTATAATACACATGGGCCCTGGTGGTGCCGTGGTTAAGAGCTATGGCTGCTTACCAAAAGGTCGGTAGTTCAAATCCACCAGCTGCTCCTTGGAAACCCTATGAGACAGCTCTGCTCTGTCCTATGGGGTTGCTATGAGTCAGAATTGACTCAACGGCAGTAGGTTTTGGTTTTGGTACAATATACATAGATATCTGTATATGTAGCTAAAGAACTCTTACAACTCAAAAAGAAAAAGACAAACACCTCAATAGAAAAACAGGTGAAATATGCAACTCAACATTTCCAAGAGGCAATTTATTTATTTCAAAGCAAAAAAAAGTCTTATTTGGCATATATGCAGAAGGGCAAAAGTGGAAAGCGAACAGCCATGCTGCCACAGCAATGTCTGCCTGAGTCCAAAGAATATTACAGAATAGGCAAGCATGGGAAAATGGACAAGCATGCTGCCACAGCCATGTCTGCCTGAGTCCGAAGAATATTACAGAATAGGCAAGAATGGGAAAATGGACAAGCATGC
>NW_004444113.1:3053720-3121366 GCF_000243295.1 Trichechus manatus latirostris
ACAGCCATGTCTGCCTGAGTCCGAAGAATATTACAGAATAGGCAAGAATGGGAAAATGGACAAGCATGCTGCCACAGCCATGTCTGCCTGAGTCCAGGGAACGTTACAGAGTCGTCAGTATATATTACCATTACAAATGGGCAAACCATTGAAAGCTTCACCTTTTCACAGATTAGCTAGAAACTGTGATCCTACATTTTGAATCATCTTTCTTAACAATCACTGGTACAGTTTTCAGTAACAAGAGTCAGGTAACAAGAGGGGTCTTCATTGGTCCAACAAAATTTCTATTCACTAAGTGTTCATAGAAAAAGATAAGAGTGGAAAGTCTTCTGTGTTTTGGTTGATTGGCTTATGTGAAAATTCCCTAAAATATATTTTCCAAGATTATCCTAGCTATTGTCTTTGTACCTCAGGGCCCAGTTGATGTGTCCTTGTGAGCCGTTGTGAGCCCAGCTCCAGCTGGGTCACATTCTCTATGCTCAAGGAGAGGGAATAATAACTCCAATATTATTTCCTAAATCATTCCCTCCTTTTGATCAGAGATTGGAGTTAACACATCGATGATCAATACCTGGACTTAGTCGAGCTCCTAGATGCCAGCCATTGCAGGCTTTTTAAACTCACGGTGCTGGTTTTCCACCGGATACCATCTGGTTCTTCACCAGGATCTTAAGTAAGAGCGATGTTCTCATCAATTGCATTGCTGAAGTAAGCAGACTCAATGTACATCAACATTTTAGCCCAAGGCCTTCTTTTCCTTTTAAATGTGTAAGACAATAGAAGATAATTTTTATTATGCCTAATACTATCAGGATGCAGACTAAGAATATTGCTATCCCTTGCAATACTGATCTAGCCCAAGAACTTACTCCTGATGGTAACCAATCAAACAATTCGGGTGTCTGTAAGAGTGTTACAATGTGTAACCAAGTAGCTTACTGTCCAATTCTATGTAAATCTCGTCTACAGCACAAACTACACTTTCTTGGGATAATAAAAATCTAAGGCTAATCTGTTATCTCATGTCACCTTGGTTTATGAGGTCAGAGATCAGTGTTGTGTTTTCATCTCACTAGCAACTTCATCTGTTATTTGTCCCATAGTGATTTGATAAATTTTCTTAAAGATTTCTCCAATTCAACTACAGCATAAGTAGGAGTTAAAGCTCCAAGGGCAATCTAGAGTAGCGGTAAAGAGCATGGACTCTGGAGCCAGTCTGCCTGGGTTTGAATATCGGCACCACCACTGTGTGCCCTTGGGCAAGTTACTTACCCTCTCTGTGCCTTAGTTTCCTTGACTGTAAAACAGCAATAGTAACAGTACCTACTGCATAGTGTTGTTACTGCTTAGTATTGCATACTGAATTACCTGAGTTAATATACGTCAAGTGCCTCACTCATGCTAAGCACTATATAACTGTTAGCTTTATTATTTAGTACACTTATGCACTAAATGTACAAAAAATTCAAATTCACTAGTAATAAAGGGGACACATTAAAAAAAAGAAAAGAAAATATCTTGTTTTTGGCTTATCATATTGGCATATATTGAAAAAACTGTAGGTCCCAGTGTTGGCAAGGATGTTGGTGGAAGATAAATTGGTAGAGCCTTTTGGAGGACAGTATACAGAGCTAACTACACATTTTCTTTGGCTTAGCAATTCCACATCTAGGAAATTATTCTAAGGAAATAATCAGAGAACTGTTCAAAGACCTATATAGGAGAATTTATAGCAATATTTATTATATTGAAAAACTGGAAACAGCATGAAGTTTTATCAGAAGGTAACTATTTAAATGCATGTGATGCACTTAGAATGCATGTGACACGCTATACCTGCTGTTAGGTGGAAACAGTAGTGTAAAAAATGTACAGTATAATTGTATGATCCAGTTTTTATTAAAAATTTTTTTTTTGTAGGTATGCATCTAGCAGAGTACACTAATACGCAGACAAAGGTTCTCTCCAGATAAGGATATTATGGGTGACTTTTATGTTCTTTATAATTTCCTGAATTTTCTAAATTTTTTACATTGCATGCATACTACTTTTACAGTTAGAAAAACCAATAAACCTATTTTCATTTTGAAATGAACCAAGACAAAACACAGGCGTTCACACATGCCGGCTGTGTGGGTTCCCAGTATAGAGCAGTGGTCCTCATGCTTGACTGCAGATTGGAATCACCTGGAGAGCTTTAGAAAGTTCTGATGCCGAAGCCCACCCCCAAGGATTCCGATAGGGTTTGGGATGAGGTGGGCCTCAGGAGTTTTCAAAGCTCCCCAGGGAGTCTAATGTACAGAGGTTGGGTTGTGGCTTGGAATTGATTGGTGGAAACTCCAGGACCAAGAACATGTTTTCTCAGTGTAGGGGCCTACATAGGACTTTAAACCCACGTGTTAACTTTGAGATGAGATATTGATTGGTGGAAACTCCAGGACCAAGAACATGTTTTCTCAATGTAGGTGCCTACATAGGACTTTAAACCCATGTGTTAACTTTGAGATGAGATATTATTTCAGGGTGAAGTCCATTTGAATTATCTATATGTGGACAAGGCCTAGACAAGTACCATGTCTTTAACCTTCTCTTGGTATATTCCAAAGGTGATTTAGGGTCTTTCTTCATTGTCACCCTGGAGGAGAGGATGATGACTGTTTTTAGGGCCCTCGAAGTCCTTTTAGAATCTGATGGTAACTGCCATCACTTATTGGACACTTTTTAAGTGCCAGGTACTTTGCCAAGTGATTTATTTCTATTTCATCATTTAATCCTCCAAACAACCTTATAATGAAGGCGCTATTGGTATCCCCGTGTTTCATATGAGGAAACCGAGACTCAGAGCATTTATATGGCTCACCCAGACATGACTGGTCAATAGCAGAGCAGGAGTTTTAACCCAGGAGATCTGGCTCCAGAACTGGCACTTTTAACCACTTGCTTGGGATGGACTACCCAGAAGAACACACGTTTGCTCCAATGCACCTATCTGAATATGGTTCCAGAGGAACGTAGGTGCCCTCAAATATACATGGATCCTGGAAAGAGTCATTCTCTAGGACAAATCCGTGGGGTGCCTACTACACTTGTTTTAGCCACTGCTCTCCTCAATACCCCAGGCTATATGCTAAACATAAATAATATGGCATTATCCCTCCACCCCATAAGGGTACCATGCCAACTCTTAGACCCTGATTGGTGAGTTAATGGGACACTATTCAGATCAAACACTGGAATTCTGCTCTAAGTTCCCTCAGGTGAGCGAGTAGGTGGGAGAACACTGAATTGGGACTGGGAAGCCTGGGTTCTGGTCCTTGTCTCTGGACTCAGTTTCTTCATCTGTAAAACAGAGTGAAGATTTTCAAAGAGAAACTTTGGCTCTAATCCTGTGTGTACCATCCATGATTCTGTGAGTTTGCATTTGAGGTTTAGGACCATCAACATGTTCACCTTGGGATTTTGGCATTTTGCTGGGCAGGCCACTCATCTTGCTGCAGAGATATTCCAGGGCCATGGGGCTGGGGATGAGGCCTTGAAGGCTGGAACATCCATTGCCCCTCTGGCAGGAGCCTTGGACTCCACCTGGGCCCATGAAGAGGAAAGGCCCACTGCAAGGCCACCTGCTGGAGCCAACAGGGAGTGGCCATTGTGCTCCATGTTCATTGCCAAGGTGGGTGCTCAAAGCTGTGGTTTCTCAAGTGGGCTGAGCAGGAAAGGACTGCACCCTGTCCCTGCCGGCCCTGGTCCTCCAGGGCAACAAACCCCAGGCTCACCCACATTGTCTAAAAGAGTGGCACAACAAGGAGATTGTTGTCTTTTGTTCTCCTATGTAGATCCTGGAAAACACTCCTGAAAACCATCCCGACTACAGCCACTTGAAACACGCCCTGGAAAAGGCAGAAGAGCTGTGTTCCCAGGTGAATGAAGGAGTGCGCGAGAAGGAGAACTCTGACCGGCTGGAGTGGATCCAAGCCCATGTGCAGTGTGAAGGCCTGTCTGAGGTAGCTGGCTTGGGGGTGGGCTTCAGGCCTCTCCTGGCTGAGCTTCAGCAGCCAGCCTAAAAGAGGAGAAGCAAAATCATCAACTGTCTTCTTCAGCCTACAATTTACTGATTTGGTCTTTGGCTGCTTCTAATCTGCTATTTAATCTATCCACTGAGTTTTTTATTTATTTTCTGTTTCCAGCAGTTATATTTATTTCTCAAATATGCTTGTTTTTTCTTGTCTCTTGATTCTTGCTCAAATGTTCATGCTTCTCATTTCTTTCTGAATACATTTTAAACATATGTATGTATATTCTGGATCTAATAATTCCAATATCTAAAATTTTCATATTATATTGGGTCTGATTCTGCTATCTGTCTTTTCTGCTAGGCCTCACTAAACATGCCTTGTTTCTCTGTATGTATTGTGATTTTTTACTGTAAGCTCAATGTTCCTTGGAATTTCATCTGTGGGAATCTTTGGGGTCTTAAGTTGCAGTCCTCCTGAGAGGATGGTGAGACTTAGCAATGGATCACCCTAAATGAAATTTAGAGGAGTTTTTGGATCACACTGGTTGCATGAATTGAGATTGTGAACTTGTGTGAGAGCTGACTTGTGGTTACAAATTCCCAGGGTAATTTTTTTTCTCCAGTTACACCAAAGTTAGAACAGGCATGCTTTCTTGCTCATCCCTTCTGTGCTTGAGTTTATTTGTCATTCATCCTTTGGGACCCAGATTTTTGTGGAAATCTCCTATTAGATCTTTTACTTTGAGTGGGCTCTGGGTCACATTTCTTGTCTCCTGCATCCTATGGAGCCCCTAAAATGAAAGCTCAGGGTCACTAGATTCAAAAGGGAATCTCAGACTAAAGCTGGGTTTGGTGCTTGTTTATCTTCCAGAGTCCCCGTTTTCGTTTTCTTTTTGGTCTCTACAAATTTCTTACTTTTTTTTTTTTTTTTTTTGCCAGTTTGTTTGCATTTAAAAAATAGATTTTTATATTTTACTCCATTTTTTTTTCTTTTTTTTTTTGCTGTGTGAGTCATTCAGAGTATCTAGTCCACCATAATGCCAGAAACAGAAGTCTCTTCTTTGGTCTTTAATTCTTTTCTTGTCACTTACCTTTTGTTTAATCTCATTCACTCTTTCTGCCTGTTTTATCTTTCTCTTTGCCTCTGTACACATATGTACACACACACATGAACACACACACACTGGCATGCACACACCATTCACTAGGGTTTTTCAAAATGCCCAGAGAGAATGTTTCCCCCATCCATTCTCCCTGTGGTTCCTTCATTCTTATAAGCTTCAGAGGCAGTCAGCATTGAGGAAATCACCACCACAGATCCCTCCCCCATGCTCACCTCCCCTATCCTTCAGTGTAGGTGTAGGATAAGCAAAGTTGTGGAAGCAGCTTTGTGGAAACCAAGGTGATAGATGTGGGCTCCCATTTTGGAATTTGCCATTGATAAGCAGTCCAGCAGCATTCATTGGCTGGTTGCCCATGCGCTTACTCACTCGTCATTCAATGAACATTAATCGGACACCTGCCCCTGTGCCATTGCTCAGTACCAAACACAAGGATATGAAAATAAGATGTGAGCCCTGCTCACAAGGAGCTTACAGTCCTGGAGGAAGCAGATGGGTTAAACCAATATTTACAACAAAATATGAGAAGTGATGAGGCAGAGTTAGGTGTCAAGTGCTGCAGGAACAGGCAGTGAGGAGGAAGGAACAGCCAAGTGGGGGATTCAGAGAAGCATCAGAGAAGGTGACACTTGTTTGGGTGTTGAAGGATGAAGATATCTCTCTAGTAAAAGAATCCAGGGGGAGGATGGAGCAGGAGAAAAGTGGGGAGCAGAACTCAAATTCTAGTAAAAAGACCAGACTTAATGGTTTGATTGAGACTGGAGGGACCCCAGAAGACACGGCCCCCAGACTCTCTGTTGGCCCAGAGCTAAAACCATTCCTGAGGCCAACTCTTCAGAAAAAGATTAGACCGGACTGTGGGACATAAAGTGATACTCGTGAGGAGTGTGCTTCTTAGCTCAAGTAGATACATGAGACTAAATGGGCAGCTCCTGTCCAAAGGTGAGATGAGAAGGCAGAAAGGGACAGGAGCTGGTTGAATGGACATGGGATATCTGAGGTAGAAAGGAGGAGTGTGCTGTTACAGTATAGGGAGAGCAACCAGGGTCACATAGCAGCATGTGTATAAATTTTTGTATGAGAAACTAACTTGAACTGTGAACTTTCACTTAAAGCTCAATAAAAAAAAAAAAAAGAATCCAGGGGAAGGAGACTATGGGTAAAGGGCACAGCATGAGCAGGGTGTTGGTGAGGAATTTGGGGAACGAGAGAAGATAAGGCAGGTTGAGGCCAGGTGGGGAAGGGCGTGTGTGTCATTCACAAGAGAGTGAACTTGACCCTGAAGACGCAGGCAACTGAGCAGCCCCCTCCTCTGGACTATACCAGGCAGAAATGCCAACCTGGCAAGATGCAGTGTAGAAAGGGGACCTTCCCTGAGTCTGACGGCTTCAATCAGAGGGGGCAGAGTGCGGCCTGGATCTTCATCCTAAAACAGAGTTTGTGTCCTTGCATTTTGTGGCTTATATACCCTCCTTGAAATGAGACTGTTGCTCTTCTTTATTGATTGGTTTTTCCTAGTTACTGTGCACCAGTTTGCTTTTCTCTTCATGGTGTGCAGAATAACGGGAAGTGGATACAATGTCTCTGTTTCCTTACTGTCATATGTGTACCCTGTGTGGCCCAGATCCGGACACACACCAGGGATGAAGTTTCAGATAAATGCTGTCTTTGGCGTTCTTGTCTGAAGATTTGTTGTTAGCTGCCGTCAAGTCGACTCTGACTCACGGTGACCTTACCTTGCCTGGCCCTGTGCCATCTTCATGATCGTTGCTATGTTTGAGTCCATTGTTGCGGTCGTAGTTCAATCCATCTCATCGAGGGCTTCCCTTGTTTTTGCCGACCCTCTACTTTACCAAACATATCTTTTCTAGAGATTGGTCTTTCCTGATGATGTGTCGAAAGTAAGTGAGCCAAAGTGTTGCCATCCTCGCTTCTAAGGAGCATACTGGTTGTATTTCTTCTAAGACTGATTTAGTTGTTCTTCTGGATATTTAAAGACTATCCTCAATTCCTATATGCTCAATGTAAGCCTGGCCAACTAGGGGCCCTAAACTTCGAGTGTAAATGAACGATACTCATCTCCTAGTGTTGGGTCCAGTGACATTTGCCTTCTCTTGATTCATTGTCTTCAAGTGACTTGAATTCTCTCTTGGCAAGCAGAAAGGGATAGATTGATTCCAGGCTCCTGTTCAGAGTGCAAGGGCGTGGAGAATATTTTTTGAAGGCTCCAGTTGGGCTTTTGGGCTCTTTTAGAGCCTCTCTGGAGGTTAGAGACCACTTCTCCCTCCTTGTACCCAAGAGCAGAATGGGGTGGTGTGGCCACACTTTCTTGCCACCAGTAGGTCTTCTGTCACAGAGGCACTGCTGATTCCTTCTCTTGTGTTGGAGGTAGAAGGGTAGCCACCAGCATCTCTTGGGAGACACATGTTGTGAGCCCTGTCACCTCGTCTTAGTTACCTAGTGCTGCTATAACAGAAACACTACGAGCGTACGGCTTTAACAAACAGAAATTTATTCTCTCACAGTCTAGGAGGCTAGAAGTCCGAATTCAGGGCACCAACTCCAGGAGAAGGCTTTCTGTCTCTGTCGGCTCTGGAGGAAGGTCCTTGTCATCAATCTTCCTCTGGTCTAGGAGTTTCTTAGTGCAGGGTCCCTAGGTCCAAAGGACACGCTCCACTCCCAGTGCTTCTTTATTGGTGGTAGAAGGTCCCTTTCTTCTCTGCTGACTTCTCTCTTTTATATCTCAAAAGAGATTGACTCAAGATACAACCTAATCCTGTAGATTGACTCCTGCCTCATTAACATAACTGCCTCTAATCCTGCCTCATTAACATCATAGAGGTTAGGATTTACAACACATCAGATCACAAATTGGAGGACAACGACACGATACTGAGAATCATAGCCTAGCTAAGTTGACACATTTTGGGGGGACACAATTCAATCCATAATACTCCTTCACAAATAATCTCCTCAGACAAGTCTATGGGGCTCAGTAGCTCTGGACAGAGCCTCAGCCCTGCGGGCTGCTGGTGGAGTGCCCTCTGGGGGCCTGAGTGTGGACAGGTGGGGACTCTGAAGGATCTGCCACCTGCCTGGATCATTTCGCTGCCTGGCACACAGCTGTGGCCTTCGTGTCCCTCGGCCCCTCCCCTGCTTCAAAAAGGGGCAACTTTCACGGGGGTCTTCTCTGCCTAGTCCCCGCTACCCCGTCAGAACCTGCTTGTGTAAGATGATAGAACCCAGTGGGACGTTAGAGCCGCATCCTAACCCTCGGTGCCGTCTCCAGGGATTGCTAAGTGGCAGGGAAAGATCTGCCCCGTCACACTGTCGCAGTGAGTGAGTCGGGGAGACTGAACGGGCACCAATACAGTGTCTGTTTTGTTTGGCTTTCAAGCGTCACTGCTGAGTTTTGTGGTCACCCATGTGCTAGAGGTCTGGACTCTAAATGTGCCCCTTCTGGAAGGTAGCACTCGGCCCGCAAAAGTCCAGAGAGAGAGTCGCCGCTGCTGGGCAGAAGCCTGAAGGGCTGGCTGTTGCAGCCTGTGGGGCCTCCTGATTGGAGGTGGTGCATGTCACCTCCCGGCACGCAGCAGATACAGGTCCACGTGGGAGAGGGCCCGTAGTTTTCTTCCTGCTGCCCAGCTTCCCCAGTAAATAAAAGTGAGAAGAGTAGCAATCATCCAAAGGCACTAGCAAACCCCTAGCGGAAAGCACTAGGGATTATAAACGGGACTCGGCTTCTCATTCGGGATCCCTAGAACCGTACCCTGGAGAGATTGCTTACTCGGCTCTGAGTGGCACTGCCATCGGCAAAGTCGTCCTTGATGTGTGCCTAGAAAAGGGCCCTGCTGGGGCCCGGCCTCAGAGTCTGATGGAGCCGCGCTTTCCGATGCAAAAACCAAAAACACAAAAAATGACGACCTCCCTTCATCGTCTCTTCTTTGGGTTTTGTTTTCCTCCCTCAGCAACTTGTGTTCAATTCAGTGACCAATTGCTTGGGCCCACGCAAGTTCCTGCACGGTGGGAAACTCTACAAAGCCAAGAGCAGCAAGGAACTGTATGGCTTTCTCTTCAACGACTTCCTCCTGCTGACCCAGATCATAAAGCCCCTGGGGTCTTCTGGCACCGACAAGGTCTTCAGCCCCAAATCTAACCTGCAGTATAAAATGTACAAAACAGTAAGTTGGATTTGAGATTGTGGTATCAGGGTTGATGTGCTTGGGGAGGAGAGCTTTTCCAAAAGGCGCCAGGGTTTCAGCAGTGGCGCCAATGGTTAGGCACTCAACTGCTAACCAAGAGGTTGACAGTTTGAACCTGCCCAGAGGTGCCTGGGAAGAAAGGTCTGGAAATCTGCCTCCGAAAGGTCACAGCCAACAACTGATTTGGTTTTTGTTTCTGGGGGGACTGTAGTGAAGAGGGGAGCCCTGGTGGCACCGTGGTTAAGAGCTTGGCTGCTAACCAAGAGGTAGGCAGTTTGAATCCACCCGCTGCTCCTTGGAAACCCTATGGGGCAGTTCTGCTCTGTCCTATAGGGTCGCTAAGAGTCGGAATCGACTCGATGGCAACGGGTGTGGTTTGGGTTTTGGTAGAGAAGAGGACCCAGGATTTAGGGTAACTGAAGTGGAGGATAGTCCATGTCCAGCTGCAGTTCCAATAATGACAGAAATGGAGTGACACTCAGTTTAACAGATGGAATGTGCATTAACCACCAATGGCTGCTGTGGGTCCCGCACCATAACCACGACAAGCAGGCCTTGCCCTGTGGGAGCTCCTGGTTTAGTGCACAGAGGAGGCAGGTGGGGATAAGCTCCCTTTAGAGGTACAAAGCATTGGACAGCCCCAAATCCCCCACCAGTCTGCTCAAGGTAGCTGGAGGTATCTGAGCCCCTCACCCTTTCCAGCAAAAACCAAACTCAACAGTCAACGTGTGGAGAACTTCCCCGGCTGCTTATCTGGGTCTCTCATACATGCCCGGCTGTGTCTGTGTGTCTCTGTGTCACGGGTATTGTTTTTCTAAATTTGTCTGTGTAGGGGTGTTTCCTTACAGAAGAGTTTCCTCTGAAGCAGCAGTTAGTTTTATTTTGGGGAAAAGAGTGCTGTATTTATGCAGATTCTCACTGGAAACTTTATATGAAAATCATTGCACAGAGTTGGGTGTAAAGTTGATGGAGACTATTTGTCAGTTAGGAATTATTTTTCAGCCAGAATGTACTATGGGAAAGATGGACCAGTCAGATCTTATTCTGAAGGACTTAAAAATACCTGCCAAATGGAGGAGGAAATAATCCATAATTGCAACTTGTAATATATACAATTTTATGTTTTTATAAAGTGATTATTTCAGTATAGTTTACTGGAACATGCACACAGAAACACACCCCCTCATTCTGGTTACTGGAACATATGCACATACACAGTCTAGTGTACTGGAGCACGTGTACACACACACACACACGCACAGTCTAATTTACTGGAGCACATGCACACACACACACACAGCCTAGTTTCCTGGAGCACACGCACACACATATGCACAGCCTAGTTTCCTGGAGCACATGCACACACGTACACACAGCCTAGTTCCCTGGAGCACATGTACATATACAGTCTAATTTGGTGGAACATACGCAGTCTAGGTTATGGGAACACATATACAAAAACACACATGCAGTCTAGCTTACTGGGTTACACACGCATGTACACACACGCCTTCAGGCTAGTTACGGGAACACATGCAGATACACAGTCTAATTTACCAGAACATATACACAGTTTAATTTACTGGAGCACATGTACATACACGTTGAGAGAGTCTCGTTTACTGGAACACACACACACACACACGCATAGACACACACACGGTCGAGCTTACTGGAACACTCCGACGCGCGTCTAGTTGTATAATGCCTGTGTATTCTTTTTTCAGCCTATTTTCCTAAACGAGGTTCTAGTGAAGTTACCCACTGACCCTTCTGGAGATGAGCCTATCTTCCACATTTCCCACATCGACAGAGTCTACACCCTCCGTGCAGAAAGCATAAACGAAAGGTGAGACTTGTCACCTCGGCAGCCCTGGACACCCGTGTTCCCTGTCCCTCACTTCCCTGTCCTTCCTCCATTCGTGGGTAGGACACAGGTTGGACCTTTAATTAATCAGCATCCCCCAAGCCCCCCAGTTGCAATGCCATCATCTCTGGCTGGAGGTCATAATACTTTCTTCTATAGCCTCTCCACGTTGGACACATGGCATGAATTTTTCAAAATAAAAAGAAATTGAAACGAATTTTGCTTGAGAATTTTTTTGAGAATTTCTGAGCATTTCTGGAGATAATTGGAGCATCTGAGAATGCCAAGGTTTCCCAGGTGGCAGAAACCTATAGGAAAGCGATTTGAGGATTCATACAAACACCCAAACCCAAATTCCTCACCTGGCTTACCTGGACAGGTATTCTGGATTCTAAGGTTGTGGGTATTTCACTGCTGTTGTGTCTTCTAGACTCCGTCCTGGATCCAAATGAAATTATCTTCTGATGGGTAAATCTGGCACACATTTGGCACAGGTGCATTTGTGCCATGCAAAAAAAAAAAAAAACCTGGCTAAATTTGATGTGCACGTGGTTCTTAGAAAAGGAGAAAACACCACGGTGAAGTGCTCCCCACAGTGGGTTTTTGTTCTTTCGTATAAAGTGATTCCCTGTCTGGGAAAAGTCTCTGGGTGGTGCAAACAGTTAATACACTCGCCTGCTAACCAAAAGCTTGGAGCCTCAAGTCACCCAGTGGCTCCTGGAAAGAACGCCTAGCGTTTACTGCAGAAAAATCAGCCACTGCAAACCCTGTGGAGCACAGTTCTACTCTGACACACATGGGGGCGCCATGAGTCGGAATTGACTCAACTGGCACTGGTGTCCGGGAAATGGTTTCTGTTCTTTCTTTGGGTGATTTCATAAGAAAGCGCCTCTGTCATGACTGGGTTAGGTAACTGTCGAATACTTCTCAGTAAAGGAGGAGGAGGAGTGTGCTGGTACCCCTCCTGGCAGCATTTCTCACGTTGTCTTCCGCAAATGCAGGTCTTGGGTACGTTGACAAAACTGTCATTCATACCTTTCTTACTAACGGTAGGGATAACCACCAGCATCCTGAGACATAAAACTAGACTCTCTCTCCTGAGCCTTTGTTGTTAAAATCAAACGAACACAGAAAACGGAGTCCTGGAAACTGGATTTGGCCAGACGGAGCCTTTCTCCTGAGTTCTGGTTGGCAGCTGTCTGCCTTTTCCTTTCTAAGGACTGCTTGGGTGCAGAAAATCAAAGCTGCTTCTGAACTCTACATAGAGACGGAGAAAAAGAAGCGAGAGAAGGCGTACCTTGGTAAGGGATTGCTTGGGCAATGTTGGGGCAGGAGGGTCACCTGGCTGGCCCCAGCACGCTTAGAGCTGGAAGCTGCGCCTGGAGGCAGAGGAGAGGACTGAGCTGGGGTGGAAGGGGGCAGCGGGGGTGGGATGAGAAACGGAGGGCACATTCCAGGGGCAGGGAAGTTTGTAGAGAGGAGGGGGGAGTATTCCTGAATGAGGACATTTACAGAAAATGGACTGTGAGGCAAACAGGGGCGGGAAGGGCCTCAGATGTTAAAATGAAGCTCTTTGTGTTGTTTTTCCTACCGCCGCAGTCCGTTCCCAAAGGGCGACAGGTATCGGAAGGTTGATGGTGAACGTCGTGGAAGGCATTGAGTTGAAGCCCTGTCGCTCCCACGGTAAGGCCCCAAGAAGCCCCTCCTGCCCCCTCCAGTGGTGGAAGCTTTTGCTGCCCTCCCCACCCCACTCTATTTCCATAATCCTACATTTCCTTCCGGGATTGGCTTTCCTAGCCCTTGTGAAAAACCTCGAGGTTGTTATCCTTTCTCCCGTTTTGCCTTCCGCGGGCGTCTGAGCAAGAGAAGTCTGAAGGGAGAAGAAACGCAAGGCCTACTTGAAAAGCCCACGTATCTGATGGTTTGCTCTTGGCCTAAGTGTGAGGCTGGATGGCAGGGCTTTCAAACGCCCAGTTTCTCCATTTTATGCCGCTAATTAAGCGTGGCAATGGAGGGGAGGGAAGTGACAGGGCGTGAGGGCAGCGGCTGCCTATGGGGCCATGAGGCCCTCCGGGCGCCTCAGGAGAGCCTGTCAGTGGGCGGCACTCGAACCGGCTCTGTTCACCCCAGGAAAGAGCAACCCTTACTGCGAGGTGACCATGGGTTCCCAGTGTCACATCACCAAGACCATCCAGGACACGCTGAATCCCAAGTGGAACTCCAACTGCCAGTTCTTCATCAGAGACCTGGAGCAGGAAGTTCTCTGCATCACCGTGTTTGAGAGAGATCAGTTCTCCCCCGACGGTGAGTAGGAGGCACGCCCCCCACCCACCACGTGCCTGCCCTTCCCCCCGTCACTCGGTGGTCACGAGTAAAGGTCTTCTTACCTGAGAACTCGGTGCCCAGAATTCATGGGCTTCCCTCCCAAGAGATGAGTGTGGCACAAACGAAGGCTCAGTTCTCCTGAGGGAGCCCTTCACGATGCTGGGGGCGTTTTGGAGATTGTGGACAGAGCGTGCTTCATCTAGAGGTGTGCCAGCTGCCCCAGACAAAGGCCGTGGTGTTATGCTTTCCAAGGGCAGGTGTTTGCAAGGGCAAGGGAGCCTCAAAACCTCAGCACAGTTCTTTAGTCCTTGGCAGAAGCCGCAGTGGCAATCGTATTCAGAGAAGCAGAACCAATAGGCTATACACACGTGTATACCTACGTGGGTGTTGGTCGTTGTGTGCGTCAAGCTGACTCCGACTCATAACGACCCTGTCTGTAGGACGGAGTATAACTGCCCCATAGAGTTTCCGAGGCTGTACCCGTATCTATGTCTCCATCACCCATATGTCAGTTTGTCATGCTGTGGTGGCTTGCATGTTGCTATGATGCTGGAAGCTATGCCACCAATATTTCAAACACCAGTGGGGTCGCTCACGCTGGACGGGGTTCAGTGGAGCTTCCAGACTAAGATAGGCTAGGAAGCAATGCCTCGTGATCTACTTCCAAAAATTAGTTGATGAAAACCTTACAGATCACAGCAGAACATTGTCTGGCTCTCTTGCGTTGGACACAGTCATCAGAAGGAATCAGTTGCTGAAGGAGGACATCACGTTTGGTGAAGTAGAGGGCCAGCGAGAGCGAGGGAGACCCTTGGTGAGATGGATTAGCGCAATAGCCGCAATGATGGACCGGAACCTGCTGGTGATTGTGAGGATGACGCAGTTCTGGGCAACATTTGGTTTCGTTGTACATAGGCTATCTACCTCTCTCTATCCCTCTTTCTATATGTCTATGTTTACAATTGATAAAGATAGAGATCGATTTATTTTAATGAATTAGTTTCTGATTGTGAAGGCTGGCAAGTCCAAAATCCCTAGGTTAGGCAACAGGCTGGAAACTCAGGCAGAATTTCTATGTCACAGTCTTGGGCACAATTCTTTCTTTTCTCCAGGAAGCCACAATTTTTGCTCTTGAGGCCTTCAACTGATTAGATGAAGCCCACCCACATTACTGAGAGTTTTTGTTGTTCTTAGGTGCCGTCAGGTTGGTTCCGACTCATAGCGACCCCGTGTACAACAGAACGAAACACTGCCCAGTCCTGTGCCATCCTCACAATGGTTGTTATGCTTGAGCCCGTTGTTGCAGCCACTGTGTCAATCCGTCTCATTGAGGGTCTTCCTCTTTTTCGCTGACCCTCTACTTTACCAAGCATGATGTCCTTCTCCAGGGACTGGCCCCTCCTGATAACATGTCCAAAGGACAGAGACGAAATCTTGCCATTCTCGCTTCTAAGAAGCATTCTGGCTGTACTTCTTCCAAGACAGATTTGTTTGTTCTTCTGGCAGTCCATGGTCTATTCAATATTCTTCACCAACACGATAATTCAAAGGTGTCAATTCTTCTTCGGTCTTCCTTATTCATTGTCCAGCTTTCGCATGCATATGAGGTGATTGAAAATACCATGGCTTGGGTCAGGCGCACCCTTGTCCTCAAAGTGACATCTTTGCTTTTTAACACTTTGAAGAGGTCTTTTGCAGCAGATTTGCCTAATGCAATACATTGTTTGATTTCTTGACTGCTGCTTCCATGGGCATTGATTGTGGATCCAAGTAAAGTGATACCCTCGACAACTTCAGTATTTTCTCTGTTTATGATGATGTTGCTTATTGATCCAGTTGTGAGGATTTTTGTTTTCCTTATGTATTGAGGGTAATTGCCTTTACTTAAAGTCAACTGACTGTAAATTTGAATCACAGCAACATCTAGACTAGTGTTTGACCGCACGACTGGGCAGCGTAGCCTAGCCACATTGACACGTGAAACTGGCCATCACAGTGAAGAATGAAACTCGCCCATGAGCAAGAAGACCTTTAGCCCACGATAGGTGGGGCGGATCCGGCGGTGCCCTTTGGGTGACACTTCTGCTCAGTAAAAGGGGTGAAGCTGTGGTGCCGCAGCCTTCCTTCCTTCAGCCAGCTGGGTTTCTGCTTTGCGCCTGGAAAAGAAAGGTCTCTGGCCACTGACTACAAAAAACTATCCCTCCCTCCTCCAACCCAATAAAAATCAGAAAGTAAATGGAAAGATTTTAATATTTAACTTAATTATGCTCCAAGGAATATCTATTTATAATTGGTACATTTATGAATGTAATTATAAATTGTAGTTGTTCATAATTATGCTCTTTTAGGTGTGATGTGGCACTAAGACCACCACCCTAGCTCCACAGTTCGTTGTACTGTGGTGGCTTGCGCATTGCTGTGATGCTGGAAGCCACACCACTGCTATTCCGATTACCAGCAGGATTGCCCATAGTGGACAGGTTTCAGTGGAGCTTCCAGACTAAGCAGACTAGGAAGAAAGGACTGGTGATCTTCTTTGAAAATTAACTGATGAAAACCCCATGGATCACACAGAATATTGTCCAATATAGTGATGGAAGATGAGCCCCCTAGGCTGGAAGTCACTCAAAATACACAGTGGCCACAACAGTGGACTCACACATGCCAGTGGTCATGAAGATGGAGCAGGACAGGGCAGTTCTCTGTCCTATTATACACAGGGTCACTGTGAGTCAGGTCACTGTGAGTTGGGTTACTGTGAGTTGGAGTTGACTCAAAGGCAACTAACAACAAGTACTGGGAGTGGAGATCTAAAGATAGCACCATCTGTGCCATTACGTTGTTCTTCGTGGCCTTTGGGTTTTATCACTCTTCTATGAATTGTCTCATTGTAACTTAGGTTCTGTTGGTTAGTGCCCCAGGTCAGTCACACAGCCGGTTAAATGTCAGAGCATGGCCTTGAACCCAGAACAGTCCGACTCCCAAGTCTGGGCTCTTACCCACTGCGGTCATATTGTCACTTTCTACTCTGGCAAGTGACGTATGGGGGTTAGATTTTTCTTTTAATAATAAAATGTCGTGACACATTGACAGCTTCACTGGGATGTACATTGTAAATCCTAGTGTTCTTCTTACATCAGAGATTATTCCCATGAAATGCAAGTCGGGGCAAAATAAACCTATTTCTTCCTGTGTTGATCTCCCAGGGCGGCTGTAAAAACTGATCACAGGCTGGGTGCCGTAAAAAAAAAAGATTTATCCTCTCGTGGTTCTGGAGACTAGAAGTCTGAAACCCAGGGGGCCACAGTCTCTCTGAAGGCTCTCGGGAAGGATCTTCCTTGTAGCTTCTGGTGGTCGTCGACAATCCTTGGTGTCCCCTGGTTTGTGAATCACTCCTGATTCCCGGCGTAACTCCAGTCTCGGCCTCTGTCTCCACGTGGCTGTCTTCCCTCTGTGTGTCTCCGTCTCTGTGCCCACATTTCCCTCTTCTTATAAGGACATCTGTCAGATTAGGCCCATCCTAACCCAATATGACCTCATCTTGACTGCATTTGAAAAGACTCCATTTCCAAATAAGGTTACATTCGCAGGATCTAGGTGGACATGAATTGGGGAGGAGGTACTATTCAACCCAACACACTGCCCAAGAGGAAGAATTTCCAGATTTTAAATGAGAAACTGGAAATAAGGCTGTTCCCGATACAGGTTGAATGAATAAACAAAGCAGTTAGTGGCCTGGAGGCTCATTGCACACCATTGTGTGTTTGCATTCAATCGTTTTCAACATGTTCACATACATCATCCTACTGACCTCCTTAGCTTCCTAGCCTGGCCATAATAAAATACCACACAGTGGGTGGCTTTAAAGAACAGAAATTTAGTGTCTCACAGTTCAGGAGGCTGGGAGTCCACATTCACGGTGTTGGCAGAGCCACGCCCTCTCTGTCTGCCCCGGGGGAAGACATTTTCTTGTCTCTTCCAGCTTCTGGTAACCCTCAGAGGTGGAGAGAGGAGGAGTTAGAGGCGGAATTTGCCCCCAGGTGTTAAGTCCAAGGGAGGCCAGATGAGGCCAGGTGGCGAAGAACCACCCCCCAGCCCCCCACCCCACCCAGGAGGCCGGCAGGGGAGGGCGCAGACTTAGAGATGGCCCCTGGGTGCTCAGTATCATTACACCTCTGGTAGCCCCGAGCTTTTCTAGACATTCCTTGGCTTTGGCTGCATCTTTACTTGGCATCTGTCTTCACTCTGTGTCACACTGTCTCCTCAACCTCTGGTTTTACAGGACACCACCCTACTCTGGAACAGCCTCATTAACTTCATTGATAACATCTTCACCTTATTGCCAAATAAGGTCACATTCACAGGCATAGGGGTTAGGACTTCAACAAGTCTTTTTGGGAGACACAACTCGATCCGTAGCACTGACACGCAGTGTCTGGTACACGTGGCCTTGAGGTTGTTGGCGGAACGTTGCTGGAAGCACGCCGCTCACACGCTGCTGCCTCCTCTCCCACCTCCCGTGTCTGCTCTCTGGCGTATACTGAGGGGCACTCTGAAGACAAGCCCTAGCTCGTCATCCTAGACTCTTCTGAAAAGGGTATGACATCACGTAGCGCGCTCCTGTGACAACCCTGGGGAGAAATTACTGTCCAATTTTAGCCTCGAAAGTAGTTGTCCTTCTCCCGGGGGACTTTTCAAAACCTCACACACATTGTAAATTGTGCAGCTGCTAAGAGGCCCAGTTTTGCATTACCTCCCGGAGAGAGAGCTTCCAGCCCTTTCGAGGTCCCTGGCAGCACGTGCCGGGAAAGTTGTGGTCTGCTTTTTAGCCTCGTCCTGGGCTCTCCTTTGTCCCACTCTGGTGTCCTTTTCTCTTCACCTGATTTAGAAGTCATGCTCCATCATCATAGCTCATGGATTCTTGCAAACTGACTTAAATCTTTTCTGGAAGAAGGGAAAGTATACAGCTACTTTGGGAGATTCCCACTAGGCTAAATTCATGCCTTGGAGAGAAGGAAATATGTCTCTGATTAGGGTCTGTTTGTTTTCCTTTCAGATTTTTTGGGTCGGACAGAGATCCGAGTGGCCGACATCAAAAGAGATCAGGGTTCCAAGGGCCCGGTTACGAAGTGTCTCCTGCTCCACGAGGTTCCGACAGGAGAGATTGTGGTCCGCTTGGACCTGCAGCTGTTTGACGAACCATAGGGAGTGTCTCAGTGGAGTTCCAGCTCAAGGCAGCAGATGCTGTCTGGAAATCGCGTTCCTTTTCTGAGAAACTCCTGGTTGGTATTCAGCCCCAGGGCAGTGGGACAGTGAAGACAGGCTCTCAGTGCTTCTAGGAATAGTCCTTGACAATCCTTCCCCCAAAACCATTTCCCATTTTATGGAACAAAAACTGTGCTTTCCTTTGTCAGTCCGCCATGGGTCCGAGGGTCTCTGAAATCCCCTCCCTTCCCCGGGTTTGGATGGGAGTCTGCCCCATCTCCAGCCTTGAGGCATGGGTCTGGTTGTCCTAAAATAGGTTTATAAATGCAATGTCTGTATTTTTTGAGAACTCATGTAACCTTCCTATTTCTTATCTCTACCTGCCCCCTAGGCGCCTTCACTTACAATGCCTAGTCTTGGTGTGTTTAGAAACCAGTTATTATGGGCTTATTGTGGTTCAGGTTCCTATTTCCCCAGAAAGGCTCTGGGGGGCCTTATTTGAAATGCTGTCTTGGATCTGATGGCTTGTTGCGGTGGCCTCCTGATCAGGCACCAAGTTAGCTCTTTGAAGAGCTGGTCCATGGAAAATTCCAGCAGGTGTGCTGTTAAAGCCATTCCATTCCCCTCTAGGCCTGGTATCAATTGACGTTCATGAACACGCACTGGCACGCTCCTGGGCGATTCAGTCCTGATTCTCAGCGTGCTTGGAAGGCGGTCGAGGAAGCGCGTTACCTACAGAGTCACACTCTGCTGGATTAGACCAGGCGGGTCACCAGAAAGGCTACTTCACAACGTCACTGGGTTGAGGTCGCCAACCGTGTCGGAAAATTCTGTTTTGGCTTGGAGGCCCTCTGATGTTTTATGACAAGAGTAGTTGTTGGTGGCCAGCTGTGAGCCATTCTGTGCTTGAATGTGCCGGATCCTGAATGTCGCAAGAAACTCCTGCAGCTGTGCTTGGTATGCTCCCAGAAAGGCATGTCCTGGATCCAGGCTTCTCCTCCAAACTGTAAAAAGGAAAAATGACTAGGAACACAATCTGGAGGTGGAGTGGAAAGACGTGAAGGAAATCTGTTGTGTGGTGGGGAGAAGACCTTAGGAGCACCCAAGTCCTGAAGTCTAGAGAAGAAGATCCAAGACCCTTTCCCATAGTCATCCTTAGACACCCAAACTCTCAGTAATGGAAATAAATACTTGTGCCAGAGACAGGAGTGTCTGACCACGTGCCAAGCTGTTTGGTCTCTTTATTTTCCCCTTACATCCGAGGAGATAGGCTGATAATTAGATAATAACTTGATTGGCTCATGAAAAGTGTAAGCTGTGTTTAGTTTGCATGTTAATGTTCTCATAATCCCAGCTCGCTGTGGTCATGAAATGTTCTTTGCCTGTTCTCTTGGTACTGGAGTCTAGTTTTCCTGTGTTGGGTGGTGTTCTCTTTGACTGTAGGTCCTTAGAAGTTAATTAGGGTAGTGGAAGCGCTTTATAAATGATAGCATCAGCATAGTGGAAGAGTCCCCACCTTGCTGGGAACTGAATGCGTAGTGTTATGATTTCCCATAAGAGCCCTGTCATATTTAAAATAATTTTTAAAAAGCATATGTTGGAAGGACAACAAAGTTTACATTTCATACTTTTAAGAAACACTTTATTATTTATTTATTGAAGATAGTATAGAATTTTGTATCAGGAACAACAGGCATAAGTATTTTTTGAAACAAGCAGATATACCCTTTAGTTAGAAACTTTCGACTGAATGTGTTATAGACCAAGTTTAACTTCAGGCATGCATTTGTTTACCACGTCTCAGCAGGAAACAGGGTTAAAATAATTTAAGTTTATATTTTTTGATGTTGTTAAGAAATGGTTTTAAATTAAATCTATACATAGACTTATAACTCATGCTGTCCTATTTCTATAACCAGTGCAGTTCGTCAGTGTATTTATGAAGGAGATGGTCCTGTGCTAGGAAAAAATAGTATTAAATATATAAATGGGCTAGATTTGGGTCACCATTCCAATCCCTTTCTTTCTGTTCTCTTTTCTTCATTGACTTTATTTGCGTGTTAATGTTGGACATCACTGTTCATGTAGGTAGGGTGTGGTATGCACCATGACAACCGTCTTGTAACCCTCTTAGATCCGCCAGGTCATGCATTTGGAGACCCCTATTACCTGAATTAGTGTAGCCTGAAAAAGCAACATGCTAGTCTTTTCCCCAGGGGACTATACTGAGCATGGTTGGCATACTCGTGCAGTGTAGTGAGTGCTGGATAAATGTCGTGCTCACTGGTGTAATTTGTAATGGAATCGACCATACTTATGGATGAGTTAGCTGGCCCTCCAATTCAGCTGTGACTCATGAATCGTGTTGGGGGGACAGAGGAATGTGGGTGATGCATGGAGTCTTCAACCCTTTGGCCTCTACTCCTTCACTCTTCTATGTTTTTGACTGTCTGGGATAAACTTCATAGAGATGAAATGTCCCTTGCCAGTAAGCAGTCTGTCTCCTAGCTCTTTGCTTTGTAAACCGAGGTCTGTCTAGGCCACTGCATCCTGACACTCTAATCCAGCCTGTACACACTCTGCAAGCGTCCCTCTTCTCTGAGCTACACTGCTCGCTCCTCCCACATACTGATCTATCTACTCTAGCTCAAGAAGGGGCTTTCCTGCCCACACAGCTGTGCTCTGATCCCTCTGTCACCCCTGGGAATTCTCCTGGGAACTCTGAGGATAGGGGGCCCTTGGGCTGGGCCATCTTCATAGACCAGCATGTCCTAGTCCCCCTACGGGTACCTGTCTCCCCTAGCAGTAGACAGCATCCTCTCCTGGTGTCAGGCCTGGAAGAGGTGGCTCACTTAGATCCAGGCCTGGCCTGACCCAGGAAGAGGGGTCTTTCTGGGCCAGGGTCACCAGGGATGCCTGAGGAACCAGGGCCAGGTCCCCTTGGTTGACTGCTTGGATCATATGTCCCTGCCTTCTGATAGCAGAGGAGAAAGCTCTGCTCTCAAAGATCAGTAATGTTAGGGGGGACAATTGTTTCTCCTTTGCCTTTTGGAGAACCTAAAGCATGACCTGAGTCTATGAAAGTAACTGATTTCATCTGGTTGAGTAGCTCTGAATTCAATTGGAAAAAAAAAAAAAATCTCATCTGAAAATGGATAAATTGACCACTTACATTATGTCTTGTCTCAGGGACCTGGTACCAAAACCCCAAGGGTGGGAGCGAGGTCAGGGAAGTTAGGGACCTTCTAAGGCCGAGCAGGTTGGGCTGTCGCTCCAGGAACTGCCCTGGCAAGCACGGAGCCTCTGATCCTGCAGAGCAGGGACGTTCTAGAATTCAGTGGGGCTGGAGAGCAGGGTGGAATGGACCAGGCGCTTCTGGTTTATATGAAAGGTGAAGTTCTTGGAATGTATCTTCGAGCTTGCCAATACCTTTCGTGAGAAGAAAAGACTTCTCTATCTCTACTCCGAACAGCAATAACAGCAACAAAATCTGCTGCCATTGAGTTGATTCCGACTTCTGACTCACAGCGACCCCATAGGACAGAGGAGAGCTGCCCCATAAGGTTTCCAAGGAGTGGCTGGTGGATTCGAACTGCCGACCTTTCGGTTAGCAGCCAAGCTTTTAACCACTGATTTCTCTAATTGGTTGGGCCTGTTTTGCTTCATAGGAAAAAAAAAAAAAAACAGGATTATTTTGGGTGTAACAACTTTAAGAATTTCCATTGGAAGTAGCAACTAGGTTTTAATTTATGTTTTATCTGATCTGATCTTAGACTCTCCGGCCTCTTGGAGTTCGGAGAGTGCTGTATGCAAACACTTGTGGTTGTTGCCTTCGTGTCGATTCCAACTCATGTACCGCGTGTTACAGAGTAGAGCTGTGCTCATGGGGTTTTCAGTGCTGTGATCTTTACAGAAGCACATCACCAGGCCTGTCTTCCAAGGAGCCTCTGTTTAGCAGCTGAGCACTTAACCACTGTGCCACCATGGCTCCTTTTCTGGGACCCTAGCACTTTTACCTGACACAGAGTCATTTCAGGCTTGAGGTTAATGTGGGGTTAGCAGTGGGGTCTGTTTCATCCAAATACACTTGCTTTATAAGTTCAGAGCATCTGGTGCCAGGAGGAGATGAAAACCAACCAACTCGGTTGTCTTTGTTTTGCTCTGAGTAGGTCTAGAGGAGGCGTGGTCAACATGAGTAGGTACACAGCCTTTAGCTGGTTCCAGGCCAAAACCTAACAGGTGGCACCAGAGACCAGTGGCAGGGTCAAGAATGCAGACGCTGCAGTCTGAGGCAAACCATGAGGCGTTTGGTAAAACTAACACCTCCTTCTCTTTGCACCTGGGATGCTGAAATACCTCCGGGGGTTTCCCTTGCTGCCCGGAAAGGCCCACGTCAGCCGCCTAGACTCACCTGGCAGTGCCCAAGTCATGTTTTGTGGGGCCGCTTTGTAAGTATTATAGAAATACAATTGGGATGTTTAGTCTCCTCCTTTGCCCTGGAGTAGCCCCGTGGGAACAGATATTTGTGTTTCTCTCTGTTGCTGATTCAACCACTGAAAGGAAACCCTGAAGGCGAATCCAGTTCTGGAAAGGCTGGGGTCAGATGAGTGTTGACCGGCTAGTCTATCGTCTGAAGTCCTCAGGGACAGAAACAGGCCCACACAAGTGGCAGGCAATTCCCTAGCATAGCCCTGGCCTCCTCTGGCCCAGTTAGGGAGGGTGTGGAATTACAACAGAGGAACGGTGGTGTTGACCCCTCAGCCTCTCCCACCTCGTGTGTGTGCACAGCTCCTTTTAGGGAGCGTCAATGCTTGATAGGTCCCTGGGGGGTACAAATGGTCCGTGCTCAGCTGCTAACCATAAGTTTGGCAGTTCAAATCCTCCCAGTGGCACCACGGAATAAAGGCCTGGTGATCTGCTTCTGTAAAGATCAGAGCCATAGAAAACCCTACGGAGCACAGTTCTACTCTGACACTCATGAGGTCGCCGTGAGTCGGAAGTTGATTCGGTGGCAATGGGCTTTCAACGCTTGATAAAATGGGGGCATTTTTTCCCAATGACACTGTAATTACCTACCTGCCTCTGGCCCCCTTCTAGAAGACGGTAGGCCTGAATCGTCCATCAGGACTTATCCACAAGGTGATAATGTAAAGCAGAAGACAGAGCAGACAGACAGGCTGAGGGTGAGGAGAAGACAGGCTGCTGAGCTTCGGTTCCCTCCAGCTCTTGGGCAGACTTGATCTTACGGGTGAGAGACCAAAGGGCTCACTCCCTACAACGTGCTTCTGTCAGGGGAGCCATGGGTCAGACTATCCCAGGGGAAGCAGCCCTAGACCCAGCTGTAATCCTGGACACCCCTGAGTACCTGCCAGCCGGGCCCTGTCTCTGCTGAAGCCTTGGCTTTGTTCCGGTTCCTCTTGTTGCCACGGCGTGTCCTTCCAGCACAGTATCATCTAGAACCATAGTCAGCCTTTCTGAGTGAACTTTTCCCATAAGCCCTTGTATATTTTTTTTTAAATTTTTTTTTATTGTACTTTAGATGAAGGTTTACAGAACAAATAGTTTCTCATTAAACAGTTAGTACACCTTGTTTTATGACAATGGTTAAGAACCCCACAACATGTCAACACTGTCTCTTCTCAACCTTGGGTTCCCTCTCACCAGCTTTCCTGTCCCCTCCTGCCTCCTAGTCCTTGCCCCTGGGCTGTTGTGCCCCATTAGTCTCATTTTGTTTTATGGGGCTGTCTAATCTTGGGCTGGATGGTGAACCTTGGGAGTGACTTCATTACTGAGCTAAAAGGGTGTCCGGGGGCCATACTCTCAGGGTTTTTCTGTCAGGCCAGTAAGTCTTGCCTTTTTTTGTGAGTTAGAATTTTGTTCTACATTTTTATCCAGCTCTGTCCAGGACCCTCTGTTGTGATCCTGGTCAGAGCAGTCAGTGGTGGTAGCCGGGCACCATCTAGTTGTACTGGACAGTCTGGTGGAGGCCGTGGTAGCCGTGGTCCATTAGTCCTTTGGACTGATCTTTCCCTTGTATCTTGTTTTCTTCATTCTCCTTTGTTCCCGAAGGGGTGAGACCAGTGGAGTATCTTAGATGGCTGCTCATATGCTTTTAAGACGCCAGATGCTACTCACCAAGGTAGAATGTAGAACATTTTCTTTAGAATTGAGTTAGATGTTCCCTGAGACCGTGGTCCCCACAGCCCTCCGCCCAGCAATTCCGTCCCTCAGGGAGTTTGGATGTGTCTATGGAGCTTCCATAACCTTTCTTTGTACAAGTTGTGCTGAGCCCTTGTGTATTTTGATTCTATTTTGAATGATTCCGATGAACGTTGCTTTGTTGAGGAGTTATTCAAAGCAACAGAAAACCTCTCATTGTTTGGCTTTGTGGTATGACCTGAAGGAAGTAATTGGCTGGTCAACATCATGACCACCTCTTTCTGAGAAGGATGCCTGTTCCTTTGTACCTGGAAAGTAGTTGTTTATTTAAGGCAGAGGAGAGGATAGTTCTAGAACCCCCATTTCCTCAGCCTGCATCGCATCCGACCCAAGATAGCTTTGTTTGTAATCAAGTCAAATAAGGGCCATAACCTTGTATCTTTAGGAGTCAGAAGATAATCCATTTCTGGTAAGCATGGAAAATTTACTCCTCATGAAGGACAGAGAACACCTGACAGTTCTCCCTCTGTCTTGAGAGCATTAAAGCCTGACACCAACATGTTGGAGAGTCCTCTCTCTGGGTTGTATCTCTCAGCGACATAGTCAGTGATGCTAACTGTGTTGTTCATTCAGGACGTCCCCATCCTGCGCCAGGCCTCCATCCTGAAAGCCGGGAGGCAGTGAGGAGAGGCCTGCTTTTGCTGCCTTCACAGCCTAATTTCATATCTAATTTCAAGTCACTTAAACAACATCCAACGCTTGTCGAAATTCATCTTCACCTCTAAACAATCATTTCAGTTACATGCAAATTCAATCAGTTCCTCGATTAGAAGGGACCCCTTTTTACTCTGGCCTTGGGGAACCAGATAATACCCACAGAATAGAGTGATTTTTTTTCTGACAGTATGTGTGGTTGTCATATTTCAGGGTATATTTGCCCCTACTGTATGCCAGGACATGCTGGGAGTTGTGTTTTAATAGGCTTCTGTTCTATCTTCTATACCAGCCTGTATTGTTCAGATCATAGGAATATTGTGACTATTTTAGTATATGTCTCAAAGCTCACCAAGTAAAAGAATGCTGAGAAGTGGGCTTACTTGTTCAACCTTGAAACAAATTTGGTGTTCTGCTGACATCCACTGAGAATTAACCAGGAACCAGGGTTTCTTTTTATGCAGCAGTAGGAATGCGTCCTTTTCTTCTTCTGGGAACCCTGGTTTTGTACTTCTAATCATTTAAAGGAACAACACTCCTGTGTGGCTGTTTCTAAAACTACGTTCCCTGGCATTTCTCCTCTTGTACCCAAATCCCGTATGTCCTCCTGTTTCTGTATGTAAACAGAACGGGGAGCCGAGGGCAAAGACGGCGATGATACGGGAACCAAACAGAGATGGTGGCTTTGCAACCTCTGCGGAGTAGTGAGCAGCAGCTCCCTGCCATCACCGCTAGAGGGCGCCCTCCCGGCCGGAAACTTGCGGGACCCCTGGTGGCTCCCCAGATGCTCGCTCCGCTTACTGCATGTCCAGGACGCTGCTGTCTGTGTAAACCGCAGACGGAACTTGCTGGTGACTTGAGTGGTGGGGAGGGGAGGGCAGGGGAACTATGACCCAGAACCAGGAATGTGGGTCGGGTGACCGCGAACAGTAGCTCTGGCGAGGTCGGAGAGGGGAGGAGGTTGGCGGCGGGTGTGGGACTCGAATCCGGGATTCCTGAGATACTAGTGAGCCTTTGCCCTTGTGTGCTGCTGGGGCTGAAGCGGTGTGAAGGTTCTCAGCTGCCCAACTTTCCTGCGTCTGCTTTCGGGGGCCCTCTCAGATCCTACTCTCTCCACACTCACCGTGTACGTTCGAGGGGAGCCCACTGCTGGGCTGACCTCACAGCCGGCCCGCCCAGAGGTGCCCCCTCCCCTGAAGAGTTCTATAGGTCGCCCCACTTGGGTTCGATACCAGACTCCACGTGGAGACGTCCACTTCAGGCGTTTCACGTGCGTTAGTGCAGAAGCTCGCTGCGTGTTGTGTGCGTGCAAGGGCACGGGAACGGGGAGACAGGTTAATCGAACCCCCCATAGTTATGCTCAGGACCAGCTGCATAATCCGTGGGGCTGAACGCAAAATGAAAACGTGAGGCTCCTTGTTCAGAATTAAGAATTTCAAGACAGTGACAGCAGAGCGTTAAACCAAATGCAGGCCCCTCTGGACGCCAGGCCCTGTGCCACCGCCCGGGTGGCAAGCCCACGAAGCCTGCCCTGTTCGCGCTGTATCTTCAGTTGCCCTCTTGGTTCCCGAGGCAGGTGGGGCTTACCCTGCTGCTGTCTTGCTTTGAAAGGTCCCCCGGCAGGTTGTGGACAGCTGGGCGGACAGACTTTCCAAACGTCTGCTTTTATTTCACGTTTTGTTTTGTAAAAGTACAGACATCCACATGTGGCTGGGAGGGAGCCTGCTTTTGAGGAGAGGCCACTTCCCAGCCGGACTCTGCCCACAGGATCCCATCTGTGACTTTTAGGGGGGATGATGGTAAAGAGGGGAGGAGCCGCGTTGTGAGTCGCCTCAAGTTCTAGAAGACCACAGCTCCCCAAGAGGCGGGCGGCAGTGGAATTCACTCTCCGTGCTTCTTGTTGCTTTCTTGTACACGTTTTACTACCACTGGTCTCTGTCTGCTCTACCACTTCTGCAATTCCACTTGCTTTTTGCAGACTGGTCCTGTTTCCACACTCATAGAGCAATATCCTTACCATGCTTCCTGATTCTATCTGGGATTATATTTGCTAAGTAAACATGCTGACAGAGGATGGAACTGAAATTGCGAATTAGTTCCACCTGGATTTGGTTGACTCACCTTGAAGGAAACAGCAAATTAGTGGTTTGTTTCTATATATCACGCACTTTTCCAAACTACGGACGTTCAGAAAGTGTTTTCTAAGGGCACTTCGTTGATACTGTGTCGGCATTCATTGCAATGAATGAACATTTAACAACATCCTTCAGATGTCATCTGCTAAATATTCACTCTGTCAGACAGTAGATATTCTAGCAAGATCTTTGTAAGTGATGTTGATGTTTAGACATGCATTTAAAACCTACATTGCCAATAGCCCAAGTACCTTTGAACTGTGAAACCGACCTCAGATTTTATCAGCTGTAGCCCAGCAGTTGGATATCTGCACCCACCCCCATTCCCCCGCCCCCCTCGGTAGAGAAGTTCCCAGTCATATGACTCACGTTGTATCAGCTCCACTAGCTTTGTACCCTCAGCGTGCGTAGGTGGTCAGCACATGTGTAAATACATGCATACAGGTGAGAAATCTGTAAGAAAAATGTCCTGTGCATAATACCCAGTTCCCAGCTTCGGGCTCTCTGCATTTTGTGCTGTTTCAGCGAAGGAAAGTGCAGAATTCCACTCCGTAAAGTGAATGGTGTGCTCTTTCAATGATTTATCAGGAAATCTCTGCTGAATGTTCATGGGAATGTCCATGACTAATTGTATATATGGTATGTAAGAGGCAATGCTGTTAAATGTTAAATGTTGCAGAAGCTAACACAGATTCTGTAGTCAAAATATTTAACTTGTTATTGTAAAGTGTGATTTGTCATTGAGAGACTATTTTTCTGTATGCAGATGAGAGTATTTTAGGAATCTAATTTAAGTGCATAAAACTAAAGAAAGAAAATTTAAAAGCCTATTCCAGGAGTAGAAAATAATTAGATTACTTGAATTTCAACCCAACTAAACTTCTTATATCTAAAAAAAAAAAAACCAAAAACAAAAAACCAAGTTCCACATGATTAGAAATTCAAAGAAGTCGTTTCTTCTGCAGAGAATGTGATTTGTCTAAATGAATAAGTGGCTGGTGCTGTGACAGGGTGAAACGTGTCCTGCAGCCATGACTTTGGATGAGACCTTGGTGTGTTGCATTAAATACAGATTTAAGTTGAGCACATTCTGGAGGTGGTTGTGTCAGGGAGGGTGAGTGAATGAAGAGCCGGTTTTCCATCAGATCCAGGTGCCACAGAAGCTTCCCTGGGTTCTAGCGGACGACTCAGGAATCGGGCTGACTCAGCTGTCACTCTAGAGAGTTGGGGTCGCCCCCTGACTCTTGCTCACCCTTTGCGGTTCTTTTTCTGGGTCGATTCAGCGTATCCCTTGTAGCACTTACATTTTCGGTTCTCCTGGTGCATCTTCACCATCCTCACCTGTTCATAGCCTGGTGGCGGGAGGTTTGGGGTTTCTGGGTAGGTGAAACAGGCAGTAAGGCTAACAACAGGGCTGTGCGAGCAGCCGCTGGATGCCGCCCCCTTGATGGAGAGCCCCGGGGGCAAGAGGCTTTCCTCCCCTTCCCCTGCCCACCAAAGTGTCAGAAGTCCACGCTGCTTCTAAGGCACAGGGCTTCAGTATAGAAGCCACCAGAAACTTCTCTGCGGACCAGCCAAGGGACGGATGGAGCCCAACATCAGGTGAAACTCATGTCCAAACCCCTGAGAGATATACGCAGAGGCAATCTCAGGACGTGGCAATCCCTGGAGTCCAGACTTCCCTAGCATGCTGGAAATGATGCGGCAATGGACATAGCTGGTTCCTGGCAAGACTCGGGCATTGCCTAGTGATCACTGCCTGTGGAAAGTTTAGGGTCTAAGACTCAAAAGGACGTGTGGGGGGGTGTGCATTGGATTTTCAACACCTACTTTCAAACCAGCTGTGTGCGTCTTAATGCTGCCAACCAACAATCAACTGTTTCGATTGGCCTGAAATCGGTGAACTCTAGAGTCGATGACTTCCTGGATTTCAGCGGTTGCAGGAAGCTGCAATTTCCGGAAGCTTCCTGGGATCTGTTCAGGTATCCGAATACTCTACCAATCACCTCGAGGAACTGTCTGTGTGGTCTGTGACTGACTATTCCCAAAGATGGAGCAGTTTAGAGGCCTCTTGAACTGGGAATCCATCCCAGGCCAGCGAGCAGAGCTAGGCAAACTCTGGTCCACCCACTCAGAACACGTCCTGGCCCTTCTTCCTTAGAATGCTGCATTTTAATTTCTTGGAATCAAGGTTTCCATCTCTTGCCACTTGGCTGGGGTAGCAATAGGACTGTAGGTGCGAATCAGTCAGCTGGTCAACTGCCCTCTGGGCCCTGGTTTTTCCAAAAATTCCAAGGACAGGAAATGCCAGGACACAGGGCTCCTACCTAGCAGCGCTTACAAGCCGCCCCATTGAGCCTTACCTGTTTGAAAAGAATGTAATCAACCCTAAGATGAGAACCTTGTGTTTCCAAGGACAGGTTGGTCACAGTGCTGGTAGCGTGTTGCTCCCTTCACAGCCCTGCCTGGGGGTAGGACAAGACACCCCCGATGGATGTCCTATTGATTGTAATATACTTCCGTTGCCAAATAATGGTACAGTCTAATTCTCCTAAAAGGAATACAATATTGTCTAGTATGTCATGTTAACGGAGTTCTAAAAATTACTAGGCACTATTAGAAATTGTAGAATTATGTGTTTGTCTAAGGTTTGATGAAGCAGGGCCAAAACATTAGGTCTTTTAAAAAAGAAGAAGCTGAGGTTAGTTTTTCTGTTTGAGTGTTCCTTTGGCACCTTATTATGTGAGAAATGTTAAATTTTACCGATTCAGATTATCGTAACCGAGTTTTTCTTCATTAAATCAGTAGCAAAATCAGTACAAATTGCTATTCTTGTGTATCTTGAACCTAAAAAGAACAATCTCTTCAAAACAACTCCTCGGTCATTTGGACCTGTATGGTTTAAATTCACATAGTTCATGAATAAAATGAGAAAAGCCAAGCCTGTTACCGTGGATTATTTTTGGTTCTCTCTGCTCCGCCTCTTTGCTGAGGAGACCGGAAGTGGATTGCCTTGCAAATGGCGCCTCTTCCTGTGTGTATCCTTTCCGCACAGATAAAGTTGTATTTGTGCAAATAAAATTTTGCGAAAGTTAACTTAAAAGCAAAACCACAAATTTTCAACTCTTCCACAACTTCTTCAGCAAATGTTAGTACCAAGTAGAGAGATTTCTCTGTACCAAGTATTTCTGAGACTATGAGAAGTTAGATATTTTATAATGTAAGAAACGCCCGGGGAGGGGAGGAGAGGAGGAGAAAGGAAGTTTGTCTTAAAAAGACATTCAGAAGGATTACTCTGGCTTTCCATGAAGAAGTTTCTAACAGAAACAACTGCACTTTCAGAACTTTGACTTTTTAACTCTCGGAGCTGCCAGCAAACCCAACATTGAATTTTGTTACCTGAATTTTATTGTATTATTTATAGCATTTTCTTCTGTTCTGGTTTTAAGGGAATTCCTTCCTATTTCATCACTGATTTATCTGAATATAAACAAGTCCTTTAAATTCACTGGTTGGGTTGGACACTAATTGAATTGTTATAGCACATTTGAAAAAAAAACTGACGCTAAAGCAGTGTATCTTTGCCTTTTTTGTTGTTGTTGAATCAATAGACTCCATTTCTGATAACCATAAAAATCTTATGCTCTTATTCTGGTCGTTATTTGAGGTTTTAAAAATAAATTTAAGTATCATTAAAAACAAATAAAATAGTAAATTACTTTCCCAAATGACCCTTAGTTCTCTCCTTTGACAAGGCCCCCCCTTGAGAATCACTGGTATAAAGCATATTGAATAGACGATCATTTAACCAAATTCAGTAGCTAGCATTATCAAAGCAGTATTTTATTCTAAGGTATTTATTGTTTTTTTTTGTAATTACAGAAGTAAAGCTTGTTAATGCAGAAAATTTGGCAAAGGCATAAAATTACAAAGGAAATAAAATCACTTAGTGGAGGTATTCTTCCACACAAAGAGCGATGTTACCATTTTGATGCCTGTCATCCCTGTACTTTTTTCTGTGTGTGTTTTAATGCTATTATTCTATAATAATAGCTAATACACATTGAGCACTTCCTGTATACCAGTCATTGTTCAGTTACATAATTTATATAAATTATCTCCCATTGTGTTTGATTGCCTTCTTTTAAGAACAAGTATATATTTTTTTCCACAACTTGATTTTTAAGGACTGTATAGTATACACCCCATTGTATGAAAGTATCCGAATTTATTTAAACAATCCTGAATGACTACATGTTTAGGTTGTCTTAAAAATGATAGAAAATGCTGTGCAGAGTACCATTGCACACAGATTTCTGGGTTAATTGCTGACGACCTCATAAGGCAATATGGGAAGTGTTCCATTAACTTCCTCCCATTTCTAGCATGCCTGGGCTATACGTACTTAACCAACAGGAAGACTGTGGAGTCTGATTTTGAAGAATTTGGGCAGTATTGCCAATGCAGTGAGTTTGCAGGAGTTCAGGGTTGAGCAGGGAAAAAGACGTGACCACAAGATGGCAGTGTTGCCATGTGCTGGGGCTGATGCATTACCAGCTTGCATGCAGGGGTGCCCCCCCCCCCAGCAGAAAGTTCCCCAGAGGCCAGCAGTGTAGGGAGCCCCTGAAGGGGAAGAGGGCAAGGGAGCTCCCGTGGGAGAGGAGAAGGGGGTGGGGGGCTTACGTATATCTAGGTGACATCCCTTAGAGAGCTCCAAAGGACAGAGACAGCCCGGGGTCCTTATAACTACAGCGTTGTATCTTATCTAAGGCTAGCAGATGTTGAATGCAGTTTTTCCGGGTACAAAAAGCATGCAAACTCTTAAGGGGCTAAAAATGTGCGTATTTTGGCTATTTTAAAAGCGATTGGATGGTTTTTTTTTAGTCTATAAAGCCCACTGGCCGCACCGGTGGGTTTTTAGACTAACGGGCATAGCCTGCTTTGACAAGGTCAACCACCTGGGGCCAATAATGGCGGCCATCGCTGGCTCATCTCTCTGACATCCCAGCAAGAGGGTCTCCCCGTGACATTCTGTCCATGACAGCTGCCACGTGTCTGCGGACGCCTCTTGCTCTTACAGTGATTTACACACCGTTCCTGCCCAAGTGGCAAGCTGGGAAGTCTGGAGCATTGGCTGGTGACAGACTGAGCTGTGAAACTGACACCCAACACCCATGACTTCAACAAGAGAGGGGTTAGTTTCCACCTCATGCTAACAGCCCAGAGGTTCACAGCCCAGGTCCGGAAGGGTGGCTCCGCCTGTGTCAGGACCTGGCTTTTAACTTGGAGGGTGGCTGCTCCAGCTCTCAGCATCTGGCCAGCGGGAAGGGGAGAGAAGAGGACTGCATGCCCTTTCCTCATGAGGGGAAACCAGGAAGTGGCACATTTCCTCACCTCATCCATTTGCTGGACCTTGGTTACATGATCAGGTACCGCCAAAGGGGCCTGGCTGATGTCGTCGCTAGCTGGGTGGCCGCGTACCCAGGTAAAAGTTAAGTGAGTGGATAGTTGGGACAACTAGCAGTCTCAGCATGCCTGGCTTCCGGGAAAGTACTAAGAGGCCCCCACACGTTGTCTCCGTCAGTTACACTAGCTGGTGTGCCAGGAATAAGCCAGATTGACGCTGACAATGACAGCCAGGGCAGTGGCCATGCCAGATGGGGGCGCACTGGTCCCAGCACTCGGGCCACATCACTGCCCTGCAGGACTTCCTGGCTGCAGTCATCCTGCCCCTGCCCAACCAGAGGTGGTGTGGGAAGGGACTCTTGATTGCCGGCCAAAGACTGGGGGAGGGTGACCAAAGAATCAGTACCCAAGACAGCTGTTGTGTGGGGAACTCCATTTTCTCGAGAAGACCAAGAGGAGGAAAAAAATGCAGGGGGAAGAGCTGACCTGGGAGATTAGTTAATGGGTGAATTGGGAGCATCTTGCCGACAAAGTAGGAAGAGGCACGGGGCTCACCTATGATAAGCTTTGCCCACTGGCTCCAGGGATGGAAAGGTCATGTGCCAGGGTGTGGTGTTAATGACGTGGTGGAACAAGCATGAGACAGAGGAAGACCTGGGCCTGGGGCCTGACCCACCAGCTGTCCAGTCATGTGGCCTGGGCAAAGCTCTTGGGCCCCTCAATCTCTCTCCTCGTTTGTGAAGTGGGGTGATGTCTGCCCCACCTGTATCACTAGGCAGTTATGAAGCTTAATAATATAAACATGAACTGGCCTTGAAAGCCGCAGGGCATCCTACCATTAGCCAAACCCAACCCATTGCCATAGTTGATTCTGACTCATAGCAACCCTATAGGACAGAGTAGAACTTCCCCCTAGGGTTTCCAAGTAGTGGCTGGTGGACTCGAACTGCCTACCTTTTGGTTAGCAGCTGAGCTCTTAACCATTATGCCACCAGGGCTCCATCCTACCATTGTTGTTGTTGTTATGTGCTGTCGAGTCGGTTCCGACTCACAGTGACCCCACAGGACGGAGTAGAACTGCCCCACAGGGTTTCCAAGGAGCAGCTGGTGGGTTTGAACTGCTGACCAAGCTCTTAACCACTGCACCACCAGGGCTCCATCTTACCATTAGGTGGTGTCACATCAGACTAACGGCCTTTTACTAGGGAGAGCTCTCTGGAGGGGGATCAATGGAGCAAGTCATCCTCATGACCTACTGTGATTGCTTTAAGGCTGTGTGTCAGCTTGGCTGGGCCGTGATTCTGTCGTTTGGCAGTTATGATGTAGTTTGGCAGTCGTATGACATGATCCCTTCCATGATGAGATTTGATATAATGTGATCACCTCCCTGATGGGATCTGCTATGAGTAGCCAATCAGTTGAAAGGGAGTTAACTTGGGCGTGTGGCTTGCATCGAATGTAAGTGGACTTTCTAGCAGGGCTCTTGGGCTTTTGCTCACGCTGGATCCTGCAGCTGGCTCCTGTTCATCTGACCTCCAGTTCTTGGGACTTCAGCTAGCAGCTTACCTGCAGTCTTGCCTGCCGATCTTGGGATTCATCAGTCCTCACAGCTTTTGAGCCAGGGCCCTGCTGTCTGGCTTGTCGATCTGGGGTTCACCAGCCCCTGCGGCTATGTGAATCAGAAGCTTCCAGCCTGACCCAGACTTGGGACGTTCCAGCCTCTACAACCACGTGAGCCATTTCCTTAACATAAATCTCTCCCTGTATATATTTACATGCTTTATTGGTTTAGCTTCTCTAGAGAACCTGTCCCAACTCATAGCAACCCTACAGGACAGAGTAAAACTGCCCCAGAAGGTTTGCAAGGCTGTAATCTTTACGGAAGCAGACTGCCACATCTTTCTCCTGTGGAGCGGCTGGTGGGTTCAAACCACCAACTGTTATGTTAGCAGCCGAGTGCTTACCCACTGCACCACTAGGCCTCCCTAATGACCTACTAGGGACCAAGCTTTGGAACACCCCCTTGCAGACCTGAGATTTTGGCAGGCAGTACCAGACACTCTTCAGTGACTGCTATGCATCAGCCGCTGTGTTTAATCCATCAGTCCTTGGGGTCAGACAGCACAGAGAATTATAGTTGAGCCAGTAACCGCCACCAGGTCTATACATGTGAGCCCGGTATTAATCTCCCGTCACTCTGTGAAGCAGGCATCATCACTTCGTATCCTGGACATATACCATCTTGGTGATTCCAAGACACACATTCTTAACCATGATGCCTACTGCTTCCCAGTCACTGGAGGTACAGTGGCCTTCAATTTATGGGTCTTTCTGGTGGTGTGGAGACAGCAAACACTGCAACACCTGGCCCGTAAGGGGTAAATTTGGACAAACTTTGTGGAGTGGTCCTTATCCTCCACTTAAGTCCTCTTCAGTCTGGAAGGGAGGGGTTACTACTGGAGTGGACCACCGCATCCACTGTGGCTGCAAAGGCATAGGTTTGGTCCCATAACGGGAGACAGCTTATAATCTGAACTGTGCTGAGGTCGCTCTCACTCGTAATTATCACTGAAGAATCTCTATAGGAAATTTCAGGGTAACTCATGATCATCAGATGCAACCAGGTTTATTTCCTGGGTCTGGCTCCCAGCCTGTGGGAAGAGTGCTCCGGTCGCCCCACTGGTTGGCTGGCAAAGCCTTAGACAACAGGCAGGACCAAGGGGCAGGACCTCCGCCAACATCTGGCCAGCCTGGGTTCTGGGGGCTCGGCGAACCACCTTCAGTACCTGACTAGAGATGGGGACCAAGAGTTGAAGTTGAAAGGTGACGACCTGCCTGGCTCCCTGGTACCTTTGCTCCACCTGCAGGCTGAGCCCCTCTCCAGGCTCCGGGCTCAGAGACCAAGGAATAAGGTAAGATACATTTAGCACTTACAGCGCCTGAAGTCTGAAGAGGCCTCGATAAGCAACATCCTTCCTGACAGACACAAACTTCCATCACTTCCTAACAATAATCCACATGAACCAAATTCTCCAGCCAGAAGGGATTTTTAACCTGTAGATGAAGGGGATACTGAAAAAAGGTATCAGGCTCACTGTATTTCTGCTTTAAAAACAATACACTTAATATGGTCTGTTCAGGAAGCATTTTATTGACGCTCCAAGCTGAAGAATTTTCACTGGTGATGGAAAATCAACACTTTCACGCAGTCTCTCGCATAACCTTGCTCAGCTTCTGAATCTTTGATTTTGCAGACATATCAACGTATTTCTCACCAATACGGACAATCATTCCACCCAAGATCGATGGATCAGTCTAGGAAAGAAAATAATGTGAAAACACACCGATGTTATTCCATTAATCACCTGAACAGACGAAAAGTGCTTTGAAAAGTCTAAATGTGCTACACAAATGGAAACCATTATAATTATGCCTAGGAAAAGGCAGATGTGAACATTAGGAATGGAATCAAGTAATCATTTAAATCAAGAATAAATATATAATGTTTATTTTTATAAAATAAATACACCAGAGGCAAATCGGTAGATCCCGGATCTAAATTTCCGCTAGTACTTTCTGCAGCCATTTTCAGTTTCCAGCACCCCGAGGAAACATGCCATAAACAACTAAAAACCTACCTTAACCTCCAACTTCAACACCTGGCCGGGACGTAGGAAGCTGTTCAGGACCGTTTTTAATTCAGAAAGAGAGGCGCTGTCTAAGGGCTAAAAAAAAAGGACAAAACCATTTAGGTAAAGCAAAACAGAAACTTCCCAGTAAAGGGAAAGGAAAAAATGCCCAAGCAAGGCCTCGTGAGTCCTATTACAGAGGCGCACGGGCACACCAAGGCCGGCGCTCCCACATGGAGGCCCTGGAGCTCACGGGCACCAGTGCAGTCACTCCACAAACGCCACTCCCGGCCCGTCTGCTCTGTGGCACCAGCCGTGCACGCTGGAGATGATCAGGAGGGAAACCGCTGAAGTCTGCACGGCCTGAGGATGCAGGCCTCCCCTCTGGGCAGTCCACGTGGTCAGGGCTTCAGCCGAGGACTTCCTTTGATGAGAGCTGCAGTTTAGGCTGGTCCTGCCACCTCTATCAGCTGTGTGTCCCCAGCTCCAATTCCCTGGAGCCCCAGCATGTCACTCCCTCCACCTCCCTGAGAGCCTGGGGAGCTGGCCCGCTCCTGACGGCAGCACCCTGACACCTGCTCGTACACAGCAAGCACCCACTGAACATCCAGACTGAGTTCCCTCCTCTGTCAGACTCTTACTCCTGGTTAGGTTGGACCATGAAAAAGGCGGGTGAAGGACAGGCCTTTTATCTATCACAAATCCTACCTCCCCACCCCTGGTCCGAGGGTCCAAAGAACTCACAAAGAATCTCAACATCCTTGTAAAGATCTAACAGTGGCCTTCCTGGGGGTCGGGGTGGTGGTGGTGGTACCTATCAATGTTCAGTCAAAACATTATTTGCTGCGACTCCGAGGTCAGTGACTTCAGAAGCAGTTCTTCCATCCTGACACGTCGCAGGCACTAGGTCTGTGGCCGGCATTTTACATGAACGTCTCCTTTAATCCTGACAATCTCGCGGGGCAGCTGGTTATTATTGCCATTTATGAAAGAAACTGAGTGTCAAAGGGATTAAGAAACTTGCCCAAGGTCACAGCAGCACGTGAGGACCAGTGTCAATATGTGAAAGTGGCCTGTGTATCTCTAAAGCCTATGTCTTAATCACCAAATCATGATATAATAAAAATTTTAAAACAGTAGAAAAAAGTTATTTATCCAGGAATCTCAATAGTAAAAGCATTAGTAATAGTAGGTCCTAAAAACAAGCATCCTTAAAAGAAGTCCTGTCCTTGTAATAACTGAGATGTAGCCGCGTGGGCAGTGAGCGCCTCAGCTGTGCTACACCGTCAGGGTCCCACTGCAGCCACAGCGGGCTGGCTCCCAGGGAATGGCTGATGGTGACGATACGTCTGCGAAAGCTGGATAGTGAGTAAGGAAGACTCAGTTCGGAACGGACACCTTTGAATTACGCTGTTGGCAAAGAATACTGAATACGCTGTAGACTCTGCCAGAAGAACGGACAATCTGTCTCGTGGTATTTACAGAATAACTCAAACCCATGATGGAGCAGAAGCCATTATTTTCTAACACATTTTAATGTTCTTTAGATTTTCAACCAGTCTACAGTCCTTCTGAATAACCCTGGGTTATAGGAGTATGAACAGGTACACCAAGGCCCTTCAAGAACAGAGTCCACAGAAGCTGGCAGAAGAATGAAACAAACCTCCCAGGTGTCACGGCTCCTCATTTCCTGATTTTTCGCCTGTTTTCCCCCTTTCTTTCCACCCAGTGTGATGCACGTAATGTCAAGGCAAACACAGCGGCAAAACCCACACTTACAGAGGCGGTGGTCACCGTGCAAGGAACCTCCCCGCGGTGGACACTCATGATGGTCGAGAAGGCAGAAATGACTCCCGGGGTAATGTTCAAGCGGCCGTTTTCAGCAAGCAGATCTGGGGAAGGGAAGGTCTCTCAGTGACACGAAACTCACCGGGAGAGGTGATTCCTGAGCAAGGGCACACACTCTAAAAGCTACCTTAGTCTTGTGCCCTTAAACCCCTACAATAACGTCCTTCAAGAATGAGAACGGAGAAGAAATGTAACTTGTTATTTAAAAAGTACAGCTGGTGTTCAAAAACAAAGACCGCACGGACAAGCACTGAAGCTAGTGACCGCACAGACCTGCAACAGACCTGCACTCATCCGTAACCTGAGCTTCCTATTTCTGTCACGGATTCCAGTGCGTGGCTACCAACCCCCCGACGAACACACCGTCTGTACGCAAAGCTGACGACGTGAACACACTTCCTGTGGGGCTCGTATTCTGGGCTGGCCATGGGGGATCTGAAAAGCAACCTAAACGTTCCTGTTTGCTCTCGTACCAAAGGACACAAGTGTCTTCAGGGTCAGAGGGGAGGCCACGGGCCACAGAACATTTTCTTGGTATGAACCCCACTGGTCTCCCATGTGAGCTGAAACCACGACTAGGCAATGAAGACATCCTTACGACCTTTAGACGGAGCTCCTCAGACTTTAATGTGCAAAAAATCTACCTGGGATCTATCTCAGATGCAGGTTATAGTTTAGCAGGTCGGGGGAGCCCCAAGAAGCTTCATTTCTAACAAGCACCCAGATGACATGCAGCTGCTTCTAGTCCACGGACTGCATTTCGATGAGCAAAGCTTTAAGAGGCTCCAAATGAAAAAGTTCTGGTACTTACTGATCAGGTTGGACGTGAGGGGAGAAAACCTCTCTTTTGCTGTGATGTCCTTGAGGCTTTTCACTTTAATGGAACGCTTCACATAGGGATTCAGAATAGCAAGAGACACTTTGGGGTCCTTCAGAAGTTGCTAAAAGTACCAACAAAGCATTTCTTAAACTTTTAGAGCATAAGCACATACATATATCCAGAGCCATACACATACTTGCTATGAATCATGTATTTCATTACTTAAATTAGCACATATTAGCACAAATAATTTCTTCTGCCTTTAAGAATACACTGCACTATTTTATAGAAAATGAGTTGTTTTTGGAAGAAATTTAAAGACATGTTATGAAGTTTCGTAAATGTATTTTTGCTTTTCAGGAAAGCTTATGGCAAACAAAGCAGCCAAAAGATTCAACTCACTCCACATGTCTGCGTGTTTAATACGGGTAATGCTCTAGTGTTTCAAATCCTAAGAGGATCTGGCAATGGGATCCCGCGAGCGCAGACCCCAAAAAGGTGCTCTCATTGCAAAGTTGGCCTCCTTAGCCATTCCCCTGGAGACGGACCTGTCTGTCCCAGGCGGACCCTCTGATTCTGTTTGGCCTCATGCAGAGCTCTGGAAGTACCACCCCGGCCCTAGGAGACACCAGAGACATAACTCTGGCGTTTCCAGCGTGGCCTCAGTGAGTCAGGAGTCCCTAGGTGATGCAAATGGTTAAGCACTAGCTGAAAGGTTGGAGGTTCAAAACCACCCAGAAGCACCTTGAAAGAAAGGCCTGGGCAATCTGCTCCAGAAAGGTCACAGCCTTGACAACCCTATGGAGCAGTTCTATTCTGCACACACGGGGTCGCCAGGAGTTGGAGTTGACTAGATGGTAACTAACAGCAGCAGCAGCTCAGTGAGGGAGGGAGGGGGATGGACAACAACCGGGCGTGCCACCACCACGGCGTGCCGCCACCACGGCGTGCAGCCACCACGGCGCGCAACCAACCACCACGGCGCGCAACCAACCACCACGGCGCGCAACCAACCACCATGGCGTGCCACCAACCACCACGGCGTGCAGCCACCACCATGGCGCGCCACCACCACGGGCAAGACCACTTTGTCTGCATTGTCAAATCACGAAAGCATGGATTCTTCCAGCTCTGAGCTGCTCCTGCTATCAGGCCAGAGTTCCAGTCCCGCCTACCAACGACCATTTCCACCTAGGCCCTTTCAGTGGTACACATCTACCTCTGGTTTAACTGTTCTGCCAGCACCTTCCCCCAGACTCCTGCCGGAATCTTACCTGTCTCTGACCTGTGACAGTCAGGTAACAGGCTACGTGTCACACACTGCAGAACACATCAGATTTCTGAACTGTAATTTTCTCTTAAACCACCATGTTATATTTTGATTTTATATTTGTATCTCTTATCTGAAATCTTGGTTCCTAATACTAATATCCTTATATTTGTTTGTTCTTTTAATAGGTACACAATAGTTTCAGAATAATATCTGGTGCCTACTACTAACAACGTGTTCACAGAAAACAGCTTCAGGGTCTTCTTTCCCCTCCTTAAAGTATACCTCCTCAGGGATGCATATTCAAGTAACTAAAGGAAAAAAACCCCACAAATGGCAACCTCGTACGTAAGGAACAAGAAAGCCACTTACTGCCACTCTCAATAGCTCCTTTTCTACTTGATCCAGTTTCTTCTGTTTGGAGGCGGCAGAATAAAGAGCAGTGGCATAGCGACCTTCGACCCCGTGGGCCTGAACGGGTGGCTACAAAAAGGGGCGAGGAGAGGAGGAAGAGGGAAACCCCGTAAGACAACACTGGACTGTCAACAGGAGATCAGATGTTTCCAATTTTTAACTTACACTTTTTAGCACAAAACAGGCTAAATATATCCTAAACTGCAATTCTCAAACAAACCAGGGCTGCTTCCTTGGCCAGGCAGCTCCATCTCTGAGCCTGCAGCCCGTCGTCTGTCTCATGAGGGACTTAGAAGAGCTGGCGCCTAAAGTCCCTCCCTGCTCTAACTGGCGACAATGCAGTTACTTTAACTTTGAGATCTGCTTATGCTTCCTTTGTACTCGTTAACTATAAAGTTCCATGTATGAGAGGTTTTAAACATTGACAGAAGGCAGTTTTGAACATGTCAGAGCCAGGAAAACAGTTGTTTATGAAATATATAGAAGCATATTTTTATACATCTCATAGTAACACTATAAATTTCCCCTTACAGAGCCTCCCCATCAATGTTCAGTTCAATGGAGCCCTCTAAATTTACTTAGTGTCTAATGCTGGAATTATTTTTCACAATACACTATAGGCTTTCTTCTACACACTACCACCAGTGTATAACTGCGTATTCCTAGTGGTGCTGTATGGCTGGAGCCCCGGTGGCGCAGTGGTTAAGATCTCGGCTGCTAACCAAAAGGTAAGTAGTTCGAATCCACCAGCTGCTCCTTGGAAACCCTATGGGGGCAGTGCCACTCTGTCCTATATGGTTGCTACGAATCAGAATTGACTGGAGGGCAATGGGTTCAGTTTTTTGTTTTTTGGCTGTATGGTTGTAGTGAAAATAGCTCAGGCTTTGAATGAGGCAGACTTTGTTCCAGTAACAGCTCTAAGACCAAACTGAGTCACCCTTTTCCTAGAACCTCAGTTCTCAGTTTGCCCTTTTGTAAAATGGGAATAACAGTTATTCCCCATCACTGTTATGAGAACGGTTAAGCTCTTGCATTTAAAGGTCGTGCAGGGGCCTGGCACACAGCAGGCACTCAACATTGTTCCCATCCCAAACACATCATCATCACATTTTGGGAACCACAAACCATGAAGAAAAGGTTTAAACAGCAACTACGCAGGAAGTTCGTGCCCGTAACTGCACTGCTGTCTGACTCACTTTCATCTGCCTTCCAATTACAACAGAACATAAATTAACATACCCTCACGAGCTTGGCAAATGGCCTGGTCACAGATGTACTGAAGCACCGCACCTTCGAAACAATAAAGCAAAATAGACCACCTGAGATTACTTGAAGAATTTCTACACTTAACCCAATCATAAAATTTCAAATATGACTTTTAAAGGATCAGCTTTCTTTGTACCAGCACATAGATTACAGGAGGGCGAGCTGTTCTTTATTACCTACGAGTCCGTTTCCCCAGTGAGAATCATCCAGTTGTCTGGGAACTGACCTTCTCACTAACTTTGCTGGGAACTGCTAAGGCTAGCACATGGTGTGAGACAGAAAACACGAATTTTGATGAACTGCATGTTTTAAAAAAAAAAATTTCTTTTTAAACAAGATTTTTGGTATTTATACAACTACACTCTTGAGCAGGATTTTAATAAAAATTGGGAGGATTCCAGTCATGATTTGCCAGAGATGTACCTTCTCGGGGATCCAAATAATATCTCAAAACAAAAATTCTCTGAGTACTGCAGCAAACCGAGCTTGATCTGAGAACAAGCTCTAGTTCTGAGAGGTGGCAGCTTGTCTACTAAGGGACAGAGCTGGAACCCCGTTTAAAAATGAGCACCTGCAAGGGGCAGTTCCCCTCAAGTACCCCCAGCTCGGGAGTGTACTATATCCACACTGGCTATGACGATTAGGCCTTTACGGAAAAATTACTAATCTGTCATGATACATAAAACATCACAGTGAGGTGGAGTATAAAGCGCACAATTTTTTTCCAACTCGATCTTCTCCGTGGCTCCGACTCTCAGCTCTGCCACAGACGAGCCATGTAAACCCTTGCGTCTCACTGTCCTTATACAAATGGACAACGTGCTCTGCAGTATCCCCTCGCATTGCTGGCTACCCGTCAATTCTGCCGCAACAGCACAGGAAGACGATTTGGGGATGGGCCACGTCCGTCCTTCGGAGTCCAGGGAAGCCCGGCCACCCTCCTGTGAGCCTCTCAAGCCGCTGCTCCCCGGGCTGTGCTCGGAGGACGCCAAGGTCTCGGCGCCCACCGCCCCGCGAGCGTCCCGGGGGAAAAAGGGGCGCCCGAGCCGCTCCCATCGCCGGGCCCCACGATCTTCAACGGCCGCCATGCTTGCCAGCCATGGCCTCGCACTCTGGCGCTTGGGGGTGTGGTACTGATCTCCCCGTCAGGGATCCTCCTGCTCGCTTTGGGACTCCGTTCCCTCACCTGGAGACAGAACCCGGTCACCGCTCGGCCAGCCATCTTCTCCCGGGCAGCTGTAGGTCAAAACCTAGGAACGGGCCGGAAAGACGCGAGGGCGCACGCGCGCGTCAGCGTAAGCGCTCGGCACGCTGGGAAATGTAGGCGCGAGTGTCATGCCGCATGCGCAGTTGCCTCCCTCAGGCTGGGAGTTGTAGTCCTCAGAAGCCAGGGGCCAAAGCGGGACCCGGAGGGCTGGAGGTGGGGCTAGTGAGTTCTGACAGCAGCTGAAAATGAAAATTCTTGAGTTACTGACCAAGCGGCCCTTTCTGTAGAACGGATTCACTGTCCTTGTTTTTAAAATTTACATTTAGATAAATACAGTGGCATTTGTTCCATTTTACAGTCATCGTCAGCATCTTTGTGGCGCAATGGTTAAGCGTTTGGCTGCTAACCGAAAGGTCAGCAGTTCGAATCCACCGGCAGCTGCTCATTGGAAACCCTATGGGGCAGTTCTTCTGTGTCCTATACGGCCTCTAGGAGTCAGCATTGACTCGACGCAAGTGGTGCTTTTTTCCCCCTTCCATTCCCAAATGGTGTACGAGCGCCAGGAGCGCACACAGCTCACCTGGGCCCTGCACCTGGGCCGCTGCTGCCCCTCCGCTCTCTTCCCCCGTCTCACCTGGGTGTAGCCCTGACCTGTTCGTTTGTGAGGGCGTGTGAGTTTCTGCTGCCGAAATTCGTGATTCTGGGTAGGGTAGAGTGATTATCAGAGAACCGGATCGAAAATAGAAATGAGGTTTAAACAAACATGGTATTGAAACCGAGAACCCAGCCCTAGCCTTGGACACTTTCTCCGCATTCATAAAAACAACCTATCTTCAGCCCATGTCTCCCCAAATGCAGCTTACCCTAATTTTTCCTTCCGTGGAGAAGAGTCGGATCGCAGAGCGCAGGCTGGCTTCCCTGGTGGTAAGAATGGGGTCGCTATGAGTCGGAATCGACTGGACGGCGACGGGTTTGGGTTTTGTTTTTTATAGTCAATGAAAAAAAATTATGCTCAAATCTATGATAGGAAACCAAAAACAAAACCAAACCCATTGCCATCGAGTTGATTCCGACTCATAGGGACCCTACAGGACAGAGTCGAACTGCCCCATAGGGTTTCCAAGGAACAGCTTGGTGGATTCAAACTGCCAACCTTTTGGTTAGCCGCCATAGCTCTTAACCACTGCGCCACCAGGGTTTCCATGATAGGAATGCAGATTAATTAATTAATTTACCCTTTTAGAGTACAGTTTTCGCATCACTACAGAAAACTTGTAAAAATGCAGAAAAGTAGAAAGAACGTGATTGTCCTTTTTGCTACCACACAGAGGCAGCCTTCGTCAATGTTTTGGTGTACCAAGATTTTTTTTTTTTTTTGGCAGTGTGTGTAGTGGCTAAGAGCCCAGGCACTGTAAGCTAAACTGCCCAGCCTTGAGTCCCAGCTACCTGAGAACTTGTCCGAATTATACAACCTCTGTGTGCTTCGGTTTTATCTATAAAATGGGTATTATAATAATACCTGCCTTGTAAGCTGTTAGGAAAAATAAAGAAGTTAATATACGTGAATACTTAGAACAACTGCCTGACAGAGTGGCATTAAATAATGTTAGTTCTCTATTTTGCGTTTGTTTTTATTATACATAGATATATTCATAATCTGTATAAAATTTAGTATCTTGTGAATACATGCTTCTAATGTAATATAAGCGTGTTTTCAAGCTATAACATTTTTGTCAACATCATTTTAATGGCTATAGGATAATCCACCAAGTAGATATTTTGTGATTTCATCCTGCCATGATTTTTTAGCGTAATCCCAGTGGTTTACAATTTTTAAAAAAACATTTTAAACAATACTGCTTTGAGCTTGGGCATCTTTAGACGCACACTTTTTCTTCCTATTGAGGATAATTTCCAGAACTGGCGCAACGTGGTGAGGCTCTATGAGCACTTTGAAGCCTTCGAGGCATGAGGCCCAGCTGCTTTTCAGAAGTTTTTACCAATTTACACTTTCACTAGCCGTGAATGAAAACTCCTCTTTCACTCCACTTTGCAAACTATGTTTGAATATCACTGTCCATCTGTCAGTCTGTCATACTGTGATGGCTTGACTGTTGCTGTAATGCTGGAAGCTCTGCCACCAGTATTTCAAATACCAGCAGGGTCACCCCTGGGGGACAGGTTTCAGTGGAGCTTCCAGACTAAGACAGACTAGGAAGAAAGAACCGGTGATCTACTTCCAAAAATTAGCCAATGAAAGCCCTATGGATCACAACAGAACATTGTCTGATATAGTGGTGGAAGATGAGCCTTGTAGGCTGGAAGGCACTCAAAATACATGCTGGCCTCAACAATGGACTTGAGCATACCAGCAATTTTGAAGCTAGCGCAGGACTGGGCAACATTTCATCCTGTTGTACGCGGAGTTGCCGTGAGTAGGAACCTACGTGATAGCAACTGACAACAGCAGCATTTTCAAATGTCTAATGGAAAATATTCATTACCAACACATTTGATTGAGCAGCTACTATACGGAGCCGTGGTGGCGGAGTGGTTAACTGCTTGATTGCTAACCAGAAAAGGTCAGCAGTTTGAATCCAGCTGCTTGCTGGAAACCCTATGGGGGCAGTTCTACTCCGGAACGGGTTTTCTTTTTTTTTTGATACTGTATGCAAGCAGCTGTTTTATGCCCTGGGGGTATGGCAGGGTGCAAGGCAGATAAAGTGCAGGCCTTCACAGACCTTACATTTTATATAAAATCAAACCACCAATCCCAGTTTCCTAAGGTGTAGGTGTTAATAGGTATAATGCAAATCAAAAGTTCTAGGGTCAAATACATTTGGGAAACTCTAGACTTTCTGTTAAGGAGCGCTGGTGGCACAGGGGGGTCCTGGTGACCCAGCGGTTAAAAGCTCAGGCTGCTAACCGAAAGGTTGGCAATTCGAATCCACCAGCCGCTCTTTGGGAGCTCTGTGGGGCAGTTCTACTCTGTCCTATAGGGTCGCTATGAGTCGGAATCAACTCATGGGCAACGGGTTGGTGGCACAGTGGTTAATTACTCGACTGCTAACCAAACCCACCAGCTGCTCTGTGGGACGGAGACGGGGCAGTCTGCTTCCGTAAAGCTTGCAGCCTTGGGAGTCCTGTGGAACAGTTCTGCCCTGTCCTATGAGTCAGAATTAACTCAATTGCAATGGGTAGACTCTCTATTGTACTGACAATTACAGCCTAATCGTAGGCTCTTGTTGCAGCAAGGTAATACAAACAGGTAAATGCCTATTTCTTTTGTATTTGCCGCATTTCCACTTCTGTCCCTTACACATTGCCAAACTGGTAGTTGTTTGAGTTCTAGGGTTTTCAAAGTGGTTGCACATCCATGGTTTCATTTTTGTTTTGAGTCTCAGGATTAACTCTGAGATGTAGATAGGCCCGGTACGCCCCATTCATCTAGGAAATGGCAAAGTTGGGTCTCAGACCCAGGTCCCCCAACCAAGTCCAGTCTCTTTCCACTGCCCTGGTTGAAAGAATGAGTGAATCAGTCAGGGTGTATTTCTGGGCATGGGACTCGATGCCAGTGTGTACTGCTTACACCTTGCTCTTCCAATCCCACCTCCCTTCTGCTTGCTCTTGGACTCCGGATGGCACCTCCTGAAATCCCACTGCAGGCCAATTCCTGCAGTCAGGCCAGGGCCCCACATGTCAGCTCTCAGGAGGAACAAGTTGGCAGCAACTTCCCCGCTGTGTAACGGCCGTGCCCTCCGCTCTGAGAGAAGGGAGAATTTGGAAAGGAAAAAAGACTTTCGTCCCATGTTGTTTGTTAGCTGCCATTGAGTCAATTCCGACTCATGGCAACCCCTTGTGTGCAGAGCAGAACTGTGTTCCCTAGGGTTTTCAAGGCCGTGACCTTCCGGAAGCAGATGGCCACGTCTGTCTTCAGAGGTGCCTTAGGGAGGGTTCGAACCTCCAACCTTTCGCCTAGTGGTCGAGGGCCTAACCGTTTGCACCACCCAGGGACCCCTTTGTCACATCCTGTTGCCGTCGAGTTGATTCTGACTCATAGCCACTCTATAGGACAGAGTAGATTTCCAAGGAGTGGCTGGTGGATTCGAACTGCTGACCTTTCGGTTGGCAGCTGAGCTCTTAACCACTGCACCACCAGGGCTGCCCTTTGTCACATAGAAGAAGTAAAAAGACTCAGCACCCTGCTATTTTAGCACTTTCTCTCTGCCTCGGTTACACACTCAAATTGTTTAACAATTACTTATTTTAACAGCTGAGGCCAGGGCTGAGGGCTGCAGTGGGCACGAACTCCAGACAGCTAATCTCCACTCCTTTGTCTCAGGCTGACCTCCAATTCAAAACAAATATTGCTCACTGTTGTATTTTACCTATGCAGGCGGCTCCTTGTGCTGGTGTGGAAAACAGCAATGTGGTATCACAGGACCCTCAGCTGCGTGTGTTTTTTAGCAATGAAGTGACTCTGACCTACAAAGAACCCTCCTAAAATTCTACTAGTCAGAAATCTGGATGAAGACGAACGTGCAAAGCATTCAGCACTCTCACTTTAAGACGGCAAAAAAAACAAGAAAAAAGGAAACAAACGTCTGAGAAAAAGAGAATGGTTTCTAAAATGTCAGAGTATGCAGCTACTAAAAATGAAATTTTCAAAATGTATTTAATGACATGGAAAACATATTTAATGACATAAGGGAAAGCTACAAACTATGTTTTCTATTTTTCTGCAAGGAGCACGTGCTCCTGCTATAAGCAGAAGATGAAAAAAGGAGGACACCATCCTGTCGCCACTGTGCCCCTTAAAAACGAGAGACATCCGCTCTAGTTTCTGGTAACACTCAGCTTCTGACACAAAGGCAATTGATTCAAGGTGACAAGCTCGAGGAAAAAAGGAGCAAGAAGTTAGAGCAGGAGACCTCCAAGGTTCCTTCCAAAGATTAGCTTCACGTTAGACTCCGCCAGCCTGGGGGACATTTTCTTTAGCTCTGCAGAATACATAGTAAGGATGGCATCTGTTCAGGGCAAACAGCATGTAGTGAGTTGAATGGTGGCCCCCTAAAAGATATGGCCAATGTCCAAACCCCCAGAACCTGTGAGTGTGACCTTATTTGGAAAAAGGGCCTTTACAGACGCTGTGAAGTTTAAGGATCTCAGGATGAGGTCATCATGGTTTATTCGGGTGGATCTTAAATTCAGTGACAAATATCCTTATGAGAGACCCCCAGAAGACAAGACAATGTGAAGACAGAGGCAAAGAGCGGAGCGGTGTGGCCACAAGCCCAGGAAGCTGGCCACCACCAGGAGCCTGGAGAAGCAGAGCGTGGATTCTCCCCTAGAGCCTTTGGAGGGAGCGCAGCCCTGCCAGCCCCTTGATTTCAGACTTCTGGCTTCAGAAGTGTGAGAGAGTAAATTTCTGTTGTGTTAAGCCACTGCATTTCTGGTGATTTGTTATGGCAAACCCAGTGAGTGATACACAATGATAAGCCTTCCGCTCTGTGTTTCATCAAATTGAAAGCACCTGGCAGATGTCTGCATTATTCATGTATTTATTTATCTCATAGTGAATTTGGCTTCATTTTTCTATCCCTTTTTGTTCTTTTTCCTCCAAGTTTATTTTGAGGATTGTACATGAATTCTTTCTAGCAGAGCAGGGTCATTGCCGCCTTGGGGCCCCGATTGACAACAGTCTCTCATTGACACCTTTCGGTTTAAACCCCCTGAACGGGAAAATGGCTTTGGTGGCTTTCGGCAGGGGTCTGTGGGATGCCCCTGTTATAGGGAGTTTTAGGGCAGCCGTGCCAATCAGCGGAGGTCCTGGGCCTGGACAAGATCAGGCTTTGAGCAAGAAAAAGTGTTGATAAAAGTGGAGAATGTTACTCTGGGCGCTGTGACCGTATTTCTTTAAATGGTTTCTATGTGGGATTAGTTGCATCTGCTACAAGAGAGAAGTGCTAATAAAATATGTGTGGCCCGGTAAAATTTCAAAGGCTTTGTGATTTTTTGAGTCTTTGGATAAAACTACATTCCAAAAAAAAAAAAACTCCATTGCCGTGGAGTCAATTCTGACTCACATGCATCAGACTGCAGGGGTCTGCAAGGAGACAAAGTGAGGACCCTCCCTGTAGGAACCAGTCACCCACACCCCGGGCCCAGGCCTCTTCTTCCCCTTCTCCTTCAGGCCTGTGGGATCTCGCCCACCCTGAGGCCTCCCACAAGGAGCCGCCACCTCCTCCTTGCTCAAGGTCATCGCTCTCTGGTCCAGAAGGTTCCGGAAGGATCATCTCGACACTAGAGGGAGCCATCTCCTCACGTTGTAAACGCAGCCTCTGGCGTCAGAATCCATTTCTTTCTAGAGCTTTCCGTGACCAAGCCTCTGTGTTATGCTCCTCACATATATGTAAGCAAGATTCATAGTGTTGTGAGAGTTAAAACACTAAAAAATCCCGACACGCAAAAACAAGCACAACCAAACCGGTTGCAGCGAGTAGATTCCAGCTCATAAAACCCTACAAGACAGAGGAGAACTGCCCCATAGGGTTTCCAGGGAGCAGCTGGTGGAGCCGAACTGCTACCCTTTGGTTAGCAGCCATAGCTCTTAACCACTGTGCCACCAGGTCCTTCCTGTTATAGGGCCCGAAGAGGTGAAGCTTCTTACCGGTGATCACACAGCCTCAGGGCAGGAGCCTGTTTTAGAAGCCCTAGACGCTTCTGCTGCTGTCAATTCCACACTGCCCCCCACCACCCCCAGCCTTCAAGCTCCCAACACCCACGTTTTGGGGCGTTTAAAATCAGATTTTGACATTTGCCTCTACAGGCTTCTTAGGAAGCTGCTCCCGGGTCGAAGTGGACCTACGACTTCATTTTCAAACTCCTTTTTTTTCCGGATTTGAGGTTGTTTAGGGAAATACTATGCCATCAAACGAGTGCATTATTCCAGGAGGTGGTAATGACAGAAAGAATGAGTAAATGACAGTAGCAGGATGGTCTTCATCTGTCGATTTAAATAAAAATGCTGACGGTAAATTGAGAGACATAGTGAATGTAGTCAAGCTGTGCATGTTTGGTGCCTTTTCCAATGTAATTAAGCTCCAGAGTTTCAGCCATGTGTGCTTCCATTTGGGGACCCTGCCCTGGGTTGTGGGTTAAGGGTGGCCTCTGTTGCTGGGGTCTGGCAGAGGCAGCCCCAGGCTGGGCAGCCCCACTGCCTGCTTGGAATCCCAGCCTTCTCGCTCCCCTGCCTGCCTTACTCCCCAAACCCTCTGTGCCTCAATTTCCCCACCTGGAGAATGTAGATAATAACAGCAGGCATTACTGAGCTAATACTTGTAAAGCGTTTAGCACTGTGCTGGCGTAGACTCAGAGCACAGATACTTGAGCTGTTAACATTTCTCATCCTCAAAACATGGTCCCGCTACATCTTGTCTTTCTATAGAGGCAAGATGCACACAAACATGGATCATTCTTCAATACAGAATTTTAATTCTTTATTTCATCTCCTTCCTCAATTGTGGCTCTGAAAGTAAAACTGAGCTCCGTCATATCTTTAAAAAATTTTGGTAAAATATACACAACATGAAATTTGCCGTTTTAACCACTTTTAAGTGTGCAATCCAGGGGCATTAATCACACTCACGGGGTTGTGCAACCACCACTATTTCTCTCCAACATTTTTTCATCACCCCAAACAGAAACTCAGTGCCCTTTGAGCAATCCCTCCCGATTCCTGCTCCACCCAGGCCCTGGTAACCACGAATCTGCTCTCTGTCTCTAGGCATCTATCTCTCCTAGATATTTCACAGAACTGGGATCATACAACATTCGTCCTTTTGCGTCTGGCTTATTTCACTTAGCATAATGTTTTCAAGGTTCATTCAGGTCATAGCGTGTATCAGAACTTCATTACTTTTTGCTGTTTTTGTTGGGTGCCCTGGAGTTGATGCTGACTCATAGTGACCCCATGTAAAACAGAATGAAACCCTGCCCGGTCCTGTGCCATCCTCACAATTGTTGATATGTTTGAGCCCATTGTTGCAGACACTGTGTCAATTCATCTTGCTGAGATTCTTTCTTTTTTTCTGCTGACCCTCTACTTTACCCAGCATGATGTCCTTCTCCAGGGACTGGTCCCTCCTGATAACACATCCAAAGTACGTGAGACAAGTGTCGCCATCCTTGCTTCTTGCCATTCCTTTTTATGGAGGAATAATATTCCAGGATAAACAGAGAAAATATTGAAGTTGTAAAGGATTTCATTTTACTTGGATCCACAATCAACACCCACAGAAGCAGCAGTCAAGAGATTAGACAACACATTGCATTGGGCAAATCTTCTGCAAAAGATCTCTTGAAAGTGTTAAAAAGCAAAGATGTCACCTTAAGGACTAAGAAGTGCCTGACCCAAGCCATAGTGTTTTCAGTTGCCTCATATGCATGTGAAAGCTGGACAATGAATAAGAAAGACTAAAGAATTGATACCTTTGAATTATGGTGTTCACGAAGAATATTGAACATACCATGGACTGCCAAAAGAATGAAAAAATCTGTCTTCGAAAAAGCACAGCCAGAATGCTCATTAGAAGCGAGGATGGTGAGACTTCATCTCACATACTTTGGACATGTTGTTAGGACCACTCCCTGGAGAAGGACATCCTGTTTGGTAGAGTAGAAGGTCAGTGAAGAAGAGGAAGACGCTCAATGAGATGGATTGACACAGTGGCTGCAGTAATGGGCTCAAGCATAACAACGATTGTGAGGATGGCGCAGGACCGGGCAGGGTTTCGTTCTGTTGTACACGGGGTCACTATGAGTTGGAATCAACTCAACTGCACCTGTTAACCGTATTCCATTGTACGCATAGACCACATTTTGTTTACCCACTCATCTGTTGGTGGACACTTGGATGGTTTCCACGTTTTGGCTGTTGTGACTAGTGCTGCAATGAACATTGGTGTACACCACCATATGGTTTTGAAAGCTGAGAAACGGTGATTGTGAACACCAGTCCCTTTTCAGAGGATACCACCTGCAGGGGGACCACAGCTAGGAAACTCAGAAATGGGTCTGTCATCTATGAGTTTAAAAGGGTAAGCAGACTGGTGATTGTAGAACCATCAGCTCTCAAGGACATACTGGTAAGTAAGCAAGCATCGTATACGACTTTAAAAAAATAAGAGGAGTATTTACATTTGGTACAAATAAAAATGTGAGAACAGCTGAGGCTTTCTAGGAGTTTGGTGTGAAAAGGAAATTATGTACATTTTTTTCTTTACACGATTATTTAACTGTAAAAAAAAAGTAAAAGTGAAAGTCAGTGTGAAGAAGACATTGAGCACGCTGGACGCTCCCAGAACGTGTAGCTCACCTGGCGGACGCTCCCAGGATGTGGAGCCCACCTGGCACAATCTGGTGCAATCTGGTTCTGAAATGCCCAGTGCAATGAGTGACGTGGTCTTTCCTGAGACATGACCTGCCCAGGAAATTGTTGATCGAACTGTGGCAGAGCAATGGTTGTGTTTTTTTTTATCAGTAAAAAAACACACAGAGAGGAACGCTTGCTTTGCAGTTCCTGGTAAGCCAGGTTGCAGCAGATGTTTGGGGCCATGCAACTTAGTACAAGGAAGATGGAGAACAGCCAGCCGTGTGGTCACAGCTGACTCCGCCGGGGCTGCAGCCTCACCCAGGAGGTGACTTGGGAATAAAGGAGGCTTTTTCCACCCGTCGTTTAAAGGCAGCCACAGCTCCTGTAGTGAATGAATTAGTGTGACCTTGACGTTGCCTTTGTGACCTGAAAGTGGCAAGGAATGCTGATGTTTCCACTTTATAACTGAGCGTCTCCTAGGGGGAGACTGGCTGGTAACGTATTTCTGGGGGCTTTTGACTTTGCAGATACAGTTGCAAAGGTGGCTGAAAGCACTGTATGAATTTTGAGTTGTTTTTTTTTAACTTTATTGTGGTAAAATATAACAAACATTTGCTATAAAAAAAAAGCCTTAAGATATAATCCATATGCCGTACAATTCACCCATTTAAATTGTACACCTCAATGGTGTTTAGTATATCAACAGATACGTGCAACTATCATTGCAATCAATTTTGAGAGATTTTTCATCACCTCAAAAAGAAACCTCTTACTTTTTAGCTATCACCTGTCCACCCTCCTATCCCCTCCTCTCCACAACCACAAAAAAAACCAAAACCCATTGCAGACGTTGATTCCGACCCATAGCGGCACTCGAGCAACCGTAAGCAACCACCACTAATCTACTTTCTTTCTCTACAGATTTGTCTGTTCTGTACATTTCATATAAATGGGATCATAATATGTGGCCTTTTGTGTCTGGCTGACTTCACTTAGCATTAAAATAATTTGCAATTTTTGCTATTTCTAAGTGTACAGTTCAGTGATATTACATTCCTCATGTCGTGCCATCACCACCATCACCTATTTCCAAAAGCTTTTCTTCACCCCAAAGAGAAACGCAGTATCCCTTAAGCAATAACTCCCCATCCCCCCACTCACCGCGGTATTCTCTAATCTACTTCCTGTTTCTATGCGTTTGTCTATTCTAGGGATTTCCCGTCAGTGGGACCATCTAATATGTGACTTTTGTGTCTGACTTCTCTCACTTAGGGTAAGGTTCAGCTATGTTGTAGCACGTATCAGAACGTCAGTTCTCGGCGGGGCTGACTACTATTCCACTGTAAGTATATTATATACATTTTGTTCGTCCATTCATCTGCTGATGGACATTTAGGTGGTTTCTCCCTCTTGGTTATTGTGAATAGTGCTTCAAAGAACATTGGCGCATCTACCGTGAGCTTTTAAACAATGAGGCAGTTATTAGTGAGGTAGCCTTTGGATACTAAGGCCAAATCTTCAGAAAAAGAGAGCAGTTCCAACCGTCTACACTGTATAGATTGAATAGGGGACCCTATCCTAAGTCATTCATTCATTCATTCTTGCAGGCACGAATTCATTCAACAAACATTTGCTGCGTTGGAGATGATGATTGATGCTTAAGGGAATACAGAGGTACCCATGACTGCCCCCGCCTTCAAGAGCTATTGCCAATCTCCTGTGAATCAGTTTTTAACTTTCTTTTTTTTAAGTAGACTTCAAAAAAAGAAAAAAAAAAAAAGACTTTTTTAGAGCAGTTTTAGGTTTGCAGAAAATTATGGAGAAAGTACAGAACTTTCCCATATACCCTTAGGCCCCTTTGCACACAATTGCCCCTGTTATTAACATCTCGCTTTCCTGTGGTACGTTTGTTACAATCGATGAACCAATATGAATACATTTTTATTAACTAAAGTCCGTAGTTGATTTTAGGGTTCACTCTTCCTGTTGTACCCAAACCAAATCTGTTGCCACTGAGTCAATTCCAACTCATAGCGACCCTGTAATGACCCTACAGGACAGACCAGAGCTGCCCCATGGTTTCCAAGGAGTGGCTGGTGGATTTGAACTGCCGACCTTTTGGTTAGCAGCTGAGCTCTTAACCACTGTACCGCCAAGGTTATGGATTTTGAGAAATGCATAATGTCACGTGCCCACATTTACAGTATCATACAGAATAGGTTTTTTTTTTTTTTTTTTTTAAATTACGTTTCCTTTGTTCTACATATTTGAGAAGAAATTGGTGTGGGTGGTCTTCTGAAAAATCTAACTAAATTGAGCATCATTTGAGAAATTTTAAGCTTTCTTGTATATACCTTTAAATGTGCAGGAATTCCTTCCACAGGTGAGCCCCAAAGAGGCAGTAAGCTCTTGTCATAACTTGGCAACTATTTGAAGCAATGAGAGAGAAAGAAACGACAAAAACAAATCATTGCATTTGGGGGAGCATCGCTGGACAGTTCCCACAGTGGGTGGTCATCAGAAATGAAGCTGCTTCCATCCTGGCAGCACTGGATCACACTGAGCCCCTGGTGACAATGACGAGGGGACCAGTGTTCTCTCATCTGGTGACCTGTTGTCCAGGTTGGCTGATGTTCCTGAGGTGTGGACGCTTTCCTTATCGTGTTCCAACTCCTACGGTTTTCTGAGAATATTCTGGAAGAAGACTTTCATGAGTGGTGGCCATTAATTAAAATCAACTGTGGAATTTAAAAACAACAAATATCCAGCCCCAGTTCAGATATATGAATTAGACTCACCAGGGGTGGGGGCTTGACATGTAGAGTCTATTTTTAGTTAACTATTGAACTGGAGTGTACAATAGTTGGACATGAATTAAATAAATCAAAGTATGTCTATGATGGAAAACTATGGTGCCATTTAAAATTATGGAGAGGAAGCATTTGTTCACATGAGAAAATATTCACAATGCATTGCTAAGTTAAAGAAGCAGGCTCAGGAATATTCAGTGTATCATATGATGATCCAACCAAACCAAACCTGTTGCCGTTGAGTTGATTCCAACTCACAGCAACCCTCTTGGACAGAGTAGAACTGCCCTATAGGGTTTCCAAGGAGCGGCTGGCGGATTCAGACTGCCAGCCTTTTGACTAGCAGCCTGAGCTCTTAACCACTGCGCCACCAATTACAAACGCATAAAGCAGCCACAGGTGTCTTGGTCCTTGGCTTCCCCTCATCATGTTGTCTGTGAAGGGGAAACTATTAGCAGCATTTATTGAGGAAATTGTTGCTCGATACAAAAGCAATAGGTGATTGATGCTTTAAACTTCGCAGGAAAAAACCAACAAAATCCACCACCCACTGTACTTACACATAATGACATTTTTGGTAAATACGCACATAGTTTTTCTGCATCATCCCAAAGATCAGGAGGATACACACAAACATGTCACTGTGATAATCTCTGAGCAGTGGCTTTTGTTGCTCGTCTAAGCACATTATTTACTCATTTAAGCCTCTCAGAAAGCGGATAGGTTGCTGTGTCAGTTCCCTAGGGGTTCTGTAACAAAATACTGTAAACCAGGTGGCTTAAAACAACCGAAATGATGGTGCTCGGCTACCACCACCGACTGCTCTGACCGGGATCACAACAGAGGGTCCCGGACAGAGCTGGAGAAAAATGTAGAACAAAATTCTAACTCACAGAAAAAGACCAGACTTACTGGCCTGACAGAGACTGGAGAAACCCCGAGAGTATGGCCCCCGGACACCGTTTTAGCTCAGTAATGAAGTCGCTTCTGAGATTCACCATTCAGCGAAAGATAAGACAGCCCCATAAAACAAAATGAGACTAATGGGGCACAACAGTCCAGGGACAAGGACTAGAAGGCAGGAGGGGACAGGAAAGCTGGTCATAGGGAACCCAAGGTGGAGAAGGGGCAGTGTTGACATGTCGTGGGGTTGTTAAAATTGTCATAAAACAATGTGTATACTGTTTAATGAGAAACTATTTGTTCTGTAAACCTTCATCTAAAGTACAATAAAAAAAACAAAAATAAAAAAAGAAAAGAAATACTGTAAAAAACACAACAGAAATGTATTATCTTCCAGTTCTGGAGGCCAGAAGTCTGAAATGAAGGTGTGGGCAGGGCCGCACTTTCTGAAGGCTCAAGGGGAGCAAACATCCTTCCTTGCCTCGTCCTGGTTTCTGGTGTCTCCCAGCAACCCTTGGCGTTGCTGGGCTTGTAGCTGCATCACTCCAACCTCTGCGTCTGTCACACGACGTTCTCCCCTGTGTCTGCTTCTCTGTGTCTCCTTGCAAGGACACCAACCATTGGACTGGGGCCCACCCTACTCCAGCACGACCTCATCTTAATCTGATTACATCTGCAAAGACCCTATTTCCGAGGAAGGTCCCATCCACAAGTACTCAGATGAGGAAACTGAGGTTTAGAGGTTAATAGGTTTAGAGAGGCTAAGACTACATGGCCAGTCAGCTGGCTTGTCCCCAAAGGCCCCTGGCTCAACTACTCTTATTATTCAGCCCAAAACTCTACCAGATGCCCCTCTGCAACCATAGATATAAGGCCACCTCCAAGGCTCAAGAAAACGGACCCGCATCAGGTAGTCTGCTGTTCCGCTGCCCCGGGTGGACCTTTTCTGGTGTGAAATTACTATTTAACTTCAACCTTTGAAAACTGTGCCCTTCATGGTCCCAGCTAGAACAAAGTTAAAAACACTTGATAAAATGCATAAAACACAGCCAGCAGCGTATTTCCAAATCACAATGTAAGCTAGGCAGCGTTCTCTCAAAACACACATCTCCGGGGCAAAGCAGTTAAAAGAGCTTCTACCGAACTCCAAGGATAGCCGAAGAGGGGCGAGGGGAGGTGGGGAGTGGGGCCAGGTTTGGGAGGGTCTCAGCTCCTCTGGGTAGAGACAACAGTGAGGGGGAAATTTACTACAGTTTTTCCTCAGTAGCAAAACTTGCTTTTGAAAGAAAACCTCTTCCATTCTGCAGTCACTCCACCCCCAGGCATGTTCTCTCATTCTTTTTTGTAATGCTATTAAAAAGCTGTTGCCGTGGAGTTGATTCCTACTCACGGCGACCCTACAGGACAGAGTAGATCTGCCCCATAGGGTTTCCAAAGAGCAACTGGAGAATTCCAACTGCTGACCTTTTGGTTAGCAGCCGTAGCTCTTAACCACTGCACCACCTGGGCATTAATTTTTAGTATTTATTGAAATATTCAAATACATAAACTTCACCCATTTAAAGTGTACAATTGAGTGGTTTCTAGTCTATTCATAAGGTTGTACAACTAACAAAACAACACATCAGTTGCCGTCAGGTTGAGTCTGACTCTTGGTGACCCCATGTGTGTCGGAGTAGAACTATGCTCCATAGGGTTTTCAATGGCTACGTTTTTGGAAGTAGATCCCCAGGGCTTTCTTCCAAGGTGCCTCTGGGTGGGCTTGAACTTCCAACCTTTCAGTTGACAGCTGAGCATGTTAACCATTTGCACCACCTAGGGACTCCTTCACCGTCACTACTGTCTAATTCCAGAACATTCCCATCACTCCCAAAAGAAACCCTGTATCCATTAACAGTCACTTCTCATTCCTCTCTCCCCTCAAACCAAAACCCAAACTTGTTGTTGAGGAGTCAGTTCTGGCTCATGGTACCCGCATGTGTTACAGAGTAAAATTGCTCCAGAGAGTTTTTTTGGATGTAATTTTTATGGAAGCAGATCACCAGACCTTTCTTCTGCAGTGCCACTAGGTGAATTCAAACTGCCAGCCTTTCTGCTAGCAGCTGAGTCCCAACCGTTTTTGCCACCCAGGGACCTTCCTCTGTCCTCAGCCCCTGGCTATTATTGTGATTTTTAATGGTTATTTCTTTTCTCCTCCATTGGATTATAAAGGACCGTGTAGCACATCCTTCTACTTAGGATAAAGTAGCTGCTTAGTAAATGTTTTTTCTTGAGAAAACTCTCATCTGTAATGCTTTTCATTCTTTTCCCAGGCTGTATGATAATATTATATTAAATGTTTGAAAGAAGAATACATAGAGCTGATTTTCTTCTCCTCTGTCTTTTATGAACTCAGAAGTCTGGTGCCAACTGGATAAATTCTTGACGGCCTTATTTTTAATTCAGTTGGATTTGGGGAATGACAGGAACATCTCAGGTCTTATTGTAACATGAGTAATGACAGTTCAATGGCATTCATGTTTTTCTAGCTCGTAAAAATACCGTGAGGACATGAACAGCCTGGACTGTGGGAAAGGAGAAGTAAAGCGAGAACTCTGATAGGCGCAGGTCTGAACTGGTTGTTTACAGAATGAAAAGCAGGTCACACCTAGGCTGAGTGGCGGCTTCTGTCATGCCTGGGAATCAACAGACTCAAGTCCTTCTCGTTGGCAGGCCATGAAAGCTAAAGATTATCCCCTAATCCTGTGGCATTTGTTAATCCGTGGAATGGGCTTTGGTGCTCAAAAATGTTCCCTTAAAGCCACACAGTCTTTTGGAGGCACGAATATTTTGGTTGCCCCAGCAGGGCCTGTGAAAAGAATTGCCAGGATGAACGTAAGCAGCGGGCAGTGCAGATGAAGACGGGATTTGTCCTTGCCCAGGAGTCCCCACCGCCCCTCCACCCCAAGTTTCCCTTCTTTTTAAATTCAATTAGTGGGATCTCATATGACAGCTTTCCTCTGATAAACAAGAGGATCAGAATCAATGCAAGGCTGAAAAGGGGAAACAACCATCAGCAGATGAATGGATAAACAAAATGTGGTAAATCCATACAGTGGAGTATTATTCTGATACACTTTATACAACATGAACGAACCTTGAAACCATTGGCTCAGGGAAGGAAGCCATACACAGAAGACCACATATTGTGTATTCCGTTTACACGAGAAGTACACCAGAGGCAAGTTCGTGGAGACAGGAAGCAGATTCGTGGTTGCCATGGGCTTGGGAGAGAGGGAGCATGGGAGTGACAGCGAAAGGGTATAGGGTTTCTTTTTTGGGGTGATAAAAATGTTTTCGAATTAGATATGGTGGTAATTGCACAAGAAGCCCTGGTGGTGCAGTGGTTAAGCATTATGCTGCTAACTGAAAGGTCGTCGATTCCAACCCACCAGTCGCTCCGCAGGAGAAAGACGTGGCAGTCTGCTTCCATAAAGATTACAGCCTTGGAAACCCTATGAGGCAGTTCTACTCTGCCCTATAGGGTTGCGATGAGTCAGAATTGACGAGACACCAATGGGTTTGGTAGTTGCACAATTTTGTGAACATACTTCAATCCACTAAATATTATACTTTAAAAGAGTGAATTTTATGGTATGTAAATTATATCTTGATAAAAATAAAAAAGAAAGAATAAAAACGGACCCCATGCAAAGTTTCTCAAACGGTTAAAAATAAGGCATGGGTCTGAACTGGTTGTTTACAGAATGAAAAGCAGGTCACACCTAGGCTGAGACGTGAGAAAAAACCAACAAAAGTCCTTACTTTGTTGAAGATGAATTGACAGCCCTTTCAGTGAGGCATTTGCTGGAATAAATCCATTCTTTTCCTCGCCACTGTCAATGAGCTGACTCAAGCCTTTGTCGCTCTTGCCTGGATCATGGAATTAAGAAATCTGACAGCTGAAAAGGACCTTGGAGATCCTAGTCCAGCTCTCTTGCTGGCCAGATGAGGAAACTGAGTCCCAGGCATCAGAAGTGATAAATTCAAAGCTGCCTGGTTAGTGGCTGAGCGGGACCTGAAATTCAGTGTCCTTTTACTTGACCTTTATTGCAGTTGTTTCTTTTCTGTCCGTGGTCTCTTGCTCCGATATACCTGTGCATTTCATAGCCCTTAATCTTCCTGAAAAAGCCCCTGGGGGGCACAAATGGTTTGCGCTTGACTAGTAACCCAAAGGAGTCCCTGAGTGGAGCCAACAGTTAAGGGCTTGACTACTAGCGGAAAGGTTGACAGCTCAAACCTACCCAGAGGCGCCTTAGAAGACAGGCCTGGTGATCTGCTTCTGAAAGGTCACAGCCTTGAAAACCCTGTGAAGCAGTTCTATTCTGCACACACGGGGACACTGTGAGTTGGAACTGACCCAATGGCAACTAACAACAACGATAGTCACTGAAAGGTTGGTTGTTCAAACCCACGCGGCAGCACTGCAGAAGAAAGGTCTGGTGATCTGCGGCCATAAAGATTACAGCTGAGAAAACCCTGTGGAGTTGACCATAGCAACTTGAAAGGTTAGATAAGAAACTTAGGGAGCAGAGAGTTTATGTTAGTGGGGGAGGAGCAAATCAGAAAAGGAGGGTGAGAATGGTTGCACAATGCAAAGAATGTCGTCGATGTCACTGAATTGTACGTGAAGAAACCGCTGAATTAGTGCATGTTCCGCTGTGTATATTCTCAACAGCAACGACAACAAAATAATAAATTAAAAAAAAGATTTTTGCCAGGGAAAGCTAAAACAAACAAAAAACTCTGTGGAGCAGTTCTACCCTTACACATGTGGTCACCATGAGTTGGAATGACTTCATGGCAATGGGTTGGGGTTTTGTTCCATTTGTAGTCTTCCCAAAACACAGGTCTCATCATGTCACTTCCCTGCTAAAACAATGGCTCTCCATCGCCTTCAAACTTAAGCTCCAGCAAAGCCCCCACCTTCCGTCTGCCAACTTGGCTCCCAGGCTTCCTGAACAAGCTGTCTTCACTGGTTCAACTGATCAGTGGCATCATTAGGGTTGGTGGAGTGGAGTGGCCAAGCCTCGCCCTGCCTTGCCGCGGCCCCCTCAGCTTCCTGCAGCTCCTCCCCTCTCCCGTTGGCCAAGGCGGAGACCTTCCTCTCTGCCCAAGTTGGGTGATGGGTGTGGAGGGTGATGAGTTACTGCACTGAGTGACAGGTGACACCAACGCTAGTGACATCACTGCCTCGGCCCCTCCTCTGGCGATGCCAACCTGCCCGCCGCCGCCTCCTCAGCCACCACGTGGACCCTGGGGTCATTTTTGTGCCACCCCCTCTGACAGTGTCCGGGGCGCAGTCCACGACTCCCACACCCCCTGGGGATGCACTGCTGATCATGTCTCTCTAACACACTGTGTGCTTTCCAGTATCGTGCTTTGGTTCCCATTTTGTTACTAAACTTTGTATGTGCTTATGCCTTTATTCCGCAGCTAAGTTGCAAGTTTCTTGGGAACGAAGGCCATGTCTTAGGTGTCTCTGACCTCCTGGCAAGGGGACAACTGAGTTCTTATACTTGGTAGTGCTCAGGAAATCCTTGTGGCTTCATTGATTCCACTCAACACTGCAAGCTATCTCTCCCTGGATAAACCCAAAGAGTATCTTAGAGGAATTCCGGCCACAGGTCACTCTTTTGTGCCCCATCTCTGTTCTGTTGGAAGACTAAGACTGAGCTTGCTTTTTGAGTGTAATCCAGGCAAAAAGATTATAGAAACCTGTCATGAGATCGGCCTTAGAGCCTAGAAAAGACAAAACGCACTGACTTAAAACAAAAAATATTATTTTTGTAATAACCTTTCTGTTATTACAGAAGTAATTTGTGTTCACCGTAGAACATTTGGAAAATTCCAGAATACGAGTAAGAAAATAAAAAGCTCCTATAATCGGAGCCCTGTTGGCACAGTGGTTAAGAGCTCGGCTGCTCACCAAAAGATCGGCCGTTCTAATCCACCAGCCACTCCTTGGAAACCCTATGGGGCAGTTCCACTCTGTCCTGTAGGGTCGCTATGAGTCAGAATTGACTCTACAGCAATGGGTTTGGTTTTTTGGTTTTTATAATCCTAGCCTCTAGGGAATATCTATTGATAATTTTCGATTTGTACAGCTATTTTTCTATGTACACATATATGCCACATATGTATTGCTTACAAAAATGAGATCCCACAGCATAGTTTTGTAACCTGCTTTTACATTAAATTAAAAATGGAAATTTAATAGCACTGCATTAAATGGGAATAGTTTTGCTGACATCAATTCAAGTGATTCATTTCAATGATATGGAAAAAGAGCAACTCAATATTCATTTTCTTTCTTGGTGTGTGAAAGAGTAAAACAGGGTAAGTTTTGAGACCCAAGGAATGAGTGCTGTTATGGATTGAATTGTGTCCCCTCCCCCCCGAATATGTGTTGGCATCCTTACCCCCTGTTCCTGTGGATGAAGGAGCCTGGGTTGCCCAGGCAGTTTACAATCAGCTGCTAACCTAAACGCTGACGGTTCAAATCCCACCTAGCAGCTGCGTGGAGGAAAGGCCCGTGAACCATGTCTGTAAAGATTACAGCCAAGAAAATCCTATGGAGCAGTTCTACTGTGTAACCAATGGGGTTGCTGTGAGTCGGGGGCCAGATCAACAGCAGCTAACAAAAACAACAACAATCACAACATACCTGTGGGTGTAATCTCATGTAATCACCTTCCATAACGCAATGTAATATGATGTAATTACTCAGCTGAGGTCGTACCCGCATAGGGTGAATTCTAAACCTAATCACTTCTGAGTTTATTGAGGGCAGTGTGGACACAGAGACACATGCATGCAGATACAGGGGAAGACAGACACCATGTAAGGATCGTCTACAAGCCAGGCAACCAAGGAACGCCCAGGACTGATGACAAGGGAGGAATCTCCGTGACCAAGGCACGGATTTGGACTTTTAGCCTGGAACAGTGAGAAAATAAATTTCTGATTTTATTAAAGCCACCCACTTGTGGTATTTGTGTTACAGCAGCATTAGGTCGCTAAGGCATAAGGAACTGGCCATGTTGATTCCTTCTGAGGGCTGAGGGAGAATGTATTCTGTACCTCTCTTCTAGCTGCTGGTGATAGCCAGCAATACTTGGCGTTCCTTGGCTTGTAGATGTGTCATTCCAATTCTGCCTGCATCACGGGCATCTTCCCTCTGTATCTGTCTGTCTCTTCTCCTCTTTTATGAGGATACCGCTCATATGGGATCAGGACCCACCCTACTGCAGTGAGACCTCATGTTAACCGACAACATCTCAAAGACCCTATTTTCAAACAGTCATGTTTGCAGATGCTGGGATTAGGACTTCCACATGCCTTTTTGGGGGACACAATTTCAATCCATAACAGCTGGGGTTCCAGGTTCCATCTCCTTTATGATATGCCTCATTATCTTATAGGCACCCCACTTTTTCTCTGGTTGGAAAAGTCACCCCACAACCATTCAGGCAAGCTTAAAGCAGAGGTTCTCAAATGTTAGTGATCTTAAGAATCGCCTGGGGCCTAGCAATCTACATGTTAAAGACTCATTTGGGGGTGATTTCGATGCAGGTGGTCTGAACACCAAGGAGCCCTTGTGATACAGTGGCTAAAGTGATTGACTGCTAACCGAAAGGTTGGTGGTTCAAAACCACCAGCAGCTCCACAGGAGAAAGGTGTGGCAGTCTGCTTCCATAGAGATTTACAGCCTTGGAAACCCTATGCGCTCACTATGAGTTGGAATCGACTAGACAGCTGTGTGTTTTTTTGGTTTTGGTCTGAAAACGACACTTTGGATAACACTAACTTCAGATATTTCAGATTCAGTATTTTGCAGAAAAGAGGAGGAGGCCGTGATAAGACCATCAGGATCTTCAACAAGCCTCAGCTTGCCCACAGCTTTGGTTTCCAAGGAGACCAGGGAATAACAGTACAATAGTTCATATTCATTAAGGATTTACTGCGCTAAGAGCTTTTATGAGTGCTTTACATACATTATCTTCTTTAATTCTCTTGAGAACCCTACGAGGTAGGTCCTATTATTACCTACTCCTCCCCCCCCGCCACCCCCAGTTTACAAGGAAAGGGAGGTTCAGACAAGTAAGTCTGGCTTATCTACGATCAGGTGGAGATGACAACGGGGGCTACGTAATCAAGCTCTACTACTCAAGTTTAAGTAAACCCTGCTTTTCATTATTTTTACAACAGCTGGAGGAAGCTGGCAAGTGTCATCGGTCGATAGGGAGAATAATTCAGAATTCTGACTGCCACATCCTCATTCTTATGCATGGCTGGATTGGTGATGGCAAAATCGTGAAACAGGAAAACAAAACAAAACCGTGAAACAGGTGAATTTCACGTTGTGGCCCCTTCTTTCCCTGGGTCAGACTCCTAGGACCAGTCCCTCTCATGTTCTGAATCTGATGCTTTATTATCATCATTATTGTGGTAAAAATATACATTACAAAACATTTGCCAATGTGACAATTTTTACAAGTATGATTCAGTGACTTTGAGTACATTCTTCGTGTTGCACAACCATTATCACTATCCTTTTCTGAATTATCCCGCCACCATCTCAAAACCGAATACTGTTTTATCAGAGATATTTAAATACAGACTATTCGCCAGATATTTGATGATACTAAGGAATTTTTTTTTAAAGGTACGATACTGGAATTGTGGTTATGTTAAAAAAAATAATCCTTATATTTTAGAGCTATATACCAAAATGTGCGTGAACGAAATTTTATGAGGTTTTGGGTTTGCTTGAAAATAATTCAGTTTGGGAGGCGTGCGTAGATGAAACAAGATTGGTCATGGGATGATAATTGTTGAAGCTGGCTGATAGGCACATGCTGTTGAGGGCTGTCAAGTTGATTCCGACTCATAGCAACTCCATGTGGCAGAGTAGAACTGTCCCATAGAGTTTCCTAGGCTGTAATCTTTATGAAGGCAGATCGCCAGGTGTTTCTCCTGTGGAGCTGCTGGATGGGTTTGAACCTCTGACTTTTCGGTTAGCAGCTGAGCAATTAACCATTTGCACTATCAGGGTTCCATGATGGGCACATAGAGGTTTATTATATTAGTGTCTTTAGTTTTGTATATGTTTGAAAATTTTCATAATAAAAAGTAAAAAATAATCACCTATCTCATGCCCCAGTCCCTCAGTTCCTTGCACTCTGTGATTGGGTTTAATTAGTTTAACTAAAGCCCTGGAGGTTAATAATAGATTAATATCGTCCAGCTCAGATATTCTGGGCCCAAAGGATACGCCCGACTTCTGGCTCTTCTTTCTTGGTGGTGGTGAGATCCTCTCCTCTCCACCTCTGGAATGGCTCATTTTAAGCCTAGGGGATGGCAAAACTGACAGTCCCTTTGTTAGGGTTCCATACAACTTATTTGCGTGGTCCCACCCCCACAAGGGTGCCATGCATATTATTTATATTATTAGCAACCTATCCAATCCCCTTGGTGGGCCACAAGCACCTTATTTGCATATTCCCACTCAGTCATTTGGAGGGAGTTACAAAGACTATGGCTAGAAAGGCCATATTAAGTAATTCACTGCACCACCTGCCATGTGTCCAGGGCCAAGGGCTCCCTCTCAGAGCCCACTGGGGCAGCTGATACCTGTGGGAGTCAGGATTGGAGGAAGACTCATCAACAACCAGCGATATGCAGATGACCCAACCTTGCTTACTGAAAGCGAAGAAGACTGGAAGCACTTACTGATGAAGATCAAAGACTACAGCCTTCAGTATGGATTACACCTGAACATCAAGAAAACAAAAATCCTCAAAACTGGACCAATAAACAACATCACGATAGATGGAGAAAAGATTGAAGTTGTCAAGGATTTCAGTTTACTTAGATCCGCAATCAATGCCCATAGAAGCAGCGGTCAAGAAATCAAATGACGTATTGCATTGGGCAAATCTGCTGCAAAAGACCTCTTTAAGTGTTGAAAAGCAAAGACGTTACTTGAAGGACTAAAGTGTGCCTGACCCAAACCATAATATTTTCAGTTGCCTCTTATGCATGCAAAACTGGACAATGAATAAGGAGGACAGAAGAAGAATTGATGCCTTTGAATCATGGTGTTGGTGAGGAATATTGAATGTACCAGGGACTGCCAAAAGAATGAACACGAAGCACAGCCAGAGCGCTTCTTTGAAGCAAGGATGGCGAGACCTCATCTCACGTACTTTGGACATGTTATCAGGAGGGACTAGTCCCTGGAGAAGGACATCATGCTTCATAAGGTAGAAGGTTAGTGAAAAAGAGGAGGACCCTTGACAAGATGGACTGACACAGTGGATGCTAAAATAGGCTCAAACATAGTAATGATTGAGAGGATGATGCAGGACTGGGCAGTGTTTAGTTTTGTTGTACATAGAGTTGCTATGAGCCAAAATCAACTTGATGGCCCTAACAACAACCAAAACAACAACATTGTCCTAGTGAAAACACTAGAACAATTTTGGCATTAGGTCCTAACCATAACTTAGTGTCAGGGTCTCGGTAATAGCCTGACTTTTTCCGTATTTTAATTTCATTACAAAAACCTATTGCTGTAGAGTTGATTCTGACTCATAGTAACCCTATAGGACAGAGTAGAACTGCTCCATAGGGATTCCAAGGAGTGGCTGGTGGATTTGGACTGTCAACCTTTTGATTAGGAGCCAAACACTTAACCACTGTGCCACCATTAGATTGAGCCAATTGCTGATGTTTTAAAAGCTTCTCTTGGGTGGGTGCAAATGCACTAACTGTTTCATGAGAATATTTCTCCATAGGTTCCTCCAAAGACCCCTTTACGCATGTCTTAGTCATCTAGTGCTGCTATAACAGAAATACCACAAGTGGATGGCTTTAACAAAGAGAAGTTTATTCTCTCACAGTCCAGTAGGTA
>NW_004444113.1:3121466-3142863 GCF_000243295.1 Trichechus manatus latirostris
GATGGCTTTAACAAAGAGAAGTTTATTCTCTCACAGTCCAGTAGGTACAAGTCCAAATTCAGGGCATCAGCTCCAGGAGAAGGCTTTCTCTCTCTGTCAGCTCTGGAGGAAGGTTCTTGTGATGCATCAGCCTTCCCTTGGTCTGGGAGCCTCTCTGCACAGGTACCTCAGGTCCAAATTATGCACTCTGCTCCCAGCACTACTTTCTTGGTGGTATGAGGTTCCCATGCATCTCTGCTCACTTCTCTCTTTTATGTCTCAAAAGAGATCGGCTTAAGACACTATCTAATCTTGTAGACCTCATCAGTACAACTGCTGCTAATCCATCTTATTAGATCATAGTGATTGAATTTACAACACACAAGGAAATCACATCAGATGACAAAATAGTACACCATTATACCATACTGGGAATCATGACCCAGCCAAGCTGACAGACATTTTGAAGGGACACAGTTCAATCAATGGCAACACATCTTTTTGCTGTAACAAGGGCAACAATAACTTGGAAAGCAGCTCGTTTAGCATTTGCATCAGCAAGATTGTCTCCCCTAATTTCTTCAGTTTGAGGCACTCCTTTTGGCTGGTGTTCTTGTATTTTAATTACAGCAATTTCAGAAGGGAGCAGCAAGGCATTTAATAGCTCTACCACCAAAGCTCCGTTTTTAATGGTATTACCAGAGAAGGGTAAAAAATACTCTTTGTTTCCATAATATTTCAAAATCATGAATAATCTCAAGTCTATATTTTGAATCTGTAAAGATACTTACAGATTTTCCTTTAGCAAGTTTACATGCTTTAGTAAGAGCAATAAGTTCAGCTCTTTAAGCTGAGGGGGCCTTAGGGAGAGGCTGGCTTTCAAGGACTTCGGTAGAAGTTCTAACAGCATAACCAGCCTGATAGTGAGAGCCAGGAGTTGGTTTCAAAAAAGAACCATCTACGAATAATATCATATCAGGGTTTGTCAAAGGAATTTCCTTTAAATCACTAAGATGAGTCAGAAGCTTTTTGGCTAAGTCTAAACAATCATAGGAAGGACAGTCGTTCTTATCAGCTGTAGGGAGAAGGTAGCCAGGTTTAAAGTAGCTACCCTATGTAATCTAATATTAGAGGTTGCCAAAGGAAGGACCGCATAAGAAGTGAGTCTTCTGGCATACGGATGTTAGGGTAAAGCGGAATTAAGCAAAGCAGATACAGCATGGGGTACATATGTATTAAAAGGTTTCCCAAAGTTGTATATGCTGTGTTTTCCACTAATTTTGCTGTAGCAGCCACTGCCCTAATGCAAGGGGGTGGGGTAGGGCCTGGCCATGGGGTCAAGCTGCAGGCTATAGTAACCCACAGGCCTATTTTATCCTCCATGTTTCTGTGTAAGAACACCTAATGTGTTACCAGAAACTACATGCATAAAAAGTGCGAAGCCCAAAAGATAGTTAGGGAATCCCAAAGTGGATGTTTTAATCAAAGCCTCTTTTAACTTAGTTATCACCCATTGATCTTCTGGACTAAGATAGGCTGGATCAGGCTCAGAGGGTTTCAAATATTTATATTCTCTCAAGGCTGTGCCATGAGAGAATAATTAGGAATCTAGGCTTGACAATAACCACAACGTCCTGGAAAACCTCTTGTTTCTTTGTTTTAGGCAGAGGAAAAGCTGCAATAGCTTCTTTTCTCTTGGGGTAGAAATTAAGTGACCTAAATATTTGACAGAAGGCTGAGCTAATTGTAATTTTTCTATAGAAACTTTATGTCCACCAACATCCAAATGTTTTAGCAAGGCTATGCTGTCCTCCAGGCAAGCCTGCTGAGAAGAGGAACACAGGAGTAAATCGTCTACATATTGTAACAAGGGAGACTTGTTTAGAAATTACAGAGGTTGCAAATCTGCATGCAAAATTTGAGAAAAATAACCGGGAGCCTCTGTAAAATCCCGAGGCAAGACATTCCAGGCAAGTTGTTGATTATCCCAAGTAAAAGCAAATAGATATTGACTTTTTGGTTTGACCACCCAAGCCCAAACCTACTGCTGTTGAGTCCATTCTGACTCATAACAACCCTATAGGACAGAGTAGAACTACACTGTAAGATTTCCAAGGCTTTAAACCTTTACAGAAGCAGACTGCCACATCTTTCTGCCACAAAGCTGATGGTGGGTTCGAACTACTGACCTTTTGGTTAGCAGAGGAATACTTTAACTACTATGCCACCAAGGCTTTCTCTGGTTTGACAGAGATGCTGAAAAATGATCTACAAAGGTCTATGACAGTAAAACATACTATGTCAGGGGGAATATTGGAGAGTAGTAGATGTGGATTAGGGACAACTGGGTACCTAGGAATAACAATGCCATTTATTGCATGTAAGTCCTGAACAAACCTCCAACCTCGAGCATTAGGTTTCCTAACTGGAAGGATAGGAGTGCTACAAGGACTGGTGCAGGCAATGATTAGGTCTTTAGAAAGAAAATCCTGTGTTATAGGAGTTATTCCCCCTTTTTTTCTCATTTAAGCAGGTACTGAGGAATCTTGGGCAAGGACTTAGGGGTGTCACACTTGAATTTTAATAGGTCCAGTGGACAGAATTCTGCCAGTGTCTGTAGAAGTCATGGCCCACAAAGTTTTGAGGACCTGAGAAATAATTTCAGGGGGAAGAGGATCTGTTGGAACAGAATTTTGAAGAGGCATCATAAGTGCTTGTATGTGGTAGAGAGCCTCTTCTTTTTGAATGTTATCCAACCCTAAATTCCGATTCTCAGGCAAGATTAATAATATTTCTCCATTTCCACTAAATTGTAAATGGCGGCTCTATTTAGGTAAAATATCTCTTCCTATCAAATTAACAGGAATATTGGGACTTTTTAAAAAGGATGTAATCCTCTATTGGGCCTAAAGATACTGCCACAGTTTAGGAATGAAGTGATGTTTGTTCTTTATTAGTAACTCCCATGATTTTAGAAGTCTTTGTACTCTGGGGCAGGGGCTTTTGTAGGTATGTGGGATTAATTGCAGACAGCGTAACTCCTGAATCAATTAAAAATGTGCAAGGTACTCCATTAATATGCTTGGTGTTTCTCCTCAAGGGTTTACAGCTGCCATAGGTAAAGCCCCTGGGTTGTTCCCAGAGCCCCTTCATTCTGAATCAGGAGATGGAGGGGTAGTTGGGGTGGAAACTTTCTGTTTATTCTTTAACTTAAGGCATTTGCTTTTCCAATGGCCCGTTTTTTTTTTTTTTTTTTTTTGCAATAGTGGCAAGGACCAATTTTGGGCCCATTGGAGGGTTTAAAATTCCTTTTATGAGTGGGCCTTTGCAGCTGTTGTAACTGAAGGGCCATTAATTTATTTAAATTGTTAGCCTGAGCAGTCTGCTTTGTTTCTATAGTTTGGACAAGCTTATGGGCTAAAGTAACCAATTCTGAGTGGGAACAGCTTTCCAATCTAAACGATGTCTCTTAACTAGGGCCGTAATTTCAGGTCTAAGACTGGAAACAAATACTGCATTAAAGGCCCTTTTCATTTCTTCATCTGAAGGGTTCAACCCAGACTATTCCAAAAACTTCTGGAATAAGCAGGATTGATAATCATAAACACTTTCATCTTTGCCTTGTACAGAAGCATAAACTTTTGTTCAATCAATTATTGGAGGAAAGGCCCTTAAGAATTGCATCGTGTAGCTTTTTGACCCTATCTCGAGCATCTTTGAGTAGGATGTTGGTCGTTTTGTCTATATCTAAAGCTAAATCATCTTGGGGATTTTTCCATTCAGCACATTCTAACCACAATTTGGCTTCCCCAGGGCCAACTAACATGGTATAGTTAATAAAAATCAGATAATCTTGGTTGATAAGCATTAATAAGGACCTTGAATTCTTTAGCAAATCTATGAGGGTCCTCATGTAAATTTGGAAAATCTTTAGCAATGCTGTGTATTTCTGTATGAGTCCAGGGATGAAAGAAATGACAGCGTTTTTTGGAGTTTTCTCTAATGTCCACTTCAGGTTCTGCAGGGCACATTTTAAAAGGCCCTTCAGGAATAGGCTCTGAACTTTCTGACTTTGATCTTTCTGGTTTTGGACTCTCTGCCTCTGGACTCTTTTTGGGCTCCCTAGTTTTGGTCTTTCTAGTTTTGGACCTTCTGACTTCAAATCTTTAGCAGATTCTCCTTCTGAGAAGAAAGGAAGTTCAGATAGGGAGTTTCCAGATGGATAAAGAGGCAGATGAGGATACAGAGAAGAGGTTGCTGGCAGGAAGGCAGAGGGAGCTGCAGTGGAGGGTGTCAGAAGAGGGTGCACAGAAACAGCTGCTGGCAGAGGGAGCTGCAGTGACTGGTGTAAGTACAGCAGAGCTCTGGCTTTCTAATTCTTTATTTTTCCTAGTTAAGTCAGAAACTGAATTTTGCAATTCTTTATTCTGTGTAGTCGGTTTAGAAATGGAATTATGCAAAGAGGTTATTTTACTTGGTTGATGTTGTTTAGAGGCCTTAAAATGCCAATCAGAAAAAATGTCCCATCGAAATTTTTAAAATCCTGGACCCTTTTTGTTCTGATTCACTGCTCAGGAAAGTTGACTTAGAAAGTTCAAATGTCCTGTAAAGTGGTCACTTATCCAAACTGCCTTTTGTTAAATCATGCCAAACAGACAAAAATAAGCAAGCAGAAGAACCGTAATGCTTATTCATATAATGAGCGAGATTTTCTGGAGAAGGTTTAACATCACTCTCAGATTTGGCATTTCCTGTGTTTCTAGAGGAAGTGTAAGGTTAGCTTGAGAAGCATTTCAAACAAAAAGACAGAGCTTTCAGTTTTTCAGAACCAGGTAATACCCCTAACAAAGGAATGCCACAGAGCTTGGCAGTGCAGCTTCTCATGGTTCTGAGGTCCCTAGGCAATGACCATAAAAAAAATGGCCATCAAGTTGGTTCCGACTCATGGCGACACTATATGGCAGAGGAGAACTGCCCCATAGGGTTTCCAAGGAGCGGCTGGTGGATTTGAACTTCTGACCTTTTGGTTAGCAGCCTGAGCTCTTAACCAGTGTGCCAGCAGGGCTGCAAGCAAAGACCATAAGGTACCTAAAAGTAAAGGAAGCTATATTCTGTTTAAAAAGACAGAAAGAAAAGAGAAAGACAAAATCTTTAACAAGAGCCAGGGACCCTCTATGCAAAATAAGCAGGGCTCAAACCTGAGAGGAATTTACCTGCCACAACTCCCGGGATCCTGCAAAAAGCGAACAAGCCCAAGAGGCCTTTGCTGGCACCAGATGCTCTGATTTTCTCACTGCCTCAGCTCCTGCAGAGGTAAAGTCGCCTTCAGATTCCTTCTTGGGTGCCAAGAAATGTCCTATTGAAAACACTAGATTGACACTCTGCTAGAAATTAAAACAAGAGTTTTATTGAAGGAAAAAGACAAAATCATTCTGTGAAATGGAGAGACATGGGCACTCAGACAAGAGGCTACAGTGTGTGCTCTCTCTTGCAGGCAGAGCAGTGAGGTATTTATAAGGCACAACTGTCTTAGTCATCTAGTGCTGCTATAACAAAAACACCACAAGCATATGGTTTTAACGAAGAGAAGTTTATTTCCTCACATTTAAAGTAGGCTAAAAGTCCAAATTCAGGGTGTCAGCTCCAGGGGAAGGCTTTTTCCCTCTGTCGGCCTTCTTCTCTTCCGTGTTCCCCTGGACTAGGAGCTTCTCTGTGCAGGGACCCTGGTCCAAAGGAAACGCTCTGCTCCTGGCACTGCTTTCTTGAAGGTATGAGGTTCCCCCTGTCTCACTGCTCACTTCTGTCTTATATCTCAAGAGACTGCCTCAGGACACAATCCAGTCTTGTAAATTGAGTTCTGCCTTACTAACACAACTGCCACCAATCCTCCCTCATTAACATCATAGAGGCAGGATTTACAACATATAGGAAAATCACACAGTACCAGGAATCATGGCCCAGCCAAACTGACACATACATTTTTTGGGGAACATAATTCAATCCATGACAACAACAAAGGCAAAATGGTTTCACATCAAGGGGAAGGAAGGAAAATTTACAAGGGATTGTCAAGCTACAAACTTCCCAACATCAATTTCTAGCCTATCATCAATCTCTTATTTCCTGATACAAACTGACAAAAGCAAGCCATAAACATTCCTGATGTTGGGGTTTAGTGATTGATTGTAGGCTGGGTTAACCCTAGTTAGAGTAATAGTCAACCATTTGGTTAGGAAAGAGATTAGATCAGCTCCAACTTGAAGCCTTTTGAATGTAAACATTGCCCATCTGGTTAAGAGGGAGTGAGTTAGGGCCTAGGCATTTACTGAGAGCAGTTAAGACAGCAGGATTATTTACATAAGTTAAGGCCCAGATCGCTACACTCTTTGTGTCACAAGCAATTAAAACTTTTTCAGGAAGCCAACTTGTCTTTTGTAGAAGGCAGAAGCAGACTTCAAATCTAGTTTCAGTTTAATTTAAAATAGAATTTCAATTTAGGTCTGGGATTAACCGTTTCAATTATGCCAAGCAGGCCCAGTTTTAAGGTTTGCTTATTCAATACGTTGATGCTGCAAGAGAACATTTACATTTTTAACAAGGAATTTTCATTGTCTTAATCCAAAGGAAGCAAATATTGTGGAAATCTCAGGCATGATCCCAATTTGATTGGGGGAGTATTTTGTATCAGCTTGAACTTTCCCTTTCCCCAACTTACCTATGTGTAGAATTGGTCCTGATCCCTGACTTTGGTGACGATTGTGGTAATTACTATTTTTCTTTTCTAGTAATGCTTTATAATGGCGTGGCATTTGTGCAATGTTCAAGGAGCTTTCAGTTGTGCCCTTATTACCTGTATCTGAGTATGTTGTATCCATCCCATTAAACATGGGGGTTAATAGGTGTTCCAAGAGGTTAATTAGATGTAATTAGTTAATTAATTCTTTCATTTATTCATCCTCCCAAACAAACAAGCAGCAAGTATTGAGCATCTACTATATACCTGATGAGGCAGTGGTGGTTCGATGGTAGAATGCTCGTCTTCCATGCAGGAGACCCAGGTTCGATTCCTGGCCAAAGCACCTCAGGCCCAACCACTACCCATCTGTCAGTGGAGGCTTGCGTGTAGCTATGATGCTGAACAGGTTTCAGTGAAGCTTCCAGACTAAGGACTACGAAGAAAGGCCTGGTGATCTACTTCCTAAAATCAGCCAGTGAAAACACTGTGAGTCACAATGTCTGATCTGCACTGGATCACTGCGATGGTGCAGGACCAGGCAGCATTTTGTTCTGTCGTGTATGGGGTTGCCATGAGTCAGGGACCCACTCAGCGGCAGCTAACAACAAAATATCTGATATGGTGCTAAGTTGACACAATACAGAGATACGTGAAATCGTGCCTGACTTCGAGATGCTTACATTCTAGGGGGGAAGACAGTGTGCTGTGGACAGAGAGAAGTGAATACATCTGAGAGGTTGAGGGCTTCCTGGAGGTGGCAAGACTCATGCTGGGCTGTGCAAAATAAGCAGAAGTCCATCACACTCCGCTTAATGTCAGAATCAGTACCAGAGCCCAGGGACCCTGTCGTCTGCCTGGTCTAGCACAATTTCTGTGTAGCTTTTCTACTTCCCTTCCTAGCAGCTTTAAAAGTCTTAAATCTCAGTTTTCTTTGTTCTTATAACTCCTGCAGGATTTTTTTTAAAAAAGCTTTATAAGAGTGCCACTATCAACGCTGTGCAAAATGAAGTAACTCTCCATTGGGGGGTGGAGGGGGCATCAGGCTGCTGGAAAGAATGGGTGGAGTGCGGATGCTGCTGGGGCCTCTTCCCTCCTAGAATGTAGTCCAGGGGCGTTCCCAGGCCGACCTCTGGCACACAAACCACAGCCCCTCGCGCCTGATGGCTTTCCAGCTGACTGACAGAGACGTGGAGGACCTCACCCCTGTTTACCTGTTCGCACAGCCGTTACTCACCTCCTCTCATGCGCCCACACCTGCACACAAAGCCACAGAGCGGTTTAGAAAATAAAAAATAATAATTTTAAAAAACCTTCCCCCAGCCCCATTCTAAAATGTCAAGTTTTTCAGTTTGGAGAGAAAAGAAAGCTGAAGAAAGCATGACTCATGACAGAGCTGACAAACACAGATCTGGAGGTATGCTCATGAGTCACACTGTGGAGATCTGCCTTTATGTGGAGGTAAGGGCTTGGATTACAGCAGCATCATGGGACCAGCCAGTAAAATTCCACTACTCTCTGCAGCCGATCGGGAGGCAGTTGAAAAACCCTGGGCATTTTCCAGCCCCAATCTAGAGAAGAGCACCAGGACCCTCAGGTCTATTGATCTATATGGGAAACCAAGCGTGATTATTAATAACTGGAAAAAAACCATTATTATCGTTGCATGCCCAGTGCCATGCTGAACCAGCTCTGCCTGCTTCTGCAAGCCAGCGAGATGGCTGGATTTTCTTCAAGGGTATTGGGTTGCTAAGCAACAGTGCTGGCAGCATCCATCGGGCCGGCCGTGTCAGCCCTGACTGTGGTCTGCATCCCCTGCCTCCCTGCAATGCCCACTGCCCTCCCCACAGCTGAAAATGTTAATTTGCATCTTGGGGACAGGAGCTGGGTCAGGTGATTCTATGTATAAAACACCAAGGTGCAGCACATGAAATAAACATTGCTTTTGGTTGCAAGGCAGGGCATGTGACAGTAGCTGAAAACACAGGCTTATCTGTGTACACGGGGTCTGCTTTTATCATAGGAGAGGTTTAAGTGCCATCGAAAAGCCTGCCTGCGGGAGTTCTTTCTTATGCGTCCTGGTGTGTTCTGCCTTGACATCATTTATTTTTTTCCGTTCTGCTCATACAGCATCTTATTTACACTCTGCTCTGTCCATAGCGCTCTCTCCCTTTGTTCTGCAGTCGCTGGGGTGATGGAGTTATTGGTCTATAGGGGCGTGGGACAATAGCAAGGCTATTTCCAGCCGTATGATGGTCCTGAGTTTACCGGTTGGAGGCCGCTGTTGACAAGACCTGTTGCTGTGGCAGTTTTGCTCCAGAAGTGCCGGTCTCCTGGGTGGACTCTCTGCCAGGGCACGGGCCATCTGTGTCTTTTACTTCCTGTCGGGAGGCAGCAGGCTGAGGAGGCAGGTGGAGCGCCAGGTGTGGTGTGATGAGGAGGAAGGTGTCAGCTTCGGAGTCCCGTAGACCGCGCTCCGAATCCTCTCTCTTCCTCCAACCCGCTCTGTGCTGCCTTTGCCAGTTACTGCCCCCGTTTCTGGAAAGGGTGTTAGTAAGAGCAATCTCCCTGGGTTGTTGGGAGGGCTGAGGGTGATGGTGAACCACTCTGCGGCCCACATGTTTATTAAATGGCAGATATGACTAAGGATTGAGCGAATCACACGTGATTCCCTGTTAGAAGGACATGTAAGGCATCCTCTGGTTCAGCCCAACAAGGAATTCCAGTTCCCCCACGTCTCTCTGCAGATGCCCAGGGCAGGCTCCAGATAGTAGCTGAAGGCCAGGATTGAGGCTTGGTGGCAGGGCTGGGTTCTAAGCACTCTTCTCAGATTCCTGGCCCAATGCTCTTTCTTCTGGGCCCATTATGATACCTGTTGCTTCCCTTTCTAAAATTATCCCTAGGCTTTAGGGCCTTACCATGGGCTGGGTCACTCCTTATGTAACTGAACAAGGTTGACTTGTAGGAACCACTGGCTGACCGCAGGATTTTGGGGGTGATCAAAACCTAGGATTTGATTTGAGATCTGGTGAAGCTCTGAAGCCCCAGGAATCCAGGAGGATGACTCTGATAGGTTTGCATATGACATCTGTATCATGCTTTATGCTACTGCTGTTCTGAAACCATAAAGCAAGATCTACATCTAATAATCATTGGAGGCTCAGCTCTTAAACAGGAAACGTGAGGTGCCTTACTTGAAGGTGACTTTCTTGTTTTAAGCTACAACAAGATGGTTAGTGCCAGCAAGGCTTCCTCAGTCATTTGATACATTCAAAGAAACACCAAGCGTTCAACCGTTCTCTTTCCAAGAAACCACTCTGTCATGGATTGAGTCATGTCCCCCCCAAATATCTGTCAACTTGGCTAGGTCATGATTCCCAGTATTGTGTGATTGTCTAGCATTTTGTTATCTGTTGTGATTTCTCTATATGTTATAAATCCTATCACTATGATGTAATGAGATGGATTAGCAGCAGTTATATTGATGAGATCTACAGGATTACATAGTGTCTTGGGTCAATCTCTTTTGAGATATAAAAGGGAGAAGTGAGCAGAAAGACATGGGGACCTCATACCACCAAGAAAGCAGCTGTGGGAGCAGAACACGTCCTTTGGACTTGAAGTTCCTGCACTGAGATGCTCCCAGACTAAGGGAAGATTGATGACAAGGACCTTCCTCCAGAGCTGACAGAGAGAGAAAGGCTTCCCCTGGAGCAGATGCCCTGAATTCAGACTTCTAGCCTACTGGACTGTGAGAGAATGAACTTCTCTTTGTTAAAGCCATCCACTTGTGGTATTTCTGTTAGAGCAGTACTAGATGACCAAGACACACTCCCACTGAAGGGAAGCTGGTCTGGTGTTCCCAGCCAAGGGAGAGCCAAGCAGACACCTTCAACTCTAACCTGAGGCTGCCATGTCCTTATGGTCCAGTTTGGAAGGTCACTGTATTTTAGGAGCCCAAGAGGAAGAAGAGGGGATTGGTCTAGGTTTGCTCTGGGTCAGAGCTAGGTGAGAAGATTGATGGGCAAAAGCAAATTGAAAGGACACAGACAGGCCTGTGCACTCAGGACACTCCAGCTACAAGTGGTGGGAAAGGGAAGCATTGGTGGCCAAGAAAAGGGAAGCAAGTGACAAGGGACTCTCAGTGAAATGCTGCCAGGGAGATCTGTGAGTCCCTCTCCCATTTCTTTGTTACTGTTAGTTGCTGTAGTGTTGGCTCCAACTCATGGCGACCTTATGTGAAATGTTACTTGGTCCTGAGCCATCTTCATGGTTGAGTCCACTGTTGTGGCCATTGTGTCAATCCATCTCATTGAGGGTTTACCTCACCTTTGCTGATCCTCCACTTTACAAAACATGGTGTCCTTCTCTAGCAATTGGTCCTTCCTGATGAGGCGTCCAAATTAAGCGAGTCAAAATCTTACACAATATTCTGTGATCTATAGTTTTCACTGGCTGATTTTCAGAGGTAGATCATTGGCCTTTCTCCTAGTCTATCTTAGTCTGTAAGCTCCACTGAAATCTGTCCATCATGGATGACCTTGCTGGTATTTGAAATACTGGTGGCATAGCTTCCAGCATCACTGCAACACACAAGCCACCAGGGTATGGCAAACTGACAGACAGGTGGTGGTTCCTACTTCTAATCCTACTGAAAGGTCATTAGGGTGCCAAACCATGAAGAGATGGGAACGATTTCTCCAGAAGCAGGACATAGAGTGTGCTAGAGGGGACATAGAGTTGGGGACCAGAGATGAAATACTCAAGTCTAGAACAGTGGTCAGACTTCCTGGGTGTCAGGCTTGGCTTGACCACTTATTAGCTACATCACCCCAAGCAAATTGTGAAGCCTTAGTTTCCTTATCAGAAAAACGGGGATAATACAATATACCTTTAGGGTGATTTTGAGAATTAAATGAGATAACATCTGTAAAGTACTGTGTTCAGTGCTTGGCAGGCAGAATGCTCCGTAAAGGTTAACTCTTTTGTTGTTATGGCCTGACCACCTCTCTGGTTGCGTGGCTGCTCACCAAAACTTGGTCCTTAGCCATGGGTTGAGGTGACAGTGGATCTTAAGAAGCCCCCCTCCCACCCTAGAATGGGAAAGCCTTTCACTCAATCACAGAGAAAACTCAACAGTATGGTTTCTGGGGCCCAGTCCCACTAACCCAGCGTGCCAACATTTCCCTTCCTTCGGCCCAGGGCACAGCACTAGGACTCACGGGGCTATTTGAAAATCAGGACACATGAATTACAAGTAGTGCCCGGTGACTGAACTGGTTTCTCTATCAGTATAACTTTGAAGGGGAACCCCCACAGGAGCCAGGGGCAGGACAGAAGTTGGGAAGTGACTCCTCCAGCACTACCCTGTCAGCACTCCTTGGTCACCAGTACTTGGCAGCCCAGATCCCAGCCCAACTCTGTGCTACCCTGGGACCTGATTCATCTGAATCATGGGAGGCTCCAGGAATATCTGCCAACCTCACAGGACCAGAGATGGACCCTTAGAGCTACCAGAGAGCTGATGTCCAGCCAGGCAGGGCACCATTTCTCCAGCAGGGATGTGAAATGCCATGAACCACTGCCTCTAAGCAGATGGAATGCAGGGAGACTTACTCCCTCCACCATGTTCCCCGCCCCTTTGGTGTTAAGTTATTTTCTCTTTTCCTCTCTGCTCTCTCCTCTTCCTTTACAACCAAGCATCATCTTTAAGCTGCAAAAATGGTGCCAGGAAGATAGTCTTCACATCTAGATGGGGACATGGAAAGGTGATGGGAGCTATTATGAACTGCCTGGTCGATAACACTCCTGCTGCAAAACGTCCTGATGTTCTGGGTGAGCTGTCATATCCAGCATTTTAAGGGCTGAGCTGAGCCCATATGAAAGTAAAAGAGATCTCCAGGGGCCAAATGAAGAGAGAACTGAAAGCCACTACAGCAAGCACATGTCTGATACTGCATCATCCCTAGAAGTGGGAGTTGGAGGGGTGTATGCACTGGTTTTGGTAACCTGGGCACTGGGGTTTTAAAGTTCATCCAGGACATTTGGTTTCCAGTTTCTGGATATAATGACTTGTGCTGCTTTGAATGTTCTAGTACATGAATTTTGGTTGAACTTCAGGCATTTCTGCTGGACAAATATCTGAGACAAAAATCATTGGATCTTAAGTGTGCATAAAGGAGCCCTGGTGGTGCAAATCATTAAGTGCTCAGCTATTAGCCAAAAGGTCAGTGGTTCAAACCCACCAAGTGGCTCCACAGGAGAAAAGACTTGGTGAGCTGCTCCCATAAAGATTACAGCCTAGAAAACCCTATGGGGCAGTTCTACCCTGTCACATGGGTTGCTATGAGTTGGAATAGACTCAAAGGCACCTAAAAACAAGACCAAGGTATGTGTAAACTCAGCTTGGGAGGATACTATTAAACAGTTTTTTAAAGTGGTTGTCCTCTAAAATCCCAGTGTGTGAGCATTCCAGTTGCTCTTCATCTTCCTTAACAATTGGTATTGTCTTCCCTCCTCCATCCTTCATTTTAGCCCCTCTGGCTGGAATTGGTGGCACAGGGGTTGAGAGCTACAGCTGCTAACAAAAAGATCAGCAGTTCGAATTCACCAGCCACTCCTTGGAAATCCTATGGTGCAATTCTACTCTGTCCTATAGGGTTGTTATGAGTCGAAATTGACTCAATGGCAATAGATTTTTTTTTTTTGAGGGGGGCTGGATTTTCAAGGGGCCCTTGTGGCACAACGGTTAAGCACTCAGCTGCTAACTGAAAGATTGGTGGTTTGAACCCACCAGCCTCTCTGCAGCAGAAAGATGTGGCAGTCTGCTTGTGTAAATATTACAGCCTTGGAAACCCTGTAGGGCAGTTCTACTCTGTCCTATAGGATCTCTGGGTTTGGTTTTTGGTTTTGGTTGGATTTGTATTTCTGTGGTGACTGATGAGAACAAGCAGTTTTTTACAAAGATTTTGGTGTTTTGATATATGCTTTTGTGAAATGTTTGTATATTGCTCATTTTTCTATTGAGTTGTATGTCTTTTGTCATTGATTTACAGTTCCTGATATATTTGCAATACAATCCTTTGTCAGACATATGTACTGCAAATATTTTCTCCCATTCTGTAGCTTGCTTTTTCACTCTCTTAATGGCGTTTTTGATGAACAGACGTCCTTGATTTTACTGAAGTCCCACTTAAGAGTGTTTTCTCTATGGTCACTTTTTATGTGTCCTATTTAAAAAATGTTTGCTTATTCCAAAGTAGTAAAGATATTTTTCTATGATTTCTTTTACAAGCTTTATTATCTTATCTTTCACATTCAGATCTACAATCCCTTGGGAACTGATTTTTTTGTATATATAGAATTTTTGTATATAGAGAGATTGATATTAATTTTTACATCTAAATATCCAAATGACTCAATACCATTTATTGAAAGAACGTTCCTTCCCCACTGTACTGCATTGCCTCCTTTGGCATAAATCAAAAGACCGTGTATTCTGGTCAGTTTCTGGATTCTCTATGCTGTTCCATTGGCCTGTTTGTTTACCCTTGTGACAATGTCCCACTGTTTACCATTACTGTAGCTTTATACTGAGGCCTGATACCATTATCAAGATAACATGGAGGGTAAGTCTTCTAACTTCGCTCTTTTTTTTCTTCAAAATTATCTGGTTCTTGTCTTAGATATTTCGCGCTGCTATAACAGAAATACCACAAGTGGGTGGCTTTAACAACTAGAAATTTATTTTTTCACCATTTAGGGGGCCAGAAGTGCAAATTTAAGGGAAGGCCATTGTTCCTTGGCTCCTTGGTGATCTTCATGGGGTGTGGCATCAGTCTATCTCTGCTAGCTCCTCTGTCCTGATCTGCTCGTTTTCTATCTCAAAGGTGATCGACATAAAACACACCCTGCACTGATATGACCTGTTAACATAACAAAGAAAACCCATCACCAAATGGGATTATAACCACAGTATAGCGGCTGGGGTTTGCAACGCATATTTTTGGGGACACAATTCAAGTCATGAAAGTTTTCCTTGGCCCTTTGCATTTCCCTGTAAAATTTAGAATCAGCTTGCCAATTTCCATGTACACACACAGTAAACCTGTTTTGATTTTCATTAAGACTGTATTGACACTCTTGTTATATCAAATTGTATAGAGTTTATGTTTTTCAAATGAATCTTCCAGTCTATAAACCTGGTAAAGTTCTTGCATAAATTTCATTAGGATTTATTCCTAGGTATTTCATGTAGATTATTCATTTGGTCTGGGAATTCTTATGCTGTAAAATTAATATAAAAGTGGTCTCAAGAAGTGAGACCGTGGAATATCCTTGGAATGCCTGGCGGAAGCAAATACAGATTGTCTTTGGAGGGACATGCCCTCAATCCAGGCAGCTCAATATTGCTACAAATAGAGGCCTACTAAATAAGAATCTAAAATCCAAAATTATAAAACATATCAAGAAATAATCTTCCATGAACAAGAGTCAGCAGACAAAGCAAGAGGAAGAGGTCCTTGCGGGGGGTGGGGGAAGGAGACAGCGTGAGTTACTGCACTAGGTGACACCAGCCCTAGTGACATCACTGACCAAAGTACAAGGAAATACTGATAAAATCTACAGTCACTGTCAGAGATTTTTAACAAACCTCTCCTAGTGATTGATAAATTAAGAAGACAGAAAATTAGTGAGGCTAAAGAAGATTTGAACAATACAGTTAAGCTTAGCAATAATCATATATGTGATTCTACACTCAACAATGAAAGAATATACATTCTTTCCAAGCAAAAGTGGAAAATTTATAGAAATTGACCAGGTATTAAATATTTATGTCATAGTATCATTTATGTAACATTCAAAAATGTATATATAGAACTGTACTCTATAACAGTTATGGATATTATATATAAAAAGCATAAAATATATGGGAGTGATAAACCCCAAATTAAGGCTGTAGGTTTTTCTGGAGATAGAAGGAGAAAAAGAGGATGAGGGAAGGATACATTGGGGACCTGATTGTATCCTTAGGCTTTTTTTTTTTTTTTTAATTTAAATAAAAGATCAGCATCTTGTCAAGGCAAAGATGTAGTAAACCCTGCACAGTCTACCTCTCCCGCTGGCTGCAACTAAAACCTCTGAACAAAAATATGAAAAGCAGCTACCTGAGTTCTCTGAAAAGTAAACAGTGGAAGGCAGGTTGAAGAGAGGAGACAAAACTTGCAGAATGGCCCGTTTGGGGGTGAGTTTACAATTTTTCACTCTTTTATCTCCTGACACTGACCTGGGGCAGCCCAATCACAGACTTGTTGCAACCCATTCATGGGGTGTAAAATCAATTGAATTAGTTGCGTCCAACATCTAATTAAAATGGGAATGAAATGATATAGGTAGAATAGGATAGAATAGAATAGAATCTATCTAAATGGAACAGAACAGAATAGAAAAAAAGAAAGTGCATTATTAGGATTCAAGATGTTTGAGAAACAGTGGTTTCTGTGATTCCTTTCACCTGGAATAGTAAGCTTCCTGCCCCTCTCCAGTGGATTTTCAAGGCCCTATTTGAGATAGACCTCCTTAAAAAAAAAAAGTTTTTTTTAAAAAAATTTTGGTTAGAAGTACACCCAGCTAAAGATACACTATTTCAACCATTTCTTCATGTACGATTCAGTGACATTAATTACACTCTTTAAGTTGTCCTACCATTCTTGCTATTGTTTTCCAAATTATTCCATGACCCTTATCTTGAACTCACTGCCCCCTAAGCTTCCCACCCAACCTTTCCAGTTGCCATTGTCCATTTAATCTCACATGAATAATTCTATTAAAAGAGCACAATGCTCAAAGCAGACATACTTTACTAATTAAGGTAAGCTATTTTTTGGTTTAAAAAAGATTTCAGGTGATAGTTTTGGTTTAAGTTTTAAAGTTTAAAGATTATCTCAGGGCAGTAGTTTAAGAGGTTCATACAGCCTCAATGGCTCCAGAAAGTCTGGATCCCATTGAGAATTTTAAATTCTGTTCCACATTTCCCTCCCTTTTGATCAGAGTTCTTCTATAGAATCTTTGATCAAAATGTTCAGTAATGTTTACTTCTTCTGGTCTCATGGCAAAGTAAGCAATTGCTCATGGAGGTAACCAGACATGCATTTGAGATCCACCTCTTTTGAGAAGCATTCCCGTGATCCTCTGTGTACTGAGCTGCCCATTCTGTGATGAGTGCTCTCTTCCCCCTCGTTCCTCATAGAGGAGGCCATTTGGCATACTCCTGCAGCAGAACCTCAGTTCTGACTAGGATCAAACCTGTCTTCACTGGGGGCTGTCTAAGTGTTTGCAGGTCTGATGACAAAGAATTCTCTTAGTTTTCCTTCATCTACGAATGTCTTTCTTTTACTATCATTCCGGAAGGACATGAACCTGTAACAAAGAGGCCCACAATACAGTGACTGACCAAGACAGAAGTTTCTCTCTTTCCCATGTAACAGTCCAGAGGTCATCAGTCCAGGGCTGACAGGTCAGTTCTGGCTTCCTCAATATGTGGTTTCCATCTCTGTGTCCAAGAAAATTACTCTAGTCCTTGTCATCTCCTCCCAGGGGAAAAGGGCTGGAGGGTGGTTGTGTACTCCTGATTCTTTGGGGGCAAGATCAAAATGACACTCATCACTTCTGTGAACACTACACTAGCCAGAACCTGGTCACATGATCACACCTACTACAGGGAATGCTGGGAAATGTAGTCTTGCCAGATGGCCATGTTGCTGCTAAAATGCTCCAGAAGGATAGCAGAACAGAAATTGGACAATCAGCGGCCTGTCATAGCCACTCATGACCTTACAGAAAAGGCAAGAGCAATAGGTAACTTTCAGAAGGGCTTCTTGGCCAGATTCCCAGCAGCAACAAGTGCACTCCACAGAGCAAAACTCCCCACGAAGCAGAGGGGAATTTAGGAAATGATTCAGGCTCCCTGGCTGGCTCATGCCCTAAGCATCCTGCAGAGAAAAACAGCCATACACCCATCTGGGGCTTGGGGTTTGGTTTATAATAATAATAATGGCTTTGGCACGGAAAACTTCCTGAGGGTTAATGAATGACTGGCTTGGATTAATAGCCCAAATCACTGCTGAATCTATCAACTCCTTCCAGCTTCATATTAATCTACAGGAAATTCTTTGTACACCCAGCTATTACTGCTCCAATCTCACAACATAAAAAAATGAATGAATGCTTCATTGGAACTTGGAAAAAAGTTTGCTCCCTATTGTGTGTGGCCACCTTGTTATTATTTTTCTCCCACGTCCATTTCTGCCTTGTCTTTGGTTCTCTTTCTGGCTGCAATTGCTGCAGTGGCAGGAATAGCAGCAGCAGCTGGCCCTCTCAATGAGCTTTAATCCCCTTGCATTTTAAAGAGGTAAAAGTCTGTCTTGGTAAATTCCTGTAGTTTGGGTCTCTTTGTTACAGCAGCTACTGATCACACTTGGGGTTACCTATGTGAGTTTGTCATGGATTGAACTGTGTCGCCCACAAACATGTGCTGTAAATCCTAACCCCTATCCCTGTGAATGTAATCCCATTTGGGAATAAAGTTTTCTTCCTTATATTAATGGGGCCTTATCTGTACATCCACTCCTCACTTGTCGACATGGTTAGACCAGGTTGTTAGGCAAAAGTCGGCATTATGTGAAAATGGAGGATGACCACATCAGATCACAAAATATTATATGAGACACATATATAGGTTGGTGCGGTATGTCCCACTGATCATGAAAGGGTTACTGCCAGACATACATTGTTAATGTGCAAAATAGTTGGATAGTAGATTTCTTACTATTATTGTAAACGCGAACGTCAGATAATGAGATAGTCGATAAGTGAGGAGTAGGTGTGTGGGATGTGCCTTAAGCCAACACATTTGAGATATAAAATAGCAGAGTGGGCACAGAAGAAAGAAGACACGGGGGAAGATCCACACTATCTGAAGATGACAAGGCTGAGCAGTCTACAAGCCCACAAACTCCAAGGATGGCTGGCTAGAGAAGCTGAGACAAGGATTTCCCCGCAGCGCCGACAGAGAGAGACTTTCCCTGGAACTGGTGTTCTGAATTTGGACTTCCAGCCCCCTAAACTGTGAGAAAATAAAGTTCTGTTTGTTAAAGCCACCCACGTGAGGTATTTTTGTTATAGCAGCACTAGATAACTAAGACCCAGCTAGACTAGGAGCTCCATGAGGTCAGAGACAGCTAGTTGACTCCCAGCTCAGCAAAGCCTGGCCACAGGAGTCCCTCCATAACGATTTGTTGAATTTAACAGAATAGATGTCTATAAAATTTTAAGGAGCTCGCCACCAGTGCTATGGATTCCTCAAAGCAAATGTGGGGTGCTATGCTTTGAGCTGGTCTTAAGGCCATGAACTTTCAGCTGATCCAAAATGTATCCGAGTTTCCGAGGAGAACAGCTTGAGACAGAAAGACGAAGATGTAGCTGTCAATGGAGAAGATGGTGCCTAACGCCATCAAACTGTGGTCTGTGAGGAGAAACCATGGGCGTGCTAAAGCAACTGGTGGCTCCTGTTGCCTGTAGGGACTCCCACTGCTTCCCTGTCTTGGAGTTCTCTGCCAGGAGATGTTATTGACAAAATCAACATGTTTTCCTCGGCGAAGTTCTCTGGTTCAGGGAATTAGAGTTTACAGATGGCTCCAGATTTATTCGCCCATGCCATCTAAATTGCCGTCTTGTCTGGAATGACGTTAACATCTGCGAGGGCTTGCCAAATGAAAGGTACAAAACCTGATCAAAGCTATCACCAGCACATCTTGTTGCTGTGACTTGGTGACCCCAGCAGGTCAGTGGTCTTTGCAGAACCCTGTTGATGTTGCATCTGGTTAAGAGTTTGGCTGCTCACTGAAAGGTTGGCAGTTTGAGTCCACCCAGAGGCATCTCAGAAGAAAGGCCTGGATATCTGCTTCTGGAAAATAGGCCATTGAAAACACTGTGGAGCACAGTTCTACTCTGACGCACACGGGGTCGCCAGGAGTCGGAATCGACTTGATGGCAACTGGTTTGGTTTTAATTTGGTCTCGTTGGAGAATGGCAACCTCAGCCATCAATGATCCTCTACCCTGATTCCTCACTGATCCCCCAGGTGGAGCTTCAGACCCCCACCATCTCCCCAACATCCTTTAATTGAAAACAAGCGGAACAGGATCCCAGCTAGAGAAAATCCTCGGCAACAATGGAAGTGTTTGTGGCTTTTAAACCAAGGGCGTGGAGTAAGTTACAGAAACAGGAAGCCTGAGCAGACACAGTGAAGGAGTTTAGGTAGGAATAGGATTACGGGCTTAGAAAAGGCTTGTTTCCTTCTGTTGTTCTTACGAGAGCTGATAAGGGGATTCCAGAGTTTTGGGGGAGAGCCCTGGAAAAGAATAAGGGAGTTTAATCAAGTAGGAGGACCTTTCCAACGTACATTTCCCAGAAAGCCCCTTCACAGTAAGCTCGACGCGCTGTCGTCTTCTGGCTGAGGGTCTTCTGCTTGTATTTTCTCTTTTTAACCAAGGGCACGGAATGTGTGGTGCCCTTCAGATAATACTATGGCATTGTGGCCAAGCGGTACGCTTCCAACTAGACATGTATTTATATACAAGCATGTAGATTATTCGAGCCAGTGAGGTCAGAACTTCTAAACCAAAGGGAGTGAGATATAGTGGGAATTTCATATGTAAAAAGCATCCAACAGCTCAGCAAAGATAGGGTTTCATGATAAACTGCTTTCTGAGAAGATGATAAAGGGAAGGTCACCTGTAGCTCTTCCAGTGAAAAAGCTTTAAGAAAATAAGAGAAGCCTGACCTCTTCATCTAACATCAGATAGTGTAACGGGTGAGCCACTGCCTGGCCTCTCCGGGCCTTAAATTCCTCGTTAAGTAACATGGGTTATCTCCACAGTCTACCATTCTAGGGTTTTTGGAAGAGCTGAAAATGGAAGCGGAAATTCAGCGCACGCAGGTGAACAAGGCCTTCAGGATGGGCTGTGGCACCAACATGACCACTGTTGACTAGCACTGTGTCGCCCTCAGGTCTCCTGTAGGAGACGCAGCCACCGAACCCTCACCTCAACACCTGGACCCTTGCTTGGCGTCGACCCTATTCATGTTCTGTTTAATGGGGCCCACAAGGCACAGGACTTGTGTTTTCTTTCAGCCCTTTCTGTAAGTCCACTGCTTTAGCTGAGCGTGTGGCAGAAGTGATACCCTCACTTTATACTCCAAAATGAAGACAGCGCCGACTAAAGGAAACGGACATGAAATTGAACCCAATGACTTCTTTTCTAAATTACTGTTTCTGCTCAAGATTTTACTTGATAATTTTCAATTCTCCATTGGATAGTTTGAGGAAGGAGTACAATTCAATAACATGCTCTCTTTCTCATGCTTCTTCTCTTTCCTGCTCACACACACACTGACACTGATATGCACACACACACACACTCACACACATACTCACACAACTTTCACACACACACTGATACACACACATTTATACGCGTACACTCACACATGCACACACTCACACACACACTCACACATTCATACACATACACTCACACACGCACACTCACACACACTCATACACACTGACACTCATACACACACTCGCACACACTCGTACACACTCTCACACACAGTCATACA
>NW_004444113.1:3142963-3172392 GCF_000243295.1 Trichechus manatus latirostris
CACTCACATACACGCACACGCTAACAAACACACTCACACACACTCACACATTCATACACACACTCACACACGCACACTCACACACACTCATACACCTGACACTCATACACACACTCACATACACTCATACACACTCTCACACGCAGTCATACACATACACTCACATACACACACACTCACAAACACACTCATACACACTCACACACACTCATACACTCTCACACACACTCACAAACACACTCACGCTCATACACATTCACACTCACACACTCACACACACAGTGTTTACCTGATTTATCTGTTTCCCAGTTATTAAACCCCTAATTCCACCCCCCGTCTGTCAGTTTGTGGTACCGTGGTGCTTGTGTGTTGCTGTGATGGGTCACCCATGGTGGACAGATTTCAACGGAGCTTCCAGACTAAGACAGACTAGGAAGAAAGCACTGGGTCTACTTCTGAAAATTAGCCAGTGAAAACCCAATGGCTCACAACGGAACAATGTCTGACAGAGTGCTAGAAGAGAAACCTCTAGGTTGGCAGGCTTTCAAAATACCCAGTGGCCGCAACAATGGCCTCGAGCATGCCAGCCACCGTGAAGATGGCGCAGGACGGGCAGGGTTTCGGTCTGTGCGGTGCTGTCACCATGAGTTGGAGCTGACAGGGAACTGGTGGAGAGAGGACTGAGGAGCCAAATAGGGGACAGTCAAACTCCCAGAGATCAGCAGCAACAGGAAGCTACAACCCCTTGGCTGGAGCGACAAAGGGAGGAAGTAGTGTTACTGGACCCTGGGGGCTGGGATCATCCAGTGGAAATGGGGCCCATGGTGGGCCTGACCAGTGGAAGCTGGAAAAGAGACCCAGCCACTAGTGGAAGCACTGCCCAAGATACTGTGGAGGAGGCAGGGAAGACATATCCCGGCTTCTCCCCACCTCTTGCCCTCTGATCGCTTGCTGTATTCGTTTTCTAGGGCTGCCATACAGAGACCTACACAGTGACTAGGAGTCTGAATTGAGGGTGCCACCAGGGACATGCTCCCTGTGAAGGCTCTAGGGGAAGATCCTTTCTTGTCTCTTAGCTTGTGGTGGCCCCAGGCTTTCCTCGGTGTGTAGATGTATCTTCGCGTGGCAGTCCTTTCTCAATGCATCTGTCTGTGTCTCTTCTCTTTTATAAGGACACCAGTCATTGCGGGTTAGGACCCACCCTGTCCAGTATGATCTCATGCTAACTTAACTGATAACATCTTCAAAGATCCCGTCTCCAAACAAGTTCATATTCACAGTTACCAGAGTGTCTTAGTCATCTGTCACTGCTCTAACAGAAATACCACAAGTAAACGGCTTCAACACCGAGAAATTTATTTTCTCACAGAGTCTGGTAGTCTTCAAGTCCAAATTCAGGGCATCAGCTCCAGGAGAAGGCTTTCTCTCTCTGTCGGCTCTGGAGGAAGGTCCATGTCATCAGTCTTCCCTTGGTCTGGGAGCTTCTCAGCACAGGAACCTCAGGTCCAAAGGACGAGCTCTGCTCCCGGCACTGCTTTCTTGGTGGTATGAGGTTCCGACATGTCTCTGCTCACTTCTCTCTTTTATATCTCAAAAGAGATTGGATTAAGACACTATCTAATCTTGTAAACCTCATCAGCATAACCTCATCACAGTGATAGAATTTACAACACGTAAGGAGATCACGTATAACCTCATCATAGTGATAGAGTTTACAACGCATAAGGAAATCACGTAAGTTTACAAAATCATACAATACTTGGAATCATGACCTAACCAAGTTGCTACACACATTTTTTGGGGGACACAGCTCAGTCCATGACATGGAGGTTAAGACCTTCAACATGTCTTTTTAGGGAACACAGTTTAATCCATAACACCTGCCATTGGCTGAACTCAGCTGGAAACAGCTGGCCTCGAAGCCTGCAGGGTTCAGAGCAGGGAAGGACAACGGACCACAGGCTTGCCAGGCCTCCGTAGCCTCACTTCTGGTCTGTGAAGTTTCTCTTCTCTTCTGGAAGGCCCAGGGGGTGAGCACCGTACACTCAGGCCTGGCTCGCTGTCCAGGAGCACTGTACTGCCAGTGACCCCGTCCCAGCCTCAGGAGATTCACGACGTCTTCACATGCCCGCGTGCACATTTAAAATCAATCCCCTGTGACAAGCAGCTACTGGATCAAAGACGCTCAGAATCCTCAAACGTTTCAGCTGAAAGACGTCTTCGAGGTCATCCGATCAGAGGCTGGGAGAGCTGACGGAGGTGTAGAGGTGGCAGCTTCAGGACCAGAACCTGGGGCCCTGGTTCCCTTCATGCCGTCTCTGCCCTCAGGCCAAACGGGCTGTGGCATTTGTGGTCCCACTGCGCAGGCACTGGTGGTGAGCCAGTCCCAGCCCTACCAAGACGACCGTGGGGACATCCGCGTGAGACGCCTGCCTCTCAGCAGCCAACGGCTGACAGAGCCACTAAATGGTTATTGCTCTGGAGAAGGAAAACTTTTTCAGGAAAACAAATGTGGCTAGATAATACGGTTCCACCTTTATCCAGAACAACAGGAAGGGAACAAAGAAATATGCCGCGTTTCATTTTGAGGGACGGTAGGAGTCGGATAAATTTTTAGAAATTTTCTTTTATTTCGGTTCCCATTAATATCATGTTTCTTCAACAAACTGTGTATATCACCTGTGTGCGTTTATTAAACAAACACACTGTGTCCCCACCACTCAGTCATTCTGTGGACATCCTCGTTGTTGTTGTTAACTGCTGTCGAGTTGGTCCCTGACTTGTGGTGACCCCGTGCGCAACAGACTCAGATCTTCTGATCCGTAGGGTTTTCACTGGCTGATTTTCAGGACCAGGTTGCCAGGCCTTTCTTCCTAGTCCATCTTAGCCTAGAAGCTCTGCGGAAACCCGTCTAGCATCACAGCAACAGGCAAGCCTCCACTGACAGATGGGTGGTAGCTGCACTTGAGATGCATTAGCCGGGAATCGAACCCAGGTCTCCTGCATGGAAGGCGAGAATTCTACCACTGAACCACCACTGCTCCCCTCACGAATGTTGCCTGGATGCTTAATATTGTGCTAGGACCATGCCAGCCACTGGGCATGGAGTGGTGAGTGAAGCTGACTCTGTGTGTAGCAGGCACTGGGGTGGGCCCCTCTTCTCCGTCTGTCTTCGACCCCTCCTCTCTCTTCCTTGTTTCCCAAACCCCACCAGCCTGGGAGGCACAATGCTACGCTATCTTAAGGGATGGTGTTTCTTCTTTGGTAGCATCTCCAACCTCTGCAAAGCCCACATCCAGTAGCTTATTTACATACGGCAAGAATTATAACTTTCTTCATTCTTCTGTAACTGGACTTAATTGTTATTTTGAGCTGCTGTTTTCCTATATTAATTTATGATTCCCATGTTTTCCTGGGGTTATATGTAAGTTCCAGGGGACTTCAAGATGCCGAGACACATGTGGGGGTCCATATGGTTCTTGCTGTCTCCTCCTCACCTTCTCCTTCCCTCCCTCACTCCTTCCCTCCGTTCCTGCCTCCTTTCCTTCCATCCGCTCTCTCTGTCTCTGAACATGTGGATTTCTTGCTTTCTTTTTTTTAGATCTTAGCTTTTATTTAAACTTAAATAGAAAATTGTAAGGCACTTTATTTTTTAGAGCGATTTTAGGTTTACAGAAAAATTATGCAGAAGTACAGAGAATTTCCATATACCTTCTCTTCTCTCCAGGAACAGTTTCTGTTATTAACATCTTGCGTTCCTGTGGTACATTTGTCACCCTTGAAGAACCAATACTGACATTATTGTTAACTGAAGTCCATAGCTCACAGTAGGGTTCGCGCTCTGTGGTGTACAGTTCTATAGGTTTTGACAAACACATAATGTCGCGTGTCCACCATGACAGTATCATATAGAATAGTTTCACTGCCGTAAGAACGCCCTGTGCTCCACCTGTTCATCCCTCCCCACTCCCCTTGACCTCTAGCAACCACTGATCTTTTACTGTCTCTACAGTTTTACCTTTTTTCAGAATGTCACATGTTGATGTTGTTGTTGTTAGGGGCCGTGGAGTCAGTTCCGACTCATAGTGACTCTACAGGACAGAGCAGAACCGCCCTATAGTGTTTCCAAGCTTGTAATCTTTATGGAAGCAGACTGCCACATCTTTCTGTCTTGGAGTAGCTGGTGAGTTTGAACTGCCAACCTTTTGGTTAGCATCCACTGCTTAACCAGTGTGCCAACGGGGCTGCTTCTGAAACTTATCACTCAGCTATGTTATGCTGTTGTTAGGAGCGGTCAAGTTGGTTCCAACACACAGCGACCCCATGTACAACAGAATGAAACACTGCCCGATCCTGCACTGTCTTCACAGTCGTTGTTATGCTTGAGCCCATTGTTGCAGCCACTGTGTCAATCCATCTCCTTGAGGGTCTTTCTCCTTTTCGCCCACACACTACTTTACCAGACATGATGTCCTTTTCCAGGGACTGGTCCCTCCTGATAACATGTCCAAAGTATGTGAGATGAAGTCTCTCCATCTTTGCGTCTAAGAAGCATTCTGGTTGTACTTCTTTCAAGACAGATTTGTTCATTCTTCTGGCAGTCCACGGTATATTCAATATTCTTTGCCAACATCATAATTCAAAGGCATCAATTCTTCCGTCTTCTTTATTCATTGTCCAGTTTTTGGATGCAGATGAGGGGATTGAAAACACCATGTCATATAGTTGGAATCATATAGTGTGTAGCTTTTTCAGACTGGCTCCTTTCACGTAGCAATATACATTTACGTGTCCTCCATGTCTTTTCGTGGCCTGAGAGCTTATTTCTTTTTATCACTGAATAGTACTCCAGGGTATGGACGTACCATAGCTTTGTTTACCCATTCATCTATTAAAGGACATCTTGGGTGCTTAGATTTTTGGCAGTTATGAATAAAGCTGTAATAAATATTTGTGTGCAGGCTTTTGTGTCGATATACATTTTCAATTAATTTGGATAAATACCTAGGGGAGAGATTATTGGCTCATATGGTAAGTCTGTGTTTAGCCTTGTAAGAAACTACATCAATGTCTTCTAAAGTGGCTGCGCCATTTTGCATTCCCACCAGCAAGGAGTGAGCGTTTCTGTTGTTCCACTTTCTCACCGGCCATTGCTGTCATCAGTGTTTGAAATTGTAGCCATTCTAATAAGTGTGCAGTGTTATCTCACTGACGTTTTAATTTACAAATCTCTGATGCCATATAATGTCGAGCATTTTTTCATATGCTTACTTATTTGCCATCTGTATATCTTCTTTGCTGAAGTGGCTGTTTGGATCTTTGGCCCATTCTTTAATTGGGTTGTTTTCTTATTGTGGAATTTTGAGGGTTCTCTATGTGTATATCTTGGATACAGCCCTTTATTAGATACGTGGTTTGCAAATCTTCTCTCCCAGTCTGTGGCTTATCTTTTCAATCTCTTAACTGTGTCTTTTGCAGAGCAGTAGTATTTAATTTTAATACTGTCCAGCTTATCATGGATTTCTTTTTTATGTTCTGCTTGGGATTTGTTGTGTTTCTTGATTCTGTGGATGGGTATCTCATCAGTTCTGGATAATCATCAATCCCTATAAACCCAAACCCACTGCCCTCAAATGGATTCTGACTCATAGCAATCCCATAGTGTTTCCGAGGCTGTAAACTTCTACGGAAGCGGACCGCCACATCTTTCTCCCGTGGAACTGCTGGTGGTTTTGAACCACCAATCTATCGGTTAGCAGTCGATCACTTTAGCCACTGTACCACCAGGGCTCCTTATCAGTCACTATATACTCAGATATTTTCTCTATGTCGTTTCCTCTTTTCATTACTGATACGTCAGTTAAATGTGTATTAGGTCTATTTACTGTACACTCTAAGTCTGTTACTTTCTCTTGTGTCTTTTGTCTTGATTGTTTCTCTGATTTATCTTCTGATACACAAATTCTCTCTTCAGCTGTGTCTAACGTGTTGTTAAAACCTTCCATTGGTTTTAGCAGGTGGTTTTCATTTTAGCTATTGTATTTTCACTTCTAGAAGTTTTCTTGGCAGGGGAGGGGAGGGGATTCTTTTATATATTGACTGTGACACTTATTATAGTTTCCAGTTTCTTGCTAAAATTTTCAAATTTGTGGGTTTTTTCTTTGAATGTAGTAGTCAGAATTGTTTTACTCTGGGTCTAACAATTCAAAATATCTGAAATCTTTGTGAGTCTGTTTCTTCAGTCTGTTGGCGCTCACTCATGGTGTCATTTCTCTTCTATGGGTGGTTATTTTGGAATGTGTTCAACTCTAGTTATTTCTGGGTATGCCATGGACTCATGAACATAGCCTGTCCAACTTTACCCAGTGGTCTATTACGGGCTTCCTCTTCTACCCTGGACACCCTCAGTCACCTTCGTAGGAGAGGCCTCCACTAGCTATAGAATGGTGTGAAATGACCTCATTTTTGCCTTCAATGCAAGTTACCTTCTTCAGGCCATTGCTGCTTCCCTGGACAACCGATGCCACTCTTGCTTGCTGTGCTAGAGTGCTAAGGAGCTCTCAGAGGGCCGCAGTGATTCTGAGCTCTTGCAGGTTCTCAGAAAACTGAGGCCAAAAAATGAGGCCACACAGTGATGTGTGCATGAGTGACAGGTGGGATGAGGTGTGGGCAGTTCAATGGTGGGCACGTAAGCTGCTTGGGCGACAGTTTTTTTAATATTTTTGGTGAAAAAAATCTTTCATATTCACTTGTAGCCTCTGTGCCTGCATCCCACGGGAAAAGTCTCAGTCACAGACATCAGAGTAGACCGCCAATGCAGTGCCTCCTCCCCTTAGGTGATAACACTTGTTTCTCGTTATGTTTTGGGTGGTGGCCAAGCTTGTTGACCTAACTTTCCCCTTCTTTCAGATACGCTCCCACGGCTGCTTGGTCCACCACAAAGATTAGCTTCTGGAGGGTTCACTTTACACCCTGCAGCCGTGCTCAGGCATGCGAGAACAGGGGAGAGTGAGTGTGGGCATGTGGGGGAGGGTTTGAGTTGAGGAGATCCACAGCCTTGTCTATAAATTGCCAGAACCCGTTACGCACACACACGCTCTCTCTCACTCACTCACTCACCTATTTTTGGCCTACGTGCCTTTGGGCCCTTCTTCAGGAAAGCACACGAACTCTTTCGAGTCCCCAGGTTCCAGCTGGTAAATTTCCTGTAGCCATGCTCTCAAAGTCCCTGCTGCCCTGCTCTCTGCCTCTGAGCTCGTGGTGCCTGGGGACGCCCGCCTACTTCCTGTTTCACCTCAGTGGACTGTGAGTCAGCGGTGACAGTGGTCTGCAGAAATGCTGGGAGGCCCCCATCCCCATCCCCTCCCAGGCGCTTCATGCCCAGGCCCCGGGACTGCTCCCCTCACATCGCACCTTCTCTGCCCTTCCCTCAGGACACATTTGGCCTCCCTGAAGATGACATTCATTCTGTTTTTATTGACAGGATGAGACCCCCTCATCCTAATATCATCCAAATGCCTGAGGAATTACATTTTACAATCTCATGAAAAACACAGCATCTTGTGACGATGAATGATGTTAGGGTGAATAATGCCATTTTGGTTTCTAACGCCTTCTTATTCCAAGAATGAGTAAATTTCGCTAGTTTTTGCACTCCCTTCTCTTTGCTGTTAAATTTAGGTTTAACATGACATTAATCATTGTGGTTTTACTCCTGGGTCAGAAATGCTTTTCTGTTGTTATTGCATTGCCAATTGGCAGAAGAATTAAACAGGAATCTGATAGATTAGTAGTTTGTGATGAATTTAAAACCTCAAAAACCTTGAAGAGAGAATGAACTACAACTTTTCAAAATTGTTAGAATGTTCAAGCTGGGAGGCACCAGTGGGACAACAGACTGGTCCTTTACAGTTGAGAAAACTGAGGCCCAGAGAGGGACAGTGGCTTGCCTGAGGCCACGCAGCAGGTGAGAGGTAGTATTGGTGTGATAGTCCAGCTGTCCTGGTCCCAGATCAGTAGTCTTTCCTGTGGTTAGAGAAATTGGAAAAGCGGTTTATGTTTGCATTTTTAAATCATACCAGTACTAAAAATCTTCATTCATAAACATTGATCACTGCCGTGTGCCAGCCATTATGCATTTCATAACAATTTTCTCTGAGAGCTCATGTATTTTCACGTCTGTTATTGTGAGCTGCTGTAGAGTTGGCCTGTGACCCACACACAACAGAATGAGACGCTGCCCAGCCCTGTGCCAACCCCATTATTGATTGTGGATCAGACCATTGTGATCTACAGGGTTTTTCATTGATCTTTGGAAGTATATTGCCAGGTCTTTCTTCGTAGTCTGTCTTAGTCTAGAAGCTCCACTGAAACCTGTTCTGCATCATAGCAACACGCAAGCCTCCACTGACAGACAGATGGGGGCCGCGCATGAGGTGTATTGGCCAGGAATCGAACCCTGGTCTCCCTCCTGGAAGGCGAGAATTCTACCGCTGAGCCACGAATGCCTCATATTTTACATCTACAATTCCGTTATTTACCATCTCAGCTCTTTGAGGCATCTGAAGGGGTCCCCTTGTCCAGGAAAGAAGTTAGATTCTTTGAACAGTGAGTGACTGATTCAAGGCCCCTGGGTACTCCTCCTCCTGTCTTTCAGGCAAGACTACATTGTAGGGCTGACATTCATTCTTTCAATAAGTCATTCCACTGACATCGCATTTATTGAGCGCCTACTATGTGCCAGGCACTGTTCTAGGAGCTGGAGATATATCGGTGAGCAAAGCAGATGGGAGAGAAACAACAAGCAAGCCAACAACTGCATATGTAACATAATGTCAAGTGTGGGAATTGCCACAGAGAGAAATGAAGAGAGGGAGGCTGCCATTTTGGAAAGGGTGGGGGTCTTAGTCACCTAGTGCTGCTGTAACAGAAATACCACAAGTGGACGGCTTTAACAAAGAGAAGTTTATTTTCTTACAGTCCAGTAGGCTACAAGTCCAAATTCAGGGCATCAACTCCAGGAGAAGTCTCTCTCTCTCTGTCGGCTCTGGTGGAAAGGCCTTGTGATGCATCAGTCTTCCCTTGGTCTGGGAGCATCTCAGCACAGGGACCTCAGGTCCAAAGGATGTGCTCTGCTCTCGGGACTGCTTTCTTGGTGGTATGAGGTTCCCATGTATCTCTGCTCGCTTCTCTCTTTTATATCTCAAAAGAGATTGGCTTAAGACACTATCTAATCTTGTAGACCTCATCAATATAAGTGCCGCTAATCCGTTTCATTACATCATAGTGATAGAATATACAACACATAAGGAAATCACATCAGATCACAAAACGGTGCACAGTCACACGATACTGGGAATCATGACCCAGCCAAGCTGACAGATATTTTGGGGGGACACAATTCAATCCACGACAGGTGGATAGGGAAGGTCTCCCCTGAGAAGAAGGCTGTGGAAGTGGGAGGGTAAATCGTGAGAACATCTGGAGGAAGAACGTTCTGAGTGGAAAGAGCAATGAGTGTCAACCAGACAGCCAGAACGGCTAGAGCTCAGGGAGTGAGGGGAGGCTGAGAGAAATGAGGTCAGAGATGGAGGCGGGGCCAGACTGCAGGGGGACTGAGAGAATGTGGAAAGGAGTGGGGGTTATTCTAAGAGTGGTGGGGAGCATTGAGGGCAGAACTGAAGGGGGGTGTCATGGATTGAATTATGTCCCCCCAAAAAATGTGTGTATCAGTTTGGCCTGGCCATGATTGTGTGGTTTTCCTGTGTGTTGTAAATCCTGCCTCTGTGATGTTAATGGGGGAGGATGGGCGGCAGTTGTGTTAGTGAGGCAGGACTCAGTCTACAAGACTGGACTGTGTCCTGAGGCAATGTCTTGAGATACAAAAGACAGAAGTGATCAGTGACACGGGGGACCTCATACCATCAAGAAAGCAGTGCTGGGAGCACAGCGCGTCGTTTGGACCAGGGTCCCTGCGCGGAGAAGCACCTAGTCCGAGGGAACACTGAGGAGAAGGCCGAGAGAGAGAAAGGCTTCCCCTGGAGCTGACGCCCTGAATTGGGACTTTTAGCCTACTTTAGCTGTGAGGAAATAAACTTCTCTTCATTAAAACCATCCACTTATGGTATTTCTGTTATAGCAGCACTAGATGACTAAGATAGGGGGTATGACTGACATCGAAAGGGGGTGTGGGGGACTGCCCGGGAGGCACTGGGAGCTTGGATGAGGACAAAGATGAGAGCAATGCAGGTGGGGAGAAGGAGCCAGGTCTAGGGCACAGTCTGAAGGGTCTGCAGACGGATTGGACGTGCGGTTTGAGAAACAGAGAGGATCAGGGATGACTACAGGGTTTTTACCTGATAGGAAATAAACCAAAAACCTGTTGCCGTCCAGTCGATTCCAACTCATAGCAACCTTATAGGACAGAGTAGAAGTGCCCCATAGGGTTTGCAAGGAGCGACCTTTCGGTTAGCAGCCGAGCTCTTAACCCCTGCACCAAGTGGACATAGATGGAGGTAGTTGAAGCTCAGAAGAGAGGCCCAGAGGGAGATAGGAATTTGAGAATCAGCACATATACTCAGTATTTTAAGCCAGGCACAGTGGGATTGCCTAGAGCAGACAGGGGCCAGCACACTGTGACCTGCAGGCCAAATCGAGTCTGCTTTTTGTGCAGACTTTGAGCTGAGGATGAGTGGTTTTTGCATGTTTGAAACATAAACTAAAAAGATAATGTTTCGTGAGCCATGAGCATTATATGAAATTCAGATTTCAGTGTCCATAAATAGAGTTTTACAGAAGACAGCTGTGCACATTTTTATGTACGTTGTCTATGGCTGCTTTCATGCTACAACAGCTGAGTTGAGTAGTTGTAACCGAGACTGTATGGCCAGCAAAGCCCAAATCACAGAGCTTTACAGAAACAGTTTGCTGCTGACCCCTGGCCGAAGGGGTGACGAGGACAGGAGGGAGCAGAGACTGGGGCCTGGAAAGGAGCCTGCTGGGGGTCAGTGAGGTCCGTGCGAGTCCGGGTGCCTCGTCTGTGAGCAACAGAGCCCAGGGGTCGCTCGGCCCCCTGCCCCAGGCCCACTAGGCATCACGAGGCTGGCCAAGGTCAGAGCGATTCCTCCTGAGCACCCCAACTTTCAATGGAGCCGGGTGACATGGTAGCATTCAACCACTCATTTTCCTTCCAAGCACAGATTTCACGTGGTTCAACCTAGGAGTGTTTGGGATCTCGAGATTGTTTGAAAGGACACAGCCAGGTGACTAATCTTGGGGAAAGAAAAAGGATAAAAGTTCCAATGTTGGTGTTAACCCCCACGTGTCTGTCAGTGGGTTGTCCTGTGGTGGCTGCATGTTGCTGTGATGCTGGAAGCTCTGCCACCAGTATTTCAAATACCAGCAGGGTCACCCATGGTGGACAGGTTTCAGGGGAGCTTCCAGACTAAGACAGACTAGGAAGAAAGGCCTGGTGATCTACTTTTGAAAATTAGCTGATGAAAACCTTATGGAGCACAACAAAACATTGTCCAGCTCACTTGCTTTGGACATGTCATCAGGAGGGCTCAGTCACTGGAGGAGGACATCAAGTCTGGTGAAGCAGAGGGCCAGCGAGGGTGAGGGAGACCTTTAGCGAGATGGATTAGCACAATGGCCGAAGGATGGACTGGAACCTGCCAGTGATCACGAGGATGACACCGGCCTGGGTGGTGTTGCGTTCTGCTGTACGTAAGGTTGCCATGAGTCACTAAGGCTCAACAATAGCTATCCATCTCTATCTACCTGTTGGTTTCAAGACCCTGAGATAGATTTTTATCTCCTCACTACTCCTAGACCTTATGGACAGAATTGGAGAGAGAATAAAACAAGCTTCCCTGATGTCACTTCCTGAGCTCCATTGAACCTGCTACAGGGTTTCACGTGTGGTCTGAGATGATGTGTGAAGAGATAGAAAGGCACCTGCGGGAGTAGGAGCCCTGGGCCCAGAGCCTGGAGGCTGCTGCCTCCGAGGCTGCGAGGCTGCGTGAACTTCAACAAGTCTCTCCCCTCTAGCCTCTCCATCTTTACCCTAAAGGAACATTCCGTTGTCTCTTAGGCAAGAGAAGAGGCATGCCAGTTTATATGCAGATGCATGGCCCTGAGTGTACAGTCATTCATATAACCCACAAGAACTTATTTATATGCAATCAACTGGGTTGGGCTGTCTAAGAAATTGTATCATTTATTCTCCATGTTTTATGGAGTGATAGAAAGACAATGGGGTTAAAGGGTCCCTCCCATTTTGCAGTGTGACCTTCGGCACACATCTTCAATTCCTTTCCTGTGAAATGGGATTAAACCTCCTGGTGGCGCCGTGGTTAAGAGCTCGGCTGCTAACCAAAAGGTTGGCAGTTCAAATCCACCAGCTGCTCCTTGGAAACCCTATGGGGCAGTTCGACTCTGTCCTATAGGGTCGCTATGAGTTGGAATCAACTCAGCAGCTACAGGCTTTTGGTATAACCATTGTGTGTGTCTGGGTGGTGCAAACGGTTAATGTACTCAGCCGCTAACAGAAAGGTTGGAGGTGAAAGTTTACCCAGAGGCACCTCAGAAGAAAAGCCTGGAATCTACCTCTGAAAAATCAGCCATTGAAAACCCTGCAGAGCACAGTTCTACTCTGACACACATGGGGTCACTGGGAGCCAGGGCCGACTCAACGGCAGCTGGTATACCCATGGTGAAGGGTTACATGAGACTGCACGCCCGGCGGTCCTTTCATGCCATGGCATTTTCATCCCTGGGTCAGAATAGAACGTCCTTGACGTCTCCCACCCACAGTTGCCTCGGATGACCAAATACAAACCTACTCCTCTTCCCGGTGGTAGTGGTCCTTTAAAGAACGCCATTCAGGCTGGGAGTGGAGGGCTGGCCCAGACAGCCTTTGAGGATGGCACACGCGAGGTTGAGGAAGAGCCACATCCAGCCGGAGGCGTCACCTCTGACTGGGAACGTTGCAGGTGTGTGTGCTGGTGCCGGAGAGCATTCCATTTCTGGATTTTAGTCCTTCGTCTGCTGTTACAGGAACCGATGTTTTCAAAAACAAAGTTGTCCCTGGCCCGGTGGCACTGGGTCGTTCTGAGCAAACATCTCCCGTCAGCTGAGAGAAGGCCCACAATATGCACGCCCACGAACGATACCAGCCTGGCCCGTGAGGCCGCATAATTTCCGCCTCCTGCTGGCCTCGGTGCTGTGGAGGGACCCCGGCTGTCTGTTCAGGAAATCAGCCTCCAGGCCTGGCTCTTGGCCTTTTCCCCGCCTGTGGGGTCTGGACAGGGCCTGAGATTCCAAAGGCAAACGGTGCGCTGCCGGGGCGGCTCCGATCCAGAAATCGCGTGTGTCTCTTTGTGATGTGAATTCTGTTCCCCTCTCGGAAGCTGGGCTGAGGTCGGGCAGAGATTCTGCGCGGTGTTTTGTATTTGGAGACATTAATCTGGGGGAGCGGCTAGTAGACGGGTTGGTGTGCTCGTCTGTTTTTACCTTTTTGGGGTAGCCTTGTCTTGCCAACATTTTCTGCAGCCCATGAAGAAGACAAATGCCTTTTTTTGCTATGTGGTCCAGAACGGAACTGCTGGCTAAGAACTTGTCAGTTCATCTCCATTCTCACTGGAGTTTAGGGGCAGGAAGCCTGTTGCCGTCGAGTCGATTCCGACTCCTAGCGACCCTACAGGACAGAGTAGAACTGCCCCCATAGGGTTTCCAAGGAGCAGCTGGTGGATTTGAACCGCCAACCTTTTGGTTAGCAGTCAAACTTTCAACCACTGCACCACCAGGGCTCCTTGGGGGCAGGAAGGAGAGGAAAAGGGGGTAGAGAGGAACTTTGGGGGGTTAATATTTCTTGCTTCTCCCCTCTCCTCAGCTCTCTTTTCTAGCCTGATGGGAAGGTAAATAAGAGCAGCTTGGCTGATGGGGCCCTGGGTGGGGGTGGGGAGCGGAGAAGGGCCTGAGGCGGGGATTTTCATCTCTGAGCTGGCCCTGGATACTGGGCCCCCCTACTTCCTGGTCCCGCCTGCCCCAAACACACACACACACACCCATGCACGCACACACACACACAGACACATACACACACGTGCACACACGTGCGCACGCACACACTCACACACACACTCACACACACACTCTGCAGGCCGGGCAGGAGCTCCTAGGGAATCTCACACCCCTGGAGAAATGGAATGGCCTGGACGTGTGCCTCCCAAGGTTGCCCTCACCCAGCCACCCGTTACTTGTCTGGCAAATACGGAGAATCCTGCTGAGGGTCACTGCCCTCTGGAGCTTTGGGCTCTGGGGTTAGGACCTAGAGCTTCTTGACTGCATGCTAGGGACTGTTGTGGGTTGAATTGTGTCCCCCCAAGAGGTATGCTGAAGTCCTAACCCCCAGTACCTGTGAATGGGACCTGGTTTGGAAAGAGGGTCTTTGAAGACATAATTAGTTAACATGAGTTAACGGAGTAGGGCGGCCCTGATCCCATATGGCTGGTGTCCTGATAAGAGGGTTGTGTGAAGACGTGGAGACACAAGGAGGCAAGAAGGCCAGGTGACAACAGAGGCAGAGATCGGAGTGATTGGGCCACAATCCCCAAGGAGACCAAGGATTGCTGGAAGCCGCAGAAACTGGGAAGGGCAAGGAAAGATTCTCCCCTAGGGCCTTCGGAGGGAACGGGCTCTGCCAACACCGTGGTTCTGGACTCCTGGCCTCCAGGACCGTGAGAGAGTCAACGTCTGTCTACAGGCGCCCAGCCTGTGGAACTCTGTTACAGCAGCCACAGCGTGTTAACACAGGCGCTAACCCAGATGGCCGGGATGGGGAGCAGGTCCGTTTGCTTGGTTATCATACGGAATGCAGAGATGACCGAAGGCCTGTCCCTGAGCCCTGGTGATGACACGGGGCTGACAATGGCACGGGGTGCCACGGCCCCGAAGTCTTTTCCTGGTTGTCACCCAGTCGGGCCTCATAGTGAGCCACCTGGGGAGGCAGGTCAGACAAGAATTCTTATCCCCACCCCCAAAAAGAAGAAATCCCTTGTGCAAAAATCACGCCGTTCGTTGGAATTGGGACTTGTACTGGGAACTCCCAGGAGGTCGAGTGGGGCGTAGCGGGGTGGAATGCCCCTGGACAGTCACTCTTGGGGGGTCTGGAAAGGCTTCGTGAAGGTGATGACCGCTGAGGAGGGCCTTGATTAAATCTGAGGGAGATTTTGGAGGTCACACTTACGTGCAGAAGGCCGGCAACTGGAAGTGGCCCGAGCCCCCCGGAGCGCACCAAAGCTGCACAGCCTGTGCATAGAATGGGGGAACACCTTCCCTGTGTCATCTACTGCCACCTGTGTCTTACCCATTGCCCCCGGCCTCCTCCGCCTATTCAGACACCAACTCTTGCATCGTTCTGTCCACTGGGGCTCGAATCTACTCCCTGGATGTGTAGAACCAGCCCTGCTCTAAACTCCCATCTCTCAGTGGAACTGTTCCCACTGCCTTGGAGTGTATCGATCCGTGCAAATAAACTCGGAGATGACAGAGCTGGGCTCTTAATTCCATTTTGGGCTCTCTTGGGACACCCTGTCCTTCCCCCATGGCACAAAACCCCTCTGAGTCACAGCACATCTAGGCAGGGCTCCCACCTGCACCTCTTGAGCCCTGGGATGATCCTGGGATGAAGTGGCCTGCGGCTGTGCCTGTGGGTCAGGCTGCCCTAGCTCCCAGACCCTCCCCCAGCAGAGCCGGGCTGGCGGAAAGCAGACCCAGGCTCTTCCCTGTACGCCTCCGGAGCTCCCAACCCTCTGCTGGCTCCTCGCGCTCCCCCAGACTAAGACAGGCCTTGTAGGGTACCGGGCCATGGCAGGCAGAAACCCAAGGGAGAGGGAGGGTGCAAACATTTGTCTGGCTCGATGCTGCTCCTGGGATGCTTTCCGGTTCATTATCGCGTCTGATTTTTATAAAAGCTCCCTTGTAGGGCTGGCCAGATAGTGCCATTCCCATGTTAGAGCTGGGGACGAGGACCCTCACTGACCTGCCTAAATCTCACAGCAGCAAGCTGCCGGACACCATATAACCAAGTGCAGTCGAGTTGACCTCAACTCATGGGGACCCCATGGGTGAGAGTACATCTGTGCTCCATAGGGTTTTCAATGGCTGATTTTTCAGAAGTCGACTGCCAGGCCTTTCTTCTGAGGCACCTCTGGGTAGTCCTGAGCCTCTGACCTTTTGGCTAGTAGCTGAGTGTGTTAGCTGTCTGCACCACCCAGGAACTCTGAGACTGAACACAGCGCTTCTGAATTCAAGCTCAGGTCTCATCTCCCAACCTGGAGTGGGCTGGGGTGGAGGCAGCTTCCTGAGAGAGGACAAATCTGATGTCCTTGCAGAGGAACCACGTGTGGGCTCCACTGGGTTTGCGAAGGGGTGGGGCGGGGGCTGCAGTGGGCACTGCCAAGAACTCAGAGTTCACAGGGGTGGGGGCAGGGTGTCCGTGTTTCTCTTGTGGGTGATTTTCCTGGTGAAAAGAAGGTGCCCACTGTCCAAGCTTGGATAAGAGGACTTTCTTTTTTTTTTAATTGCATTTAAAATGAAGAAGGAGGAGGAGGAAAAGGAGGAAAAGCCTGTGGAAATGGGATAATTGATTCAGTTAAGGCCTATTCATAAGGGAAATTTACCAGCGTTCTCCTAGATTACACATACTTTTCTTGAGCAAGTTCATTGTTCTGCCTAAGTTTAAAGCAAAGCCCTTTTTGGTAATCACGTCTTTCCGTTTGAACAGACTCAGGTGGCCAGTACAGAAGCTGGAAGACCAAACCCTCTCCAGGAGCCCGCTCTGCCCACAGGTGAGCGAGCTGGCCATGTGGCCCCCGCAGGAGGGAAGATGAAGTGGAACTTGGAGCAGTCGCTGACCTTGGGATGGCCTCAGGGACCGAGAGCCTGGGGTTCCGCCACCCCCACTGGAGACATGTGGGCTGGCCAGACAGGCAGGCTGTGGGGAAAGTGAGGTTCTGCTCACCCAGGCCTCCCTGGGGACAGCCCCAGCTTGGAGTATCACCCTGATCAGCCTCCAGGTCCCAGGCTCTGGGAGCTAAGGAACATTGCAGGGGCTGAACCCTGCTGTGCCCAGGTGTTGGCTGCAGACTGATGAGGCTCCCACGTCTACAAACCCAGTTGTTCCACTACACGTCTGTCAATGCTGTGACGGATAAAGTGCCAGTTTACATGTTTTATGACTGTATTGGCTTTCTTGATCATTAGGGGTTTTCCTGTTTCACAGCTACTACAGTGCAGTCCCTGGGGGGTGCAAACGGTTAACTAGCTCGGCTGCTAGCTGAAAGGTTGGCGGTTAGTCCACCGACAGGCACCCTAGAAGAAAGGCCTGGCAATCTATGAAAAAATCAGTCATTGAAAACCCATGGAGCACAGCTCAGCTCTGACACAGGTGGGGTCGCCATGCGTCAGAGTTGACTCCATGGCATGGTTTTTACTGGTTTCAGTGCACTGGGGGCAAATGAAATGATTTGACATTAAAAGAGGTTGTCCTACTTGAAAAGGCTGTCTGGCACTGTCCCCTGTCTTGGCCACATGCAGAGTTAAGGAGTCACATCGCGGAGGCTGGGTTGGTTGGCTACACTGAGAACCTCCCCCAGGTACCCGCACGGCATACATGCTGACAGTCTTGGTGCGGAGATGCTTGCTCTTGGTTGGTGAATCTATGGCATCTGGGGTTGTAGGTGAGCCCACGAAGCTACTCTGAGGCTGCAGACAGGACCACAGCTGACCACCACTTTTATGGATTGAATCGTGTCCTCCCAAAAATATGTGTTGGAGTTCTGACCCCAGTACCTGTGGATGTGATCCTGTTGGGGCATAGGGTTTCGTTGTTATGTTAATGAGGCCATACCAGTGGAGAGTGTATCCTAGACCTAATCACTTCTAGTTATAAAAAGAGCAGATTAGACAGAAAAACACAAATGGGGAAAGATAGATGCTGTGTGAGGATCACCAAGGACTGAGGACACTGGGGCCACAGAAGCTCAAAGAGACAAGGGTCTTCCCCAGGAGTGACAGATGGCCTTTCTCTAGCGCTGATGCCCTGATTTTGGGCTTCTAGCCTCCTAAACTGTGAGAAAATAAATTTCTGTTCTTTAAAGCCACCCACTTGAGATAGTTCCATTACAGCAACACTAGGAAACGAGACAACCACCAGCCCACCCTGGACACGGCCATGCTGGCCCTGCCACTTAGGGTGGACCCACTGTGGCTGCCCACCACTGGAATGGCTTCCAGGGACCCTGCTTCTCACATTTAAGAGCTCCTGAGTCAGAATCCGGGATGGGTGCATCTGATTGGCTGAGCCTAGGTCATGTGCCTGAGCCCTAACAGCAAGGGAGGCTGGGAAAGGGAGTACTCAGCATTTTCAGCTTCTCTACCAGGAAGCTTCTACATTCTGCCTCTGCCAGGATCCATCTAGAAGTTAGAGGGTTCTCCAAACTCAGGAAGGGGGTTTAGATGCTAGGCAACCAAAATAATTACAAACGTCCTCTGTGTTGGGGTGTGTGTGTGTGTGTGTGTGTGTGTGTGTGGGCGCGCGCGCATGCACACACTCATGCACGCATGCATGCCTGCACAGGATAGGGCTGGAGATGACCTCAGATGAGCAAAGCAGTTAAGAGAATCAGCTCTGGCATCACCCAGATGGGTCTGAATATCACCATCCTTACTTGTTACCTTTCAATCCTGGCAATATGTAACCTCTCTGAGCCTCAGTTTTCTCATTTATAAAATGGGGATAATGATGCCGCCTTCATAAAATGGTAGCCGTTATTATGGGGGCAGTGTTGGTTCAGGGGTAGAATTCTCGCCTTCCATACAGGAGACCTGGGTTCAATTCCCAGCAACGCACCTCATGCACAGACACTACCCGTCTGTCAGTGGAGGCTCACGTGTTGCCGTGATGCTGAACAGGTTTCAGTGGCGCTTCCAGACTAGGAAGAAAGGCCTGACGATCCAAAAGTCAGCCAGTGAAAACCCTATGGATCACAACATTCTGCTGCTGTTGTGCGTGGGGTCGCCAAGCATCAGGAGTCGACTTGAGGGCAGCTAATAACAGCCACATTATAATTACAATTGGTATTATTATCCTAATATTATCACAGCCATGTTGTGACACCTCTATTATGGACTCCAGGCCTGACTATGAGGTCTGCTTAGACTGACCTTCCAGGTTTTCACCTCTCTCTCTGGTCCTGTAAAACCCGTTGCCATCACAGAGGTTCAAATCAGCGTCTTGCACCTGTGTCCTGAGAGAGCCCTCAAAATGCAGGTGCCTTTCAAAGGATTCCCCTAAACTCCAAGCATGAGCTTTGTATTGCAATGGACCTCCAACACTTTTTTTTGTACAAAAGCCATGGCTTGTTGAGTGTACCCAAAATTCTTTATAGCTGTAATCTTCAGAAAAATAAATAAAAGGAGAAGGGAATTAGGAGACTTAGATAAAGTAAAACAATTGTGTTTTCCGCTGGAATTTGCAAGGAGATGGTGTTTTGGGGGGGAGCGTGGTGGAGGAAGGGGAGGAGGGGCCGTCAGACTCTAAGATGGGAGGGGCGAGCAAGCTGGTTTCACAACTGGTTTTGTTAGCCAACTGGCCAGGTGAGAGGGGTCACTGGAGTGGGGACATGAAATCCTTGCAGGTGGGCACTGAGGCACATACCGACCAAGAGTGCACGGCGGGCCAGTGTGTACCCCGGCCAACGCGCTCAGCCCTCGTTCTAACAAGCTCTTAAAGTGCAGTACTTGCGTGTCTTTAATAAAAAGATATTGCTGTTCATCGTGATCCTGAGGCCGCGTAGATCCAGAAACCATCAAGGAAAGATTGGATTCTGTTCAATGGGTTTGTCCCGTGAAATGTATTTCAGTGTGTTCTAAGTCTTTGAAATCTAGCGATGGATGGGTGCTGTAAACGGTAGTTCTCTAGCCACGACAATGTCTACCAGAGCGGAATATCCTGTTCTCTGCCTACCTGATAGTTATCAGATTCTGATTGTTAAGCAGGCCCTGAAAGTTTGCACAACAGACTATTTTTTTTTCCCCACACAAGAGAGGGGAAAAAACAAGGTCAGTTTCTGGACTGCCTCACACTGGGGAGAATGCAGCTCACCTCCAAACCAGAGTGTTTGCACCAGAATTCCTGATGGAGACAGCATGGTGTGACGCACAGAGACTTAGAGGACCTGGCTTTGGCTCTGGTGTCTGCCTTGTCTGCTTTGCTGGTGATCCGATGCATTAGCTGATCGTGTAGGCAGGTGGATGTTGTTGTTGGGTGCTGTGGAGTTGATTCCGACTCACAGCGACCCTATAGGACAGAGTACAACTGCCCCAGAGGGTTTCCAAGGCTTTACATCTTTATGGAAGCAGACTGCCACTTCTTTCTCCCGTGGAGCTGCTGGTGGGTTTGAACCGCTGAACTTTCAGTTTGCAGCCGAGTGCTTAACTGCTGTGCCACCAGGACTCTTATGTGGTCAGGAAGCTCCTGGAATTATTGATGTGTCTGGGCTGGGGTTTGTGTGGCCTCTCGCTCCTTCCATCATGTTTGAGTCACTCAGGCCACAGGCCCGAGAGCATGAGGAGAGGAGCTGATGGGGACAGGAGAGGAGCTGGTGGGGACAGGAGAGGAGCTGATGGGGGCCGGCCTGTGTATGCAGGGATATCTCAAAGGAAGAGGAAGACTGGGCTTCTTAAAGGGGCCGATGCACTGGGGAGGGGAACATACACCCAGAACAGCTCAGAGCCTTGAATGGAAACAAGCACACCCACCACCTGATAGAAGAGGCAGCCTGGAGACCCGCGAGGCGCTGCGGTTGGCATCTGTGGGAGGGATGGCACTGGGTAGAGGAGGAGATAGCCCTGCTGGCGCAGTGGTTAAGAGCTCAGCTGCTAACCCAAAGGTCGGCGGTTTGAATCCACCAGCTGCTCCTCAGAAACTCTGTGGGGCGGTTCTAGTCTGTCCTATATGCTCGCTGTAAGTCAACCTCATAGTCATCGTCATAACTTCTCATAACTGGGTAGAGGAGGTAGGTTTTGAACAGTAAGTTCGGAGGATTCGCTCAAATAGTCAACAAATATCTGTTGAGCACTGACAATGTACTAGGCATGATTCCAGGTGCAGAGGACCCAACAGGGAACAGGCACAACCCTGCCCTCGCGGGAGGTGTGCAGTTTCCGGTTACTCTGGGTGGGAAGAATGAAAGCTAAGAAAGCGAGGAGAGAGTGTCTTGTGTGTGTATGTGCGTGTGTTGTGGGGGAGCCCACGGCCATGGAGTGGATTCCAGCTCCCGGCGACCCCCTGTGTTACAGAGAACTGCTCCACAGGGTTTTCTCGGCTGTCATCTTTATGGAAGTAGATCATCAGGCCTCTCTTTCTGGGGCCTCTGGGAGTGTTTGAATTGCCAACCTTTAGGTTAGTAGACGAATGCAGACCATCTGTGCCGCCCAGGAACCAAGTGTTGTGCAGGGACGGCAGAGTGGGCTTGTTTCACGCATGCATTCATTGGATTCATCAGCATTTCTCGACCGCTTACCCCGGCAGGTTTTATCAAGGCCTGGGGATACAGGGATGAGAATTCCCATCGCTTGCTCTGGAAGAGGAGTTCAAAGTCGGGGGGTTGTAGAGTCTCAGACATCCCAGGACAGAACGTCTGAGCTGTGGTAGAGGCAGGCACAGAGCGGGGAGGTGTGAACCCCGATGGACAGGTGTGCAAGGCCTCCTACAAGGGGGGGCCTCTTGGCCGGGGCCTTCGAGGACGAAGGGAACTTGCCTGTTAGAACAGGGACGAGAGGAGGATTCGAAGCAGAGGGGAAGGCAAGACATCCATGGGGAAGTGGGAGCAAGGCTGTTAGGCAGTGGGGGGCTGATGGGGGAGAGCCTTGATGAGGGAAATCTCGTTTTAATTTAATTTGAGAAGTGACGAGGGCCACAGCCAGGTTTGGGGAGTAACTCAGTGGAAGTTGGAGCTTGATGATTTCTGTGTACTTGCTCGGGATCCTACCCTTAAACAAGAAACGCCTATTAGCAAATTAAGGCCCTTAATAAACCCGCTGCTGTCGAGTCAATCCTGACTCATAGCGACCCTATTAGCAAATTAAGGCCCTTAGTAAACCTGCTGTCGTCCAGTCAGTTCCGACTCATAGTGACCCTGTAGGACAGAGTACAGCTGCCTCATAGGGTTTCCAACGAGCAGCTGGTGGATTCGAACTGCCGACCTTTTGATTAGCAGCTGAGCTCTTAACCACTGCGCCACCAGGGCTTCAAGGCCCTCGATAGGCAAGACATCGTCGTTTGGGTTTTAGAAGATGGTCTAGAGACCACCACCCATGGGTCAGTTTGTCATATACTGTGGTGGCTTGTGTGTTGCTGTGATGCTGGAAGCTATGCCACTAATATTTCAAATACCAGCAGGGTCACCCATGTGGACAGTTTCAGTGGAGCTTCCAGACTAAGACAGACTAGGAAGAAAGGACTGGTGATCTACTTTCAAAGGTTAGACAATGAAAATCTTATGGATCACAACAGAATATTGTCTGATATAGTGCTGGAAGATGAGCCCCCGAGGTTGGAAGGCACTCAAAATACACAGTGGCTGCAACAGTGGACTTGAGCCGACCATTGCTCATGATGATGGCGCAGGACCAGGCAATGTTTCGTTCTATCGTACATCAGGTCACCATGAGTTGGAGCTGCCTTGATGGCAGCTAACAACGATAATAGAGTGTAGATAACAGTGCAATGAAAACATTGACTGAATTTGATTGAATTTGAGTTTGCCAAGAGATTCAAGAGTTTGCACTTCACTATAAAAGTTAAATTAAAATACTTTTCTTTGAAAACTAATTAGTATGGCAGTGATGCTTATAATAAATCAGAAGCCTCCATCCGAAAACCATTCCAGTTGACAATAAGAGACTAAACGTGACCCTGATTGGTAGGGAAATTATTGATAGCTGCTTTCTACGCATGAACGTTCATTGCCAGTCTCCGGAGAGGAGGGAGACGCAGAAAGGTGCAGGTGCAGATGGCTTCGAAGGGCATCAACGCTCCTCTTCCTTGCTCATTCTCTCTTCTCCCCATTCCCTTTTCCACGCTGAAAAGCTGGATTCCATGCCGAGGGGTGGGGGGGGTGGAGAGTAGTGGGGTTGGGATACGGGTAGGGGTGGGGGGCAGGAGATGACGGAGGACCGAGGAGACCTAGAAGATGGGTGAGGAGGGAAGAACAAAGTTGGTATTCTTCACGTATTTCTTCATGCCTTTACTTCTGTTTTAACTTTTTGCACGTTGTGCTTTACTGCACCTGGAAATCCAAACTATCTCTTGACCATGGTCCCGGCGCCACAGTTCTCAGCCTTGGCAGGCATACGCATCCCTGAAACAAAGGCCTGAAAACTGCCATTTCCCGACCTCTCCCCAAGCCACCCCTCCTGGGCGTTCTGTTTGCCTAGGTGTGGAGTAGAAATATAAAATCTGTAAAATTTTGTAAAGTTCCACAGGTGATTCTGGTGCTTTACCAAGGCGAGGACACTGACTTGGAAACCCATTTGTGTCCTTTGAGTCCTATTGAAAATTGTAAATAGCTCTGAGAAGATGGAGCTGTTATCTGTGGACTTCTATGGCTCTGGGTGAACTGCTCTGAATAGGACATGCAGCAGGATTGGAGCACGTAAAAACGGCGTGGGGGCGGTGTCTGACATCCTCTAACTTCCCAAGGGGGAAGGAGAATCAAGATCAACAGCCCAAGGCTGATTCCCATGAAGCGGAGGCCAGACATTTCTTCTCTCTCCACCATCTTTACCAATTCTGACATCAGCCATCCCTCCCACGGCATGCTCCACTTCTCTGCTGGGTTCCATAATCCATTGCAATGGTCACACAGAACTCACAGATCATACTCACGATTATGGAGTTTCTTGGGGAAGTAACAGGTTACAATTCAGGCTCAGGAACACTCAAGGATACAGTTCTTCCATCAGGGCAGACTCTTCCCACTGTCATCTCCAGCCCCCTTGGGCTAGGTCAGCAGGTTCCACCTATAAACATAGGAGTCCACACAACCCCTTTTGCTTCTGACCAGCCAGCCCTTCCTCTCTCTCTCATCCCTAGCCCTGGTGGGCTAGGTCAATGGGTGCAAATGGAACATGTCCAAACTCAGCCCATCTGTTCACTGCTGGACTTCTCCTACTTCCACTCATTGAGTGGACCCAGGTGGTCACCATGTGTGAGCAGGCCAAGCTGTCTACTTGCTGGCTTCCTTTAACTTCCAGTCCTGGGAGGGGGCTCCTTCTGATGGACACTGAATTTTCCTGCATCAATGCATCCAACAGCAAACCATTTGCTCGAGATTCAAAAAGGAAAACAGTCACTTTTCTTTCCTTATGCAGGTCCTGCCTTTAAATGCAAATCTCCGGTTCTCTCAGCAGCTCTGGGTGGTTCTGCATGTCCTTTCAAATGCAAATCTGGGTGGGGCTCAGGTTTTCACCCAAGCCCCCACCCTATACCCAGGGCTAAAACCAACCAAACCAAACCCCTTGCCATCAAGTCGATTCTGACTCATAGCAACCCTATAGGACAGAGTACAACTGCCCCATAGGGTTTCCAAGGAGCACCTGGTGGATTCGAACTGCCGACCTTTTGGTTAGCAGCCATAGCACTTAACCACTTTGCCACCGGGGTTTCTATATTGCATTCAAATCAACAGCCTGTGTTTTCTCCCCAGCAAATCCCAGCTCCCCTTTTAGCATATCCAATCAAGTATTGACTAAAGACAGAGTTACATGCTCTCCCTACTCTATAATACCCAATATTCATCTCTACCATACGTTTAGGTCTGCTTTACAACACTAGGTAGGAGAAACATTCAATATCCATAGCACATTCAGATAAACACATAACTGTAAATACGTAACCCTTTTTAAAACATTCTCTTCTCCACACTTTAACTATCGTGCATATGGCCCTGGGCCTCTGGCTGGGTGGAACCAGTAGACCCTGGCCCCCTATCAGTCATCCCACTCATCTGGCCTGGCTTTGGCTCCAGGCCTGTCCAGGTGGGGCTTCTCTCCCTTCAGCTGCAGTATAACCTTCCCTTCGGCCATTACAGGCAACTACAACCAAAGCAATCATCCAAGAATCGAAAGTTTCACTTCCCAAGCCCCTTCGTTCTTTCTCTTACAGCGTCCCATGCTTTCATGAGTCTGGAGCCATTGCAAAGAATCCTGCTTCTGACACCAACTGTAAAAACGGTGTAGGGGCAGTGTCTGACCTCCTCCAACTTCACAAGGAGGAAGGAGAATCAAGACCAACAGCCCAAGGCTGACTCCTATGAGGCGAGAGTCAGACATACTTCCTCTCTCTGCTATCTTTACCGATTCTGACAGCAACCGTCTCTCCCACAGCACTCTACTTCTCTGCTGAGTTCGATAATTCATTGCAATGGCCACACAGAACTCACAGAGCATACTCGTGATTATAGAGTTTATTAGGGAAGTAACACGTTACGTTACAATTCAGGCTCAGGAACACTCAAGGATACAGTTCTACCATCAGGACAGACCTCTTCCTAGCCGTGCTCACAGGCACACCTTTCCCTGGCCTCTGTCCAAAGGCACTCAGCTTTTTCTCTCCATGGGCCAGGAAGCTCACCACACTGTCTCCTGCTGCTAGGTCTCTGCTGCCACTTCTCGAGCTCTGTTTCTCTGTCTCCTGGATCCAGGAGCTTCTCAGTGCAGGGATTCCCCAGTCCAAAGGATGTGCTGGCTCCTGGCTGTTCTTCGTTGTTGTTGGTGGTATCTTCTCTTTCTTGCTTCTGGGATGGCTCACCTCAAGTCCTGAGGGATGGAAAAAGCCGACCAATCCTTTTGGTGGGCTACAGTTACCATTTGTGCACAGTCCTGCCGAATCACTTGGGTGGGAGTTACAAGACCATGGTGAGAAAGGCCACACAAAAGCAATCCATCTCACCGCAGAGCATCTTTATGGTGTGGAGGGAATCCCTGGTTGGCACATACAGTTAAGCTACTAATCGACAGGTCGGTGGTTCAAATCCACCCAGAGGTGCCTTGGAAAAAAGGCCTGGAGATCCACCTTCAAAAGGTCATGACCACGACAACCCTATGGAGCAGTTCTACTCTGCAACACATGGGGCCATCATGAGTCAGAATTGACTCAGTGGCAACTGTTTTTTGTTTTTAATAGTGTGGAGAGACAGGGCTCAGGGGAGGGCTCTGAAAGAACATTCTGGAAGGAGGTTTAGACAGCCGAGAAGGAGCATGGTAGCACTGGGTGCCCCAGGGCCAGGAAGAAGAGGCCAAGGTAGAGAGGGTCTAGGTGGCAGGAGAGGCATCCAGAAAGAGAGAAGACCAAACCCACCCTGTTGCCGTTGAGTCGATTCCGGCTCATAGCGACCCTATAGGACAGAGTAGAACTACCCCATAGGGTTTCCGAGGAGCGCCTGGTAGATTCAGGCTGCTGACCCTTTGGTTAGCAGCCGTAGCTCTTAACCACTGCACCCCCAGGGTGGAGGGTGCCAAGGACTTCACCTGCTGGGTCTTTGCTGTGCAGGCAGACCCATGCCCTTGGATCTTGGGGCATGCTTATCTCCAGCCTCACCTCCCCCCTGAGGTGGGTGGGGCATACCAGCCTGCTGAGGAAACACTTGGAAAGAAACCATGGGGCAACCATCAACTCCGGGTACTTTTCCACTCCATATGTTGATCTGTGCTTCTAGAACTCCTGGCATGCAAGCTGATATGATCTCCTGGAAAGCTGCAACTCTGTGGAGGGACCTTTAAGCTTTGGTTGCACCTTGTAATGGCTGCTCTCTGAATGCCTAGGGGTCACTACAGAATTTTTTTCGCCTCTGATTTGTTCACCATCTTCAGTTCTCCTCAGTCTTGTGCCCACTCATCTTCAGCAATTTGTGACTGGGGGATATGTTTTTTCCCTGTGGCCTAAGCTTGCCACCTGCCTCCCAGTTTTCCTGTTGCCTTCAGAAAACAGTTATTTTTACGGAGGAGCACCCCTCCCCAAATCCAATCTCAAAACGAATATGGCTTTGCCACAAAGAGTCTGCCTCCTCAAAGGTAAAGCAGAGGTTGCTGTCCCATACCTGTTGCTGTTGCTTCCTTCATGTGAGTTGTTACTGCTGTTAGGTGCCGTCAAGTTGGTTCTGACTCATAGTGACCCCGTGTACAACAGAAGGAAACATTGCCTGGTCCCTTGCCATCCTCACCATTGTTGTTATGCTTGCGCCTATTGTTGCAGCCACTGTGTCAATTCATCTCCTTGAGAGTCTTCCTCCTTTTCGCAGACCCTCTACTTTACCAAGCATGATGTCCTTCTCCAGGGACTGATCCCTCCTAACAATATGTCCAAAGTATGTGAGATGTAGTCTCACCATCTTTGCTTCTAAGGAGCACTCTGGTTGTACTTATTTCAAGACAGATTTGTTTGTTCTCTTGGCAGTCCATGATATATTCAATATTCTTTGCCAACAAAGATGTCAATTCTTCTTCAGTCTTTCTCATTCATGTGAGTAGAGCTTGTGTTTCCCCTCCCTGTTACTGTTTATTTCTCTGCCCCTCCTCCTCTACAGGTGTGGGGGTGGGCAGGACAGTCTCTTAACCAGGTGCTGTAATCTGATCAGTGTCCCAGAACTGAGTGGCAGAAGATTTTGGTCATATTCAGGTCTCCCTGCAAGATCTCCACCAGCATCAAAAGGCTTTTGCTGCAGGACAAAGGCTGACTTCCCATCCATCATCCTTATCAATGTCTTCTCTCTCTGGGGTCAGTCTAGTGTGCGGGCACTACTTCGTTGTTTTTGTCAGTTGCTGCCCAGTTTGTTCCGACTCATGACGATCTTACGTATAACTGAACTAAACATTACCTGGTCCTGGGCCACCTTTATCATCTTTGATATGTTTGAGCCCATTGTTGCAGCTATTGTGTCAATCCATCTCATGCAGGCCTTCCCTTGTTTTCACTGACTTTCTACCTTACCAAATATGAGGTCCTTTTCTAGGGCTTGGTGTTTCCCAATGGTGTGTCCGAAGTAAGCGAGATGAAGTTTCACCATCCTCACTTCTAGGGAGCATTCTGGTTTTATTTCTTCTAAGAGTGATTTGTTCATTCTTCTGGCAGTCCATAGTATATTCAATATTCTTTGCAAACAACATCAATTCCATACACAGTCTGTGCTTTGAGGGATGCAAAGATGAAAGGGACTCAGATCCCATTTCAAGAAGAGGCTTGAACAAGATAGAAGTTTCTTTTTCATGAAACAATCTGAGAATAAGCAATCTAGCAGCCCAAACTCCTTCTGTCTTACTGCTTTGCCGTCCCCAGGATGTTGCCCTTTTTACATATCCAAGATGGCTCACAATCATTTCTTGATCCATGGCATGATCCGGAAGTTATATATGTCACTTCCACTGACATTCCACTGGCTAGCTCTTCATCCCATGACCACACCTAGAGGCAAGAGAGGCTGGGACTATAGTCTTTAGCTGGGTGTCTGGGAACCCAACTAAAACCTCTATACTTATCAGAAGATTGCAGGGGGTAGGGGGTAAATGGGAATTCTGTGTACTTTCTGCACAATTTTTCTGTAAACTTAAAACTGCTCTAAAAATAAAAAATTAAAAAAACAAATGTTTATTCAAGCGGCTAACAGACACATGAGGAAATGCTCGCGATCACTAGCCATTAGAGAAATGCAAATCAAAACCACAATGAGTTACCATCTCATCCCGGCATTACCGGCATGAATCAAAAAAACTGGAAATAACAAATGCTGCAGGGAGATGGGAACTCTTATGCACTGCTGGTGGGAATTTCCAAAATGCCATTTTGGAAAACGATATGGTGCCTCCTTAGAAAGCTAGAAATAGAAAAACCATATGATCCAGCAGTCCCAGTCCTAGGAATATATCCTAGAGAAATAAGAGCCGTCACACAAATAGACATATGCACACCCATGTTCATTGCAGCATTGTTCACAACAGCAAAAAGATGGAAACAACCTAGATACCCATCAACAGATGAATGGATAAACTATGGTACATACACACACAATGGAGTATTACACAACAATAAAGAACAATGATGAATCTGTGAAGCATCTCATAACATGGATGAATCTGGAGGGCATTATGCTGAGTGAAATAAATCAGTTACAAAAGGACAAACATTATATGAGACCATTACTGTAAAAACGCATGAAAATGTTTACACACAAAAAGAAATAATCTTCGATGGTTACGAGGGAGAGGAGGGGTGAGGGGGAACACTAAATAGACAATAGATAAGTATAAATTTGGTGAAGGGTAAGACGGTACGCAATACTGGGGAAGCCAGCACAACTTGTACAAGG
>NW_004444113.1:3172803-3182971 GCF_000243295.1 Trichechus manatus latirostris
CAACAGCCCAGGGACAAGGACTGGAAGGCAGGAGGGGACAGGAAAGCTGGTAATAGAGAACCCAAGGTCAAGAAGGGAGAGTGTTGACATGTCATGGGGTTGTTAACCAATGTCATAAAACAATATGTGTACTGACCGTTTAATGAGAAACTATTTGTTCTGTAAACCTTCATCTAAAGTACAATAAAGAAAATTAAAAATAAATGATAAAATGAGGATTGAACTAAAAAAAAAAGTTTAATGCATGTGGGGAAAACTGAATTCTTTGACTGTTGGATGCAGAGTACTGTAGATGGCTATTAGGTGAAACATGTTAAGTGTGTTGCTGTCTTTGTGTGTTGACATATCGATAACTGAAATCTCCCTCCGTGATAGTGGATTTGTCAATTCCGCTGTCGTCTGATCGACTTTAGTTCTATATATTTTGAGGTTAGTTAATTAGAGGCATTCACGTTGTTGTTGTTGTTAGGTGTCATCCCGTCGGTTCTGACTCACGGAGACCCTGTGTACAACAGAACAAAATGCTGCCCCGTCCTGCACTGTACTCATCATCGTTGCTGTGTTTGAGCCTGTTGCAGCCACTGTGTCAATCCATCTCATTGAGGGTCTTCCTCCTTTTCGCTGACCCTCTACTTTACAAAGCATGATGTCCTTCTCTAGGGACTAGTTCCTCCTGATAACACGTCCAAAGTATGTGAGACGAAGTCTCGCCATTCTCGCTTCCAAGGAGCATTCTGGCTGTACTTCTTCCAAGACAGATTTGTTCAATCTTTTGGCAGTCTACCGTATATTCAGTATTCTTTGCCAACACCATAATTCAAAGGCATCAATTCTTCTTCGATCTTCCTTATTCATTGTCCAGCTTACACACGCATATGGGGCAATGGGGCAATTGAAAACACCATGGCTTGGGTCAGGCGCACCTTAGTTCTCAAAGTGACATCTTTGTTTTTCAACACTTCTTTAAAGAGGTCTTTTGTAGCAGATTTGCCCAATGCAATGTGTCTTCTGATTTCTTGACTGCTGCTTCCATGAGCAATGATTGTGGATCCAAGTAAAAGGCTGTAATCTTTGATCTTCATCAGTAAGTGCTTCAAGTCCTCTTAGCTTTCAGCAAGCAAGGTTGTGTCATCTGCATATTGCAGATTTTTAATGAGTTTTCCACCAATCCTGATGCCACATTCTTCTTCATTCAGTCTACCTTCTCGGATTATTTGCTCAGTGTACAGATTGAATGAAGTGTGATGAAAGGATGCAACCTTGACACACATCTTTGTTGATTTTAAACCATACAATACCACCTTATTCTGTTTGAAAGACTGCCTCTTGGTCCATGTACAGGTTCCGCATGAGCACGATTACGTGTTCTGGAATTCTCATTCTTCTCAATGTTATCCATAGTTTGTTATGATCCACACAGTTGAATGCCTTTGCATAGTGAATAAAACACAGGTAAACATCTTTCTGGTATTCTCTGCTTTCAGCCAAGGTCCATCTGACATCAGCAATGATATTCCTGGTTCCACGTCCTCTTCTGAATCCAGCTTCAATTTCTGGCAGTTCCCTGTCGATGTACTGCTGCAACTGCTTTTGAATAATCTTCAGCAAAATTTTACTTGCGTGTGATATTAATGATATTGTTCAATAGTTTCCGAATTCTGTTGGATCACTTTTCTTTGGAATGGCACAAATATGGATATCTTCTAGTTGGTTGGCCGGGTAGCTGTCTTCCAAATTTCTTGGTATAGACAAATGAGCGCTTCCAGGGTTGCATCTGTTTGTTGAAACATCTCAATTAGTATTTTGTCAATTCCTGGAGCCTTGTTTTTTGCAAATGCCTTCAGAGCAGCTTGAACTTCTTCCTTCAGTACCATCAGTTCTTGATCATATGCTACCTCTTGAAATAGTTGAATGTCTCCCAATTGTTTTTGGTACAGTGACTCTGTGTATGCCTTTCATGCATTCGTAGTTAGAATTATTATGTCTTCTTGGAGCACGAACCCTTTCACCACCATTGAATCATCCTCTGTATCCCTATGTATGCTTTTTCTTTTTAAGTATATTTTATCTGATATTGACATACGTCTGTTATTTTTTCATTTTTTTATTTTCAACATTTACATGTTTTTATGCCTTCGGTATATCTTCTATAAAAAGTATATAGGTGGATTTTGTTTTAAATCTAATCTGACAAGTTCTGTCTTTTACTTAGCAAATTTAGAACCATTTATATTTATTTGATTTTTGGTACATTTGAACTTAATTCTAGTCTTTTATTTTTAATTTCAAAACAAATCTAGAAGAAGTTGCAAGAAATATGTAAAATAAGGGTGATCACATATCTTGGAAAAAATTTTTGTTGTAGATATTAATATGGGAGGTGGGGTTAGCTCAAAGAATATGAAGGTAGGCTAAAGTTATTTTGCTAAAGAAAAGATATAGATATAAAAATTTCAAAGTAAGAAAGAATTAAAAAGAAACTGCAATTTTTAAGTTTTAATTGAGGACTTGGAGCTCTCCAATGGCATCCCTTGATGCTTAGAGTAAAAGCGACACTCTCGCCATGGTCTGCGTGGCCTCTAACAATCTCCAACATCATTCTTCACCACTTAGAGTAAAAGCGACACTCTCGCCATGGTCTACGTGGCCCCTAACAATCCCCCAACATCATCCTTCACCACTTAGAGTAAAAGCAACACTCTTGCCATGGTCTGCGTGGCCCCTAACAATCCCCAACATCATCCTTCACCACTTAGAGTAAAAGCGACACTCTCGCCAAGGTCTACGTGGCCTCTAATGACCCTCCAGTGTCATCCTTCACTACTTTCCTGATTGCATTGCTCACTGTACGCTGGCCATATCTGCCTGTCAACCCTTCAAGCTCCCTCCCACGTCAGGGCCTTGGCAAGTGCCATCTTTCTGCCCAGCACACCCTTCCCTAGATCTTCACATGGCTGCTTCTTGTCACTCAGCTCATAGCCGCAGTGTCACCTTTTCCAGAAGGCCTTCTTGGACCACCCTTTTAAGTGATCTCCCCCACCCCAGTACGACTCTGTACCCTGTTACCCCGTTTAATGTCTTCATTACATTTATGACTATTAGAATTATCTTACTTATTGATATGTTTTCTTATTTATTTTCTCCCCCGCCCCAACTGGATTATGAGATGCTCTTTCTAACTTACTCACCTTAGCGCTTGTATTTGTTCCCTAAGGCCGCCATAACACATTACCACAAACTATGTGACTTAAAACAACAAAATTTATTCACTCACAGTTCTGGAGGCTAGATGTCCAAAATCCAGGTGTCAGCAGGACCATGCTCTCTCTGAAGGCTCTAGGGTAAGATCCTTTCTTGTTTCTCTCAGCTTCTGGTAGCCCTGGTGGTTCTTTGGTTTGTGACAACATAACTCCCATCTCTGACTCTGTCTTCACATGGCCTTCATCCGTGTGTCTCCCTGTCTCTGTGTCTCTTCTCTTTTTACAAGGACACTAGTCATATTGGAGGAGGACCACCATACTCTAGTGTGACCTCGGGGTAACTGATTACATCTGCAAAGACCCTGTTTCCTACCAAGGTCAAGGTACCAAGGTTTAGGACTTCCACATATCTTTTTGGGGGACACAATCCTGTCCATAACTGTGTCTCTAGTGCCTAGAACTTTGACATGTAGGATTAGGAGGCACTCAGTGAATGTCAGTTGAATGAAGCTTGGGTCTTTCACTCCATGTAGCTTAGTTTGTTCATTTCAGAGATGCTTATTTTTTTAAATTTTAATCAAAATATGGACGGCGATTTGGGTGTCTTCCTGAAAAGCTAAGCTGTGGAGGAATATCACAACAGCAAAACTCATTTGCAGAAAGAGCATGGGTTTAGTTGGACTTCAGTTTGCATATTCAGGGCCAAGTGTGGAGTCCTGAGCTGTGGAATATTTGCCAATCAGATTTGAGGCACTCATAAAAAGTTCAGAATTAGCTTTTGCTTCTACCCACTAAATTCCTCTTTGGTGCCCAGTGGCAAGCTGGCAAGAAGCAGCAGATGAGGGCATGAAGCAGAAAACCCCAGGCCTGGAGCTCTGCCTTGCCCTAACATCCTAACACCTCCAGGAGGCTCACGGCTCTCAGCACGTGGCCCAGGCTTTCCACTAAACTCTGGCAAAGCAGCCGGAAAGAGGAATTCTGGGGCTCCTGCACAGGGAGGAAGAGACCATCAGCGGAAAAGGCTGGTGTTGACGGTGTAGAAGCGAGCTAGGGCCAGCTAGAGAGTGTGCTGGGGGCAGCTGGGAACGGGGCTGCGTATCCAATGGGGTTTCAAGCCGTCCTCTGACATCGCTAGTCAGGGATTTTACCACTCTTCCAGGTCTGCGTGATTCAACCCAACACAGCTGGCAAGGTGGACTGGCAACCAGGCACTTCCCTTGTATTAATTAATCCTTAGGTTCACAGGGTGGTCCGTGGGTTCCTCCAGGTGGTCTTGAGTGGGCGGAGGGAGGCGCAGACGTGGGAGTCCACATTAAAGTTAGATTGACTCTCTCATTCTTTAATGGTGCGTTTTCCACTGGAGATGTTAATTTCCGTTAAAAGGTGAAAAAACAAAACAAAACAAACACCGGTTGCCATCGATGACCCCGTGTGGTCCTCCACAGGGTTTTCAGTGGCAGACTTTTCAGCAGTAGATTGCCAGATCTTTCTTTCGAGGTGCCTCTGGGTGTACTCGAACTACTGACCTTTTGGTCAGCAGCCCAGCGTATTAACTGTTTGCATCACCCAGAGAGCGTTCAAACAGAGCCACGATAAAGGGTTATTTGCCCAGAAAAAGATCCTAAGATAGTGCGTGTGTGTTGGGGAGGAGGAGGGGTCGAAGGGTGGGCAAAGGCAACTGAGGACCTCACTTTGTAAGTGGCTTTTATGATTTTGGCTTCACCAATGCTTCCAGAGATGAAGTGGTCTGGGTGATGGCTGTGAGGGGGCCTGGTCTGAATCACCACTGTGATTTTATTGTTTTTAATTCATCAGGTTAGGTACTACGTGCCTCCACCATGCCAGGCCCTGTGTAGGTGATGGGATGCAGCAGTGAACAAGACGCACGTCAGCCCAGCGACCTTGGGTCTTAGTGTTTGATTGGGGCGAGACGTCACGTGAGCTTCCCCGGCACTGTGGTGAATGTGGACGCAGCCCCTGCTTTCTTGGCTAGAATCAGGGATTTGGGGTCTGAAGACTCAGTTCAGTCTCGTACCCCATCAACTTCTAGCCATTTCACTGTGGGCTAATTAACATTTTTAAGCCCTACTTTTTCTGAGCTATCATATGAAGAAAAGTCATCTGCGCTGTCCAGTTCATGGGCTGTTATGTGGATCCAACAACATAATTTACCCACAAGCCTTTTCTGAGTCATAAAGAGGTCTTTGCGTTGTTGTTGGTACCACCAAGAACTTGGTTTGGGAGTTTTCAACAGTAATTTCTCGCTGTTGCCTGTAACATTGTGCTTCTGCTTGTTATCAATGACATGTGAACATCTGAAAAGAGCTATAGACCTTCGCCGCCCAGTATGGTTGCTGCTAGCACCGTGGGGCCACGGAGCATTTGAAATGTGGCTAGTCTGAATTGAGATGGGTTGTAACTGTAGAGCACGCACTAGATTGTGAACTTAGGAAAAATGAAGATTGTAGAATACCTCATAAATAATATTTTAGATTTACTGGGTTAAACAAAATGTTGTTGTTAAGTCCTGACTCATGGCATACAACAGAACGAAACGCTGCCTGGTCCTTCGCCGTCCTCACAATCGTCGTTATGCTCGAGCCCATTGTTGTAGCCGTTGTGGCAATCCATCTCTACTTTACCAAGCATGATGTCCTTCTCAAGGGACGAGTCCCTCCCTCCTGATAACATGTCCAAAATATGGGAGACGACGTTTTGCCTTCCTCCCTTCTAAGGAGATTCTGGCTGTACCTTTCCCAAGACAGATTTGTTCGTTCTTCTAGCAGTCCATGGTATATTCAATATTCTTCGCCAACACCATAATTCAAAGGCATCAATTCTTCTTCAGGCTGCCTTATTCATTGTCCAGCTTTTGCATGAATATGAGGCGATTGAAAAATACCATGGCTTGGGTCAGGCACCCCTTAGTCCTCAAAGTGACATCTTTGCTTTAAAGAGGTCTTTTGTAGCAGATTTGCGCAATGCAATACATCATTTGGTTTCTTTACCGCTGCTCCATGGGCGTTGATTGTGGATCCAAGTAAAATGGAATCCTTGGCAACTTCAATTTTTTTTTCTGTTTATCATGATGTTGCTTATTGGTTCAGTTGTGAGGATATTTGTGTTCTTTATGTTGAGGTGTAATCCACACTGAGGGCTGTGGTCTTTAATCTTCATCAGTAAGTGCTTCAGGTCCTCTTCACTTTCAGCAAGCAAGACTTGTCATCTGCATAACGCAGGTTGTTAATGAGTCTTCCTCCAATCCTGATGCCCTGTTCTTCTTCATATAGCCCAGTTTCTCGGATTATTTGCTCAGCATACAGATTGTTCAAGTACAGTGAAAGGGTACAACCCTGACGCACATCTTTCCTGACCTTAAGCCACGCAATGTCCCCTTGTTCTGTTTGAACGACTGCCTCTTGGTCTACGTACAAGTTCCTCATGAGCAAAATTGAGTGTTCTGAAATTCACGTTCTTTGCAATGTTATCCATAATTTGTCATGATCCACACAGTTGAATACCTTGCATAGTCAACAAAATAAAAAATAAAATAAATAAAATGGATGATTAAAAATAATTTCATTAACTTTTTAATTGTGGCTGCTAGAAAACTTTAAGTGACGTATGTGGCTCACATTATATTTTTTTTGGACGCTGCTGCTGTTGACTCTCTCTTTGGAACTTTATTATATACACAGAACACATAAACACTAATGTAATTTCAGGGGTAACCCAGAAGCCTCGTCTATGGAACTTTAGACAGAAAGGACTATTTTAGAGGTTGCTTTTCCTTTACATTCAAAATACGCACAAAGAACGTCCCTGTGAAATTAGGTCGTTTTGGTGAGAACCGTTACTCCGGGTATCTAGGCAGGAAATGGTTCCATCGTCATTGTTGTTCTCAAAGATGCTGCATGTAAGGCCCCGCTGCAGGCTGTGTGAAGCCCACTCAGATCTATATATTTGGTGCTGTCAAGTTAACTCTGACTCATAGCGACCCCATGTGTGTCAGAGTAGAAATGTGCTCCATAGGATTATCAGTGGCTGATTTTTCAGCAGTAGATCACCAGGCCTTTCTTCTGAGGCACCTCTGGGTGGGCTTGAACTGCCAACCTTTTGATCGGCAGCCGAGTGTGTTCAGTGTTTGCACCACCCGAGGACTCCGCACTCAGATGCAGATGGTCAGATCTCTGAGACGGACCGCTGAAGGGTCACTGCAGGTGTGGGTTAGAATGAGGACACCCTACAATTTCACTAATGAGGGGATTGTCCAGGTAACAAGTGAGCAACTGCACTGCCATCCTATCCCTGAATCTTCTCACCCTCTCATGGAAAAACCCCAAACAAACAGAGAGAACCATCCATAAGTACCTTTTATGTTCCCTGCCTCACTGAATGGACTCTCTGGGTGGTGAGAACGGTTAACATGCTGGCTGCTAGGTTGGACCTTTTTTGTCCGCTCAGAGGTGCCAAGGAAGAATGTCCTGGCAATCTACTTCAGCCACGAGGAGCCTATGGAGCACAGTTCTACTCTAACACACATGGGATCACCGCAAGTCAGAGTCACCTCAGTGGCAAGTGGTTTTTTGGATCTCACAGAATTCACCCAAATCCTCTGAAGTATCAACCAAGACTATTTTAACAGCTGAGGAAAAGGAGGCTCAGGGAGGCTCAAAAACTTGTCAACAGCCACACGGGTAGAGGGAACAGAATTGGGATTTAAACGCTTCCCGATCTTGGCCTGTTTCTGTCCCACTACTGCCTCCTGAGGAAAAAGGAGGGAAGGGAGGAAAGGGGAAATCAGCAGTGCAGGCTTTGTTAGATCGCTGGAGAGGCCGAAATGGGCTCAGCTCCATGCTCTTATCTTTATTTTATGAGAAGGAAACTGTGGGGTTTTGGTTGTAAGAAAATCTCCTACTGTGGGCTTTAGCTGCATGCTCCCCCCACAACAACAACAACAACACCTGTTGCTATCAGGTAGTAGATTCTGACTCATGGCGACCCCATGTGTTACAGTGTAGAACTGCTCCGTAGGGTTTTCTTGGCTGTGATCATTACAGAAGCAGATTGCCAGACCTTTCTTCTGTGGCACTGCTGGGTGGATTCAAACCACCAACCTTCATGCTAGTGGTCAAGAGCAAACCATTTGTGCCATCCAGGGACCTTGGCTTCATGGCTGGCTGCAGGAAACTCCCCACAGTTTTTGGAGACTCTGTCTTTTCAGAGGAAAACTCCAGCTAGACGCTTGACATAAAAAAAAAAAAAAGGAAAAACCCCAAACCAACCAACCAACAAAGAAGACCAGTCTCTGGAATGCATACAGTTTGGGTTCTATGTGGTTCCCTGCCTAAAGGAGCCAGTGAAACGAACCACAAACCCTGGGCTTGGAATGTGGTCTGCTGTTAACGTGACCCTACTAAGGTCTTCTGGGCTGATTTTGACCTGATGAGCCGCTGGGGTTGGTCAGCTCGTAGTGGAGCTTGCTAACTGGCTCGGTCCCCAAGCAGAAGCAACAGATCACTGCCCAAGTTCTCTGAGTGGGACGCCAGTGGCTACAAAAAGGGCAAACAAACAAGGAAGCCTTTCTTCCTGAGAATGTTGCCACTGCAGTTAAGTTAGAAAATGCTCCAGGGCAGACATCAACTGGCTCTTTCATTTAGCAAAGTCAAATGCCTCTCCACTTGGTAAGCTGTGCAGTGCTGGCCCCAGCCAGAATCTTGTTTATAAAAGTTTTGTTTAATTTGCCATCCCCACACACCCCCTCCCACTTCCTAGCATCGGGCTGGACAAGAAGAAAGAGGACAGTGGCTGGGCAGATGCTGCCTCGTGATGTGTCCTTGTGGAATAGCTTCCATGATGTTTATATTAAATGACCACAGGAAGAAGGTGTCTGCATTTCCTGGGGTTTCGTTCCAGCTTTAATGAATATGGACAATGCATGGAATGTCTCAATTTTCCAAGCTGTGTTTTTTCCGTAAACACGGCCGCTCTTCACGGGGAAGCAACTAGACATCCCTGACACATTATTTGGCAGGTCTCAGTCAGAAGTGCTCCAGTGTGGGCTTTCAGAAACCCTGTCCAGATTTGGCCTGAACCATCAAACCTGTTCCAAGGCACCAACTAGGAGGGCACCTCCGGGCCCAGGACAGAGGACCATGCTCTAAAAATACTGACCGGATCTCCTCAGGAATCCTGGTTGAGGAAGGCAAGTGACTTGTTCTTCAAATGACCTTCTCCTTCTTGGGAAAGGGTACATGGAATGGAGGCGGAAGAAACCCCGCAAGAGTTTCCTACAAGAGAAGGCATCAAAGGGCTCCTATGCCTGAGTCAGGTGAGGAATGTTTGGTCCCCGTCTGAGGATGCTCACCCTCCATCAGTTAACCCAACTACTGCACAACTGGTGGTGTCTGCCAGATTAAACGGAGATTCGCTTTACGGTGCAAACTTACTCTCTTCAAGGACTGGGGCTGTGCCTTCTCCTCAGGAGCGCCTCCTCCAGCGTTTCTCAAAGCATGGTCTGGAGGTCCTCCACATCAGAATCGGGGGACTTGTGTCAACGGCTAATTTCTGGGCTCCTAACCACCACCCATTTGTCAGTCTGTTGTACTGGGGTGACTTGTGTGTTGCTATAGTGCTGCAAGCTACGCCACCAGTATTTCAAATGCCAATAGGGTCACCCATGGTGGACAGGTTTCAGCAGGGCTTCCAGGCTAAGACAGATGAGGGAGAAAGGCCTGGCCAGCTACTTCTGAAAATTATCCAGTGGAAACCTTGTGGCTCACCATAGAATATTGTCTGACATAGTGCTGGAAGATGAGCCCCCTACATTGGAAGGCACTAAAAGCAATACACAATGGCTGCAACAATGGACTTGATCGTACTGCTGATCATGAAGATGGGGCAGGATCCAGGATGAAAAAAATCAGGTTATACATGAGGTCGCCATGAGTTGGAACTGACTTGACAGC
>NW_004444113.1:3183678-3197031 GCF_000243295.1 Trichechus manatus latirostris
TACCAAATATGGGGAAGCTGGAGCCTAGAACTTACGTTGTACCAAATTCCCAGGCAACCCTGATATGCTCTAAAGTTTGTCAACCACTGGGTGTGAAAAACCCTTCATATATTTCTAAGCCTTCGCAGCAAATTGTGGTGGTGAATAAGATTGCTTTCTTTTCAGCCACTTGAGTGGGTTTGACATATGTCATTGAAAATATATGGATCCTTGAAAGTTGTGTAGTGTTATTGTGTGTGTGTGTGCTTTTAATTTTAATAAACGCTACTCTGTTCTAAAAAAAGAAAAAAGATTGCTTTCTTTTGCTAACATCCATGTGAACTCGTTTAGCTGTTTGAGCTGCAGACAACGGGGAATACTTTACGCCTTTGCTCTTGCTGGTTATCTTTTCGTTTTGCAGTTATGACCTGTTATCTGCCCATGAACAGTATTGCTAAGCACTTGTTTCTGTGTACCTTCTGGGAAGAATTTGTCCTTCAGTTATATGTACATGTTGATAAAAGCAAAACAAAAACAATACAACTATTTTGTCCAATTTCTCATGCCTCTGAAGCCAAGCGGTTTTTTAAGTGATACAGAAGCAATTTAGTGAAACTTACTGTTCATAATCTTACACCATAGATATAGATACACTTGTGTATTCGGATATGGATTTGTGCACACAATCACCAAAGAGAGTCTGAGATGCCTGGTCCTCAAAGAACATGCTTTCTGGAATTTATACTATACACACATACAGAATGATGTTTGCTGTGGAAGGGACACGTGCTATGTAAGGAGTGGAGTAGAGCTGTGATAATTTTCTGATGAATTTGGGTGGATCTAAATTCTTATTTAAGTAAAAGTAAACTTTTTAGTTTTAAAATGTATGGTTGCCTGGGTAAGTTTGGCAAAGTCTATTACACTGGGCAGCAAAGAAAACAAGTGAATCTCCCCACCAAAAAAACAGAAAACAAACAAGTAGCAAATGGATCAACAACAAAATACAGGTTTCCCCTGCTATCAGAAAGTAGAGTGTTCCTATGAAACCATTTGTAAGCAGAAATGGCTTACGAAAGTATTACCAGTAATTTGTACGGGAAAAATTTTCGAGTGGTCCCAGGCTCCTACCAAATCATACCAAATAACACATAAAACTTAAAAGAACACTAACATATAGTAAAAGCAGGACTCATATGACAAATACACGGCCTATATATAAAGTAGAAATAATGTATGTACAGTGTAATTTCATTTACCAGAATCGAGAGGACACTCTGCTACTAGCACAACCAATAGTAACATTGGCAGCTTTCAAGATTCTTTCTCTCTGTGTGTCAATAGTAGGAATGGTGGACGCCAGCAAGCTCAACACACCACCATGCGTTCACCATGATCGAAGCGCTTGATTACATGCAGTTTTACACTAAGCGTAAAACCCTTATGAGCTCTCTTAGGCTTTTTTGATACTTGAGGATACATCTTGCTAACGGATGCACAAAATAACCCGTGATAAAAGCGCAGGTGCTCACAGACACATTCAAAGCCATGGCAGCTTGATGCTGAGTGCAGTTTTGGGGGAAGGAGCTTGGTCATGCCACTGTCGCTGCTCGGGGTTCCTGCTGCCTCTTTAACGGCTCACTGCAAAACGAACGCCAAATGCGATTTCTGCTTTTTGCCTTTTTGTTAAAAGAGAAAATCCTCTTTGGATTTCTTTTGGTTAATGAAAACATGTACTAATGTAGATCTTTCGTAAAAATGAAGTGATATCAAGTGAACTTTCTACAAGTGGGGGATACCAGGAGTCCCTAATTATGGCAAACCAACACCACCTCTCCAAAGTGCCCCCGAACCACTGCATCTGGTGACTCATGAAGTCAGTCAGACCAAATGAAGATGTCATTATTAAAACAAAGTCACAACGTCCTTCTTATGAACAATGGAATCTTTTAGTCATCAAGGGAGGTCTCTTTGCAGTCTTCCTAGTTAACGTAGAAACGCCAGGGTGACCCCACTGAGGCATCACAGCGACCATGGGAGAATGTTGCTTCCTTTACTTTGTGATCATGGAGAGTCTTGAAAGTGTGTAGCCAAATTTTGTTAGTTTTAGAGGCGATACATTTAATGATTTTGCTCTGGTTGTTGGGCCAGGAGGGCATAGAAAGTCCATCCATGCCTTTCTAGATCATTCTCTTAGGTCCTCTTACAACTTCCTGGTTCCATTGTGGTGATAGAGATCCACTTTGTTCAGCTCCCATGTTCCTAATAAGCTCTAACCAACCCTTATGATATAAAATGAGGAACAGTAAGTGTAAAGTGGTTTCAAAAATGTGTGTGTGTTTCCTTTCCTTGGTCTGGACGTGGATGACACGTGGATGAAAAAAATCATGTCTTAAGACATTGCAGAGTTTTACTAGGAAATTAAAATCCATCCAGAGTGTTTAAAAGAGAGGGAATTCAATGCAGGGAATTGGTCCAGCCAGTCTCAAAAGCACTGAGAAGCCAAACAAAGGTCAGTGCAGCAATCAGAAGGGAGCAACACCGGTTAGAGGAAGTCACTGCTGCCCCTAGAATGGACAATCAGGGGTGGGATGTGAGCAGAGCCAGCAGCTCGCCCAGCAACCATGGTGACCGTGTGTGGCGGGAGTGGAGCCATGCAGGAGGTGCAGCTGCTGCTGGAGACACCATGTGAGGCAGAGAGACTTCTTCCTTCTTCCCACTCTCCAATCTCCTGCCCATGCCTTCCTTTAGCCAAACTCACCCGGAAACCACACTCTGCTGAGGTCAGCACCCCCCTGCCCAATAATCAGTAGGAGAAGGAGGATGAATGGATTTGACAGGCACATTACCCCAATGGGAATATAGCAGGACTGACTCCTTGCTATCTGTCTTAGGCTGGGTTCTCTAGAGAAACAAAACCAGTAAAGCATATAAATATATATATAGAGAGAGATTTATAGCAAGGAAATAGCTCATGTGGTTGTAGAGGCTGGAATGTCCCAAGTCTGTGGGTCAGGCTGGAGCCTCTTCCTGATTCACATAGCCAAAGGGGCTGGCAAACCCAAGATCAGCAAGTCAGACAGCAGGGCTCTTGCTCACAGGCTCTGAAGATCAATGAATCCCAAGATCGGCAGGCAAGACGACACGTAAGCTGCTAGCTCAAGTCCCAAGAACTGGATGTCAAACGAACAGGAGCCAGCTCCAGAGTGAGCAAAAGCCGTCAAGCTTTGCCAGAAAGTCCATCTATATTGGATGCAGGCCACACCCCCAAGGAAACTCCCTTTCAACTGATTGATCACACTGTCAAACATGAATTCATCCAACTATGAGAATTCTTTGGGGGCAGTGGTAGTTCAGTGATAGAATTCTCGCCTTCCATGCAGGAAACCTGGGTTCAATTCCCAGCCAATGTACCTCATGCACAACCACCACCCAGCTGTCAGTGGAGACTTGCATGTTGCTATGATGCTGAATCGAGAAGCTGGACTAGAAGAACAAGGCATTAGGATTGGAGGAAGACTCATTAATAACCTGCGATATGCATATGACACAACCTTGCTTACTGAAAGTGAAGAGAACTTGAAGCACTTACTGATGAAGATCAAAGACTGCAGTCTTCAGTATGAATTACACCTCAACATAAAGAAAACAAAAATCCTCACAACTGGACCAATAAGCAACATCATGATAAATGGAGAAAAGATTGAGGTTGTCAAGGATTTCATTTTACTTGAATCCACAATCAACACCCATGGAAAGCAGCAGTCAAGAAATCAAAAGACACTTTGTATTGGGCAAATTTGCTGCAAAGGACCTCTTCAAAGTGTCGAAAAGCAAAGATGTCACCTTGAGGACTAAGGTGCGCCTGACCCAAGCCGTGGTGTTTTCAATTGCCTCATATGCATGCGAAAGCTGGACAATGAATGAGAAAGATTGAAGAAAAATTGATGCCTTTGAATTGTGGTATTGGTGAAGAATATTGAATATACCATGGACTGCCAGAAGAATGAACAAATCTGTCCTGGAAGAAGTACAACCAGAATGCTCCTCAGAAGCAAGGATGACAAGACTGCTTCTCACATACTTTGGACATGTTGTCAGGAGGGATCAGTCCCTGGAGAAGGGCATCATGCTTGGTAAAACAGAGGGTCAGCAAGAAAGAGGAAGACCCTCAATGAGATGAATTGACACAGTAGCTCCAACAATGGGCTCAAGCATAGTAACAATTGTGAGGATGGTGCAGAACTGGATAGTGTTTTGTTCTGTTGCGCGTGAGGTCTCTGTGAGTCAGAACCGACTCGATGGCATCTAACAACGACAGCAACACACTAACATACTATTTAGCTGATATATCGACCTAATATGGGCAGGAAAATACACCAATCACTATTAGAACAATAATCTTTCGTAAAAAGACATCCTTTATGGAAGGACAAATCATGTTGTGAACTGTAAGTAGCTTTTTCTTTCCTTAGGCCTTTTTCTATTACTACCCCCCTCCCCCATACAGATGGGGATCAATCTGAAATCCTGGTAACTTGATGGCATTATCTGGCTTTTTTTTTTTTTTTTAAATAAACTTTAAAAAATTTGGAAGAGTTTCAGATTCACAGAAAAAATTGCAAAGATAGGGCAGAGTGTTCCCTTATGCCCCCAATCCTGCTTTCCCTATTGTTAACATTTTACATTAGTTTGGTACGTTTCGTACAATTAACGAACCAGCGTTGATACACTGTTATGAACTAAAGTCCACACTTGACCCAGATTTCTTCAGTTTGCTCCTAATGTCCTTCTTCTGTCCCAAGATCCCATCCAGGGCACCACATCACATTCAGTTGTCAGGTCTCCTTAGGATCCTCTTGGTGGTGACAGTTTCTCAGACTTTCTTGTTTTTCATAACCTTGGCAGTTCTGAGGAGTACTGGTCAGGTATTACGTAGAAGATCCCTCAGATAGGGTTTTTCTGATGTTTTTCTCATGATTAGAGTGGGGTTGTGGTTTTGGGGGAGGAAGGCCACAGAGGTAAAGGGTCATTCTCATCACATCCTGTCAGGGGCACACATACTATCGACTTGTCACTGTTGATGTTGACCTTGATCACCTGGCTGAGGTCGTGTTTGTCACCTGTCTCTGCTGTAAAGTTCCTCGTTTTCCCTCCCTTTTCATACTGTGCTCTTTGGAAGGACGTGACTGTGAGCAGCCCATGCTTACGGAGTGGGGAGTTATGCTTCACGTCCTTGAGGGTGGATCTACATAAATTATTTGGAATTCTTCTGCACAGAATATTTGTCTCTTCTTCCTCATTTATTTATTTACTCAGCCATTTATTTATATAAATATGAACTCATGGGTGTTTTACACTTTGGGTTGTGATCTAACGGTACTTTATTTTGTTGCTCAAATTGTTTCAGCTTTGGCCAATGGGAGCTCTTTCAGTTGCTCCTGTGTCGCTTTGACACCCCCTAACATTGTGATGTGTTTTCTCTTTCTTTCTTTCTCTCTCTCTCCCTTCCTTCCTTTCCTCCCTCACTCCTTCCTTCCCTCCTCCCCTTTCTGTCCTTCCCTCCCTCCCTCCTTCCTTCCTTTCTTTTTTAGCACTTCCTTACTTTATGACATTACAGATGCTCCAGATCATCTTGCCTATCTTCTACCCCAATCCTAGAATCAGCCATTTCTCCAAGGAGCCTTAGATCCTTTTGGGGAAGAATAGTATCAGAAAGCAAGATCTGGGTGCTAAATGCTCTCGGTCTGGCCATTTTAAGTCTGTCCACTGATTTTCTAAATGTACACATTTTCCCAGTGCCAACTTTGGCAAGACCTGGTAGTAGACTCTGGAGCAGAAAAAACAAATGAGGTGCAAATAACTCTTCCTCCACAGTTCGAGAAAAGTGCTGCCGCGAGGTATGAACAGAGCTCCGTGATAATTTGAAGTGGAGAAGGACTTCCCGTTGGGGGTGTGTATCACAGAAGTCTTTGTTCTTAATTTTTATTTTATTTCCTATCCTCTGGGTCCATATTAGTATCTCGGTTCCTATCTACTCTTCCGTATGAGAGTCTGAGTGCGAATTCCGGCCCTGCCACTTATTAGCTGTGTGAGCTGGAGCAAGTGACTCAACTACACCGAGCTTTGGTTGCTTCATCTGCAAAGTGGGGTGATGATGCTACCAGGGCCCCCCTCCAGGGGCCTTTGGGAAGGTTATGGAGAATGCATGTGGAACGTCGGCGCAGTGCCTGCACAGCCAAGCAGAAAGAACGACGACAGCAAGTGTCCCTTTTGGGGCGACGTTGTCTTTGGAGCATTAGCTTACTCTTAGGACGGAGTTCTAGCAGAGGCTGTAATCCACACAGGTCATAAAGGCACAGCCTCAGAAGAAGCTGCGGAGTGGGCTGAGTCCTGGGGTCGCCGTTGAGTCTCTCCTGCAGATGATGTTGCTCTTTAGAAGTCAACATTAAACAATCACCTGGCATTCACTCGGTGGCTCAGCACGCGCTCCAGCACCAGAAAGTGAGGCATCTGCTGCCTCATCAAAATGCATTAGCACAGCCTCCGACGTCAACACCTGCTTGACATTCCAGAAGGGGTCCTCAGGCCAGGGCTCCCCACCACAGAGCGGCTCTCCCTGGGGGCGACAACGGGCCGCACAAATGGTTTTCTGTTCTGGAAGGGAAACAGGATTTAAATGGAGTTGCTCTGGAGGGGCTTTCTTTTTGGAGCAGGCAAAGCATAGGTGCTGTGAACCTTCCCTTGAGTGAGGTGCATCCCGCGATAGAGCCTATTAGGGAGGCCATGGCCATTCCGTTGCTGTTCTTCTGATACCTGAGGGAGGCCAGCAATCTCATTTGGTGTTTTTCTTACACATGAGAGAGGCTGTGGCAGTTCCATTTGGCGGGTTTCTGATGCCTGAGGGTGGGTGTGGCATTCCCAGGCTGTAGTACTCCCATTTGGTGTTTTTCTTTGACTTGGGAAGCATTTAGACCAGTAGTTCTCAAGGTTCTGGAGCAGCAGCAGCACCTGAGAACTTATTAGAAACACAGATTCTTGGGTCCTATCCCAGACCTACTGAATCAGAAACTCTGGAGGCGAGTGCTGCCCTGCCCTCCCCACCATCTTTGTTTTAACAAGCCCTCTGGGTGATGCTGATGCCAGCAGAAGTCTAACAACTACTGATCTGAAGGATGCAGGACTTTCTACGACTTTCCATGGAAAACCCAAAGACATTTTGGACTCCAAGAACCTTGAGGTCAGAGACTGACTCTCCCTTGTACATAAGATTAAGCAGTTGCTGTTGTTAGGTGCCGTGGAGTTGATTTCAACTCATACGAACCCCACGTGACAGAGTAGAACTGCCTCATAGGGTTTTCTGGGCTGGGATCTTTATAGAAGCAGATGCTCAGGTCTTTCTCCCGCAGAGCTGCTGGGTGGGTTCAAACCGCCAACCTTTTAGTTAGCGACTGAGCACTTAACCATTGCACAGCCAGGGCTCCTTATGATATTAAGTAGGAGGGCATTAAATATTTGTTGAATGAATGAATTAAAAGAAACTGAAGTAGGTAGAGTTAGAATGCCCCTTGACGAATGATGGGCATTTGAATTAATATCCTTATAAAACAGCTGAAATCCCCAACCTCAAGTAAATTGTCAGAGCTAGTTGCCTTTGAGGTCCCCTATGATCTCTTCTTACCATTAGACCTTACTACAAATACATTGGGGCTAAAAACCCATTGCTGTCGAGTCGATTCTGACTCATAGTGACCCTGTAGGACAGAGTAGAACTGACCATAGGGTTTCTAAGGCTGTAGTCTTTACAAAGCAGATATCTTTCTCCTGCAGACCGCTTGGTGGATTCGAGCCGCCAACCTTTCAGTTGGCAGCTGAGTGCTTAACCACCGCACCACTGGGCTCCACAAAGGGGTTAGCCTGCTGGAATTGTGTATAATTGATTTAAGAGCATCTTGATTGGGAGTTCTGTGGCACAAACGGTAATGCTCTTGGCTACTAGCCAAAAGGTTGATGGTTCAAACCCACCCAGAGGCGCCTCAGAAGAAAATCCTGCCAATCGACTTCTGAAAGATCACGGCCATCAAAAACCCCATGAAACAGTTCTACGCGGAAACACATGGGGTGGCCTTGGGTTAGGACTGACTTGACAGCAACTTGTTCGCTGGTTTTCTTTGATTAGAAGCCTGAGCTCTTTAATCTCTTCCCCACAGTAAAGAGGGGTCTTTCTAGCTTCCCAGTGCATCGGAGCTCTGAATGGAGCTGTGCTTGATCCCCTTGTGAAATTCCAGATCCTTAGGAGCAGCTTGGGAGGTCTGCTGGTAAATTCCAATAGTTGGACTGTATACCGGTGGATGAAGGCCTTGCATACTGTTCCTTGTGGGATGAAGCAGTTGTTCTGACGCGGTTTGGTGCTTCCCTTAAGATGATGAGAAGAAGCTTCTCTGTGGCATAACCACCCTTTATACTCATGGCACCAAAAAATAAAACCAAACCCACTGCCGCTGAGTCAATTATGACTCCTAGCAACCCTACAGGACGGAGTAGAACTGCCCCATAGGGTTTCCAAGGTGGATTCAAACTGCTGACCTTTTGGTTAACAGCCAAGCTCTTAACCACTGTGCCACCAGGGCTCCGCTCAGCACGGTCCAGCGAGATTACCCATGTGGCTGCTCTTATCTTAAAGAACACATATTGCCTCAGCAATGCTGTCAAGGGGTTTGACAGAAAACCAATGGAAGGTGTGGTAGGACATCATTTTTCTTTAGGATAGCAATGTACCCAGCCAAAATTCTACATTTCTCAGCTCTCTTGTAGCCAGGTTCTGGCCAATGAGATGTAAGTGGATATTGCAGGGTGAGGATTCCAGGAACACGCTTTAAAAGAGGACGGGAAATTGGCATGCGCTTTGTCCTCTGCCCTTCCCTTTCTTCCTGCCTGGAATGTTGATGCAATGCTGGAGGTAGAGTCATTATCTTGTAGCCATGAGGTGACCATGAACATTAAGACCACAGCTAAGAACAGGGAAGCAGAAACTAAGAAGAAACGTCAGTTCTGAATGGGGTTGTACAGCTGCCACACCGTTAACTGCTTACTGCTGGATTTCTTAACCTGAGAAAAACAAACCTCCTCATTTGTTTAAGCCGGTATTTTGGGCATCTCTGCTACTTGCAGTGAAACTCAGCATCTGACTGAATCAGAGCTATTTTTAGTCTACCCTAGGGGTGGGGAGTATGGATTGTGAAGTCTGATGGACCTAGTGATATGCTCTGCTCCGGGTCCTTGACACACTGCCCAACATCTCTCGGTTTTGGATACTTCATCTGTAAAATGGGATCACAACAGCACTGACCTCAGCGTTGTTGGACAATCACTTTAAAGGGCTGCATTTGTTTCCTAGAGCTGCTGTAACAAAGCACCACGAAGCGGGTGGCTTATGTTGTCATCGTTGTGAGGTGCGGTCGCGTCAGTTCCGACTCATAGCAACCCCATGTACAATAGAACGAAACACTGCCCGGGCCCACACCATCCTCATGATCTTTGCTATATCTGAGCCCATTGTTGCAGCCACCACTCGACAGTCAATCTGTCACACTGTGGTGGCTTCGTGTTGCTGTGATGCTGGTAGTTGTGCTACCGGTATTTCAAATACCAGTAGGGTCACTCATGGTGGACAGGTTTTAGGGGAGCTTCCAGACTAATATAGACTCAGAGGAAGGAGCTGGAGATCTACTTCTTTCTTTTTTTTTTTTTAATTGTACTTTAGATGAAGGTTTACAGAACAAACTAGCTTCTTATTAAACAGTTAGTAGGCATATTGTTTTATGACATTGGTTAACAACCCCACGACATGTCAACACTCTCCCTTCTTGACCTTGGGTTCCCTATTACCAGCTTTCCTGTCCCCTCCTGCCTTCTAGTCCTTGCCTCTGGGCTCGGGTGCACCTTTAGTCTCGTTTTGTTTTATGGGGCTGTCTAATCTTTGGCTGAAGGGTGAACCTCAGGAGTGACTACATTACTGAGCTATAAGGGTATCTGGGGGCCATACTCTCAGGGTTTATCCAGCTTTTGTCAGATCAGTAAGTCTGGTCTTTTTTTGTGAGTTAGAATTTTGTACTACATTTTCCTCCAGCTCTGTCCGAGACCCTCTGTTGTGATCCCTGTCAGAGCAGTCAGTGGTCGTAGCTGGGCACCATCTAGTTGTACTGGACTCAGGCTACTGCAGGCCATGGTAGCTGTGGTCCATTATTCCTTCAGACTAATCTTTCCCTTGTATCTTTAGTTTTCTTCATTCCCCCTTGCTCCTGAAGGGGTGAGACCGGTAGAGTATCTTAGATGGCCACTCACAGGCTTTTAAGACTCCAGACTCTACTCACCGAAGTAGAATGTAGAACATTTGCTTTATAAACTATGTTATGCCAATTGAGCTAGATGTTCCTCGAGACCATGGTCCCCACAGCCTTTAGCCCAGCAAGTCGTTACCTCAGGGAGTTTGGATGTGTCTGTGGAGCTTCCATGACTTTGCCTTGGACAAGTTGTGCTGGCTTCCCCAGAATTGCGTACTGTCTTACTCTTCACCAAAGATGGTGATCTGCTTCTAAAAAATTAGCCGGTGAAAACCTTATGTATGGCAGTGGGTGGCTTGTAAGAGCAGGAATTTATTGTCTCACAGTTCTACAGTCTAGAAATCCAAGATCTGAGTGTTGGCCAGGTCGATTCCTCCTGAGTCTCTGAGGAGAAGTGTTTCATGCCTGTCTCCTAGCTTCTGGTGACAAGCTGCGGTCCTTGGTGTTCCTCCTCTGTGTCTCTTCTTTTTTGTAAAACACCACTCAGATTAGATTAGCACCCACCTCTTTCCAGTAAGATCCCACATTAACATCACTACTAACATCTTTAAAGACCTTATTTCCAAACAAGGTGACATTCAAAGATACCAGGAGTTTGAACTTCAACATATATTTTTTGGGAAACACAATTCCATCCATAACAAGTGCTGTTAGCACAGTTGCTGACACATATTAAGGGCTGACCAGGTGGCAGTAGAAACCTGGAGGTGCCTTTACCTCCACACATAGGGCGCGTAGTCATGTACAAGACCATTTACAAAGAGTGCAGGATCTGGCAGTGTCGTGTCTTGGACACTCTGAATATTATAAAACTCCTGGACTTCATTGTTATGTGAAAAATCAAGATCACCTGAAGCCAGGTGGTTCTGCCCACACTGAGCTTCAAACCGTCATCCATTCCCCAGCCCTTCCGAGGGGCTGATGCCTACAGACCACTCTTGGGAAGCTACCCCAGCCCCTTGCTGGTGAAGGGGTGCTAGACAGTTTCACGGAGAGAAGAAGCCATGAGTCTTGCCTCTCAGGCCATCCCCTTGGACTGAGGTAGCTGCACCAGAAGTAGGCATCTGACAAGAAGGTGTCTACCCTGTAGGCTGGCCTGTAACTTAGCAGGGGCCCTAGTGGGAAAGCTCTACCCCTGAGGGGCAATAGCCAGAGAAGACACAACTGTGCTGGCGGGTCATACCTCTTGAGGGAACCCAGCACTGCCTGGAAAGCTGACGACATGTCCCTGATGCACACACTCCCACCGCTGCGATGGCTATTTCAAACATTCTCATCTCGCCCCAAAATTCTTCTCCTCTTCATTCTCATCTAATGATGTTGCTTCTGATTTTAGTGAGAAAATAGAAGCAACCAGAAGAGAACTGCCTCATTTTCCGAGAACTGAGTCTGTGCCCCTTTGCTCTGCCTCCCTCCATGTGGCCGGGGATGAACTGTACCTGCTCTGTGCAGACACCAGCCCCTCACCTGGCCAAGGCCATTGACTTTTTGCTGCAGAAATTACTAGAATGTTTCAAGATTTTCTCATCCTCTGTCTACATTTTTATCTCCCTGAGGCACTGCCCGTTCCCCTGGGCAAACTATAATTTCAGTAGCTGATGATAACACCTGTCTTTAGACCTGCGAGCCCTTTGCAGGAAAGTATTTCAGGGGCGGGCTAGGCTCCTAATTTTAAAGAATTTTCTTAAAAAGTCATTGAAGTAGGTTTCTTACTCCCACCTGGCTAAAGGTTTGAACTGTGTAACAGAATATATCCCCCACCTGACTGCTGTACAAATTATGGCTCTCCAATGGGAGAAGAATTTTTTTCCCCATGTAAAAATTATTTAACTTAAAAATGAGATTTGATGTGTTTCTCTTTCAAAATCAGATAAAACAATTATGAATTTTAGGCTCCCTTGGCCATTTCTCAAGACTGGAACAGGGCGACCCAAGAGAGGAGACATTCTCCTTCCTTAAGCCATGTTTTCCATCTTCTGGTTGATGGAAAAGAATAAAGGACATCCCTCCACCCCGACCCCTGAGAACTGTGCAGTGACCTGACACCATGAAAGCTGGCTAGATGACTTGACAAATTTGTTCAACCAGTTTGGAGCCCAGGCTACATGAATACCGTTAGCTTCAAGTTTTGCAAACATAAGAAAAAAAATTGTGTGTGTTGTGAAACAGTTAATAGTTTTTCTTGGTGTTCCATATGGTAATAATAATGGTGGTTAACTTTCAGCAATTGCTTAAAACGTATCAGGCACCATGCTGAGTGTCTTAGTTATCTAGTGCTGCTATAACACAAATACCACAAATGAATGTCTTTAACAAACAGAAATTTATTCTCTCACAGTAGGGGAGGCTAGAAGTTCAAATTCAGGATGCCAGCTCCAGGGGAAGGCTTTCTGTCTTTGTAGGCTCTGGGAGAAGGTCCTTGTCATCAATCTTCCCCTGATCTAGGAGCTTCTCAGCACAGGAACCCCTAGTCCAAAGGATGCACTCTGCTCCCAGTGCTGCTTTCTTGGTGGTATGAAGTTCCCCTGTCTCTCTGTTCACTTTTCTCTTTTATATCTCAAAAAAGATTGGCTTAAAACACAACTTAACCTTGTAGAAAGCAGAGAATACCAGAAAGATATTTACCTGTGTTTTATAGACTATGCAAAGGCATTCAACTGTGTGGATCATGACAAATTATGGATAACATTGCAAAGAATGGGAATTTCAGAACACCTAACTGTTCTCATGAGAAACCTGTACACAGATCGAGAGGCAGTTGTTTGAACAGAACAAGGGGATACTGCATGGTTTGAAGTCAAGTAAGGTGTGCATCAGGGCTGTATATTTTCACCATACCTATTCAGTCTGTATGCTGAGCAAATAATCTGAGAAGCTGGACTATATGAAGAAGAATGGGGCATCAGGATTGGAGGAAGACTCATTAACAACCTGTGTTATGCAGATGACACAACCTTGCTTGCTGCAAGTGACGAAGACTTGAAGCACTTACTGATGAAGATCAAAGACCACAGCCTTCAGTATGGATTAC